>NC_090935.1:1444918779-1445221809 GCF_040938575.1 Ambystoma mexicanum | reverse complement strand
TATGTAGTCTTTTGGAAATGCCTAATGCAGTTCTAAGTGCATTATTCTGGAGGATCTGGAGCTTATTAGTGATATATTTACTGGTACCTAGGTATAGTGTATTGCAGGAATCGATTTTTGACAGGATTAATGCGCTTGCCAGCGTAATGCAGCTTTCTGTAGAGAGAAAGGGTATGCCTGCATGGATCAGCTTACAGGTGTAGGCTGTAGCTGATGCTGTGGCACTAACTTGCTTGCGCACGTTGAGAGATGTGTCTAAGTAGAATCCCAAGGTTTTTACCTCTTTAGCCTCTTTAATTGATGTCATTGCCATAAATATTAAAACAGAGATAATGGTTGCTCAGTTTTTTCTGGTTGTAGGGCGTAGCTAGGAGCAGTAGCTCAGTCTTCTCATCACTCAGGCACAGGCCATGGGTGGCCATCCAAGCCTGAATGATGAGATAGATTTTATTGATCAGGGCTAGATCGATTTCATAGTCACCTGTCAAGGGGATAAGGATCTGGATGTCATCCGCATAGTTAGTGTAAGTCATCAAACAATGGTTTGGTAAACACGTTATACATGGTGGGTGAGATGCAAGATCCTTGCAGGACTCCACAAGTTATCTGGATAGGATCAGCAGCCACTGATGATAAGACTCTCATGGATCAGTTACTTAAGAAAGATTGGATCCATGCCGTTGCTTCGGCTGATAAATGGGCCGCTGATGACAAGTGATTGCATAGCACCTTATGAACAACCAAGTGAAAGGCGGCTGACAAATCCAGCAGGAGTAGGAGGGCAGATTTACCTTTATCTTTCTAGTCGTCAATCTGGATCTTCAGGTCGATCAGGGCTGTTTCTGTGCCATGTTGAGGTCTGAAGCCAGATTGACCGAGTTCTAATAGTTTATTTGTTTCCAAATATGATTGAATCTGGATATAGGCTGCTTTATTAATAATGTTTAATAGGAAGGGGACTGTAGGGGTGGGTCTAAAGTTTGTCAGAATGTTAGGGTCTAGGGAGGGTTTCTTGAGGAGTGGGAGTACCCACAAGTTTTTTAAGTTAATGGGGTCGGTGCATGAACGGAAAGATGCATTGATGAGCGTGGTGAGAAATGGTGCTAGTTCACGGCCAGCTTCTTTAATGGCGGAAGCTGGGCAGGCGTCTCCTTGACAATTAGATGGTTTAAGTGAGTTTATAATGTTTTCCACTTCATGAGTGCATACTTGGGGAAAAAGATAAACGTTGAGGTGGTTGAGGCAGATTGATGTGGTATTGGGTAGTATTTGCTTGAGTGGGGAGGTTACTTGAACTAGTGAGATTTTGTTGACTAGGGCCTCTTGGATTTTAGAGCACCAGGATTTGTCCTTTATGCAAGTGTCTGTTGGAGGGGTAGGCGATTCTAGTTCTCTTAAAATTGTAAAGATTTCTCTAGATTTGGAACTAGCTTTAACTATTCTATAATTGTAGGTATTGCGTTTGGTCAAGATGATTTCGGTTTTGTAGTTGGCCATGAATTTATGTAGGCTCTCTTTATTGTCTGGAGTGGGGTTATTTTTCCAAGTTGATTCAAGTTTTCTTTTTTCCTCACGTAAGGAATTAAGGCTAGGTGTAAAGCACGTATCCAAGTGAGCTTTGGGTTTGCTTTTTTGCAGTTTAAGCAGAGCAATTTTATCCAGGGCTTGGATAATAGTGTTGTTGTAAAGATCCCCTAATTCTGCTGGATCGGAGGAGACAGGTAACAGATTGAGGAGTGGTTGGAGGAGAGGATTCAGTTTGTCCACTGTGATGTTTCTTTTATTTCTAGTTATGATAGATGGTGCAATATTGTTCTGTTTGTTGGGCAATCAGCAATCTTGGATAGTGAAGGAGAGGAGGGAGTGGTCGGTCCAAGGGCATGGTTCAATGGACGTTATAGTGGTTTCACAGTTAAGGTCCGCTACGCAGTCTAAGGTTCTTCCTTTTTCGTGTGTAGAGAGATGGGCTCTTTGCGTGAGGCCTAGCTCTGTCATTGAGTTGGCTAGAGTTTTAGCAGATTGGTCATTTAGGTTGTTGAGACGCAAGTTGAAGTCACCTGATATTAAGATTTGGGAGGTGAGTTTAGTATTTGTAGAGAGAAGAGTGTTGATGTCTTCCTCAAAGGAACCGATAGGGCCAGGGGGTCTGTATATTAGGTGCATTGTTATGGTACGTGCGTTGTTGAGGGGAAGTTTAACTGTCATGGATTCACATGACTTTGATTGTGAGTGAGAGACTAATCTAAAGCCTAAGGTGAATTTGGCGATGAAGGCAATTTCTCCGCCCCTAGAGTATTCTCTATCGGATTTTAGGATTGTATAGTTGTCAGGAGTGGCAATGAGGATAGATGGGCCTGCAGCTACATGGAGCCAGGTCTCCGTTATAGCTAGGAAGTCTAGATTTTTCTCAATGATTAGGTCGGCAATTTCAGTTGCATGTGCTACTACGGACCTGGCGTTGGTCAGTGCACCACTGTTAGAGGCGAGACTGATACTTTGGTAGCGAATGTCAGGAGCTGGGATAAATGGCCTAGCTTTCCTTCGGACTGTGTGGGTTTTAGGGCGTTTTTTCTTGAGCTCCTGTGGTTGGCTATACATGGCAGGTAGGTTGCAAGTGATAGTATATGACTTGCCTAATCCAGTGCCAAGTCTATTTTTCCTGCTAGTTGTAGGGCAAGGGTAGTTCTGAACTAGGTAGGGGGAGGTAGTCTGGGGTGTACGGACACAATTTAGACTCCTGGGCACATTACCAAGTTGGGTGCCGTGGTATTCATTAAGAATATTGGTGGTAATAGGCTCTGTAGGAGGTAGGTAGGTGTTGGGTGTTCGGTTGTGCAAAGGTGGCAGGAATGGGTGGGCTTGATATAGTCTGGGAGCGATAAGGGTGGTAAGAACAATATTGGCTTGATCCAGTCTGCAGTGAGTGCAGGAGTAGGTATAGTGCCAGGGCTACTACCTGTAGCCTTCTGCGACATGGCACACTTGGACTGGGCCTTTGGTTGGTTCTGTCTGCCTAGAAATGAGAGAGGTGTATAGGTTGAGCTGGATTATCACAATGATGGTGGCATACATGTTTGACAACATCTAGTGTGGCGTGTGCAAACAGTATTCTAGATAAAATACTCAGCAGGCAATAATGGAATCACTGAACGTAATGGCAAACATTATTAGCAGCATCTAGAAGGGCATGTGCTGACACAATAGGCTAGATAAGATACTTTACTCAGGTAATGGGGAATCACTGTGGGCTGTGGTATACATATTTGGTATCATGTAGAAGGACATGTGGAAACATAATAGGTTAGATAAGGTGCTTAGTAGGCAATAGGGGGTCACTATGGGCTTAAGGATAGCTCTAAAAACATGATAGGCTAAGTGAGGTGTTCATCAGGCAGTAGGAAATCGCAGTAGGTAAAGCATGGCACTCACAGACATAGTATGCTAATTGTGATATTCACTGACAGAAGAAGACCTTAGAAGGCTATGCGAAGGCAATCATGAAAACAGTAGGCTAAATGTGATGTTCCCACGGCAGTGAGTGTCACAGAATACTAGACAGGGTATTCACAAACATAATGGGCTGAATATGTAATTCACCGGCAGTAGTGAATCAGTAAATTATGCAGGGGTACGCTGACACGATGGGCTAGATATGATGAAGATAAGCAATGAGGAGATTCAGCGTGTTAATACATTACAATACGTACAATGCAGTATAAGTCACAGAGTGCAAAGGGCCGTGAGGGGGGCTGCAATAGTGAGGAAGGGGGGTTCGCGCCGAAGTGAATGGGACTGATATATTGAGTTCGGGAACAACAATGGAGGAGGTTGCCCCGGTGTTCCGGCGGTCCGCGTTTGAATCTGGAAGCTGCTACTAATAACAGCGGTACACAGGTGGGAATAGTATAGCGTTGTGATGTATTATTACGTGGAGATAGACACAAGGAGATAGTGCTCACATGAGCTGGCCTGGAGAGCTCCAGATCACGTAGGGAGTGTTAGGCTGGGTCAGTCTTTGGGCAATGACCGGGCGACGGAGAAGAGTATATCAAGGGAGCGGACACTCTCATCTGGGCAGTCTGTGGCCTGTAGCGACCCGTGGCAAACAGGGGCAGAACAGGGCCTTTTTCCTTGGCCTTATTCCGTGGGCCGGCTCCTTCCGCCTGCCGGCAGAGGGGATTGGTGCAGAAGAGAGGCCTGGTTGCCTAGCAACTGGATGCAGCCTCGTTCTGGGGCCGCGTTGCGCCGGCCATTTTATGGTCAAGCGGCGATGAAGACAACGAGGAAGGAAATCCCATCGAAGGTAGGCAATAAGGCACAGATTAGTTCGGCAGCAGCTGTAAAGTCTGCAAGCAGATGCAGAAAGGCCTTATAGAGTGGAATCCGACTATTTCATTCTATATGCTGGAACAATGGTGGACACGGCGGAGAGCAGTCAATTTAGGTCCGTTGCTCCTGCGACAGAGGGAGATGGGCTCCAGCCCTCTCAACCTCACGGGATGGGATTGTCACTAGTATTAACATCATATTGTTTGCAAATGAGTCATTCTAGGTACAGCTTAAGACCGCTGGTGATACATGTCTACTCCCCAATGATAAGCTTCCTTTTTTTTTTAAACGATCCTATGCGCAAAAATTACTTTTAATGTAAAACTTTTTTTTGTACATTGTTTTGTTTTCTATGGGGTATTTTTTCAGGGGATGTTTTAACAAGCTACTCAACCTCAACTTCCACCAACCTCTGTTAACCATAAAGCTATTTGCATGGCGCTCAATTGCTTTCTAGCTAGGTTTACGCTAATACAAAACATAGAACCATCACAGTGATGCAGTAGTCAATAGCTTTCTGTGCACTGTTTGTAATAGGCTTGATTATAGAGTGCGCCTCTTCAACCTCACAAAATCTCCTTTCTCTAATGTCAATTTCTTTTGTAGGACCTGGGTTAGTTCCAGGTAAATATTTACGTGGAAGTCGAAGTGTACCGCTGAGCAACCTGCAGGTGGTGCAATGGACAGAGCAAAAATTGGGTGACTGCCTTGTAGAGAAGGAGCCAAGTTCCCCCACCTCAAGCATCGCTCCCATGTTGCCCATATGCTGGGAACCAGAATGTGAAATAAGTGCAGTGCCAGAAAAGATACCAATACCAAGGAGAATCCTGGGGGCAAGGTTCCCATTGAGAAAACCATACCTGCATACGTGACAATAGGACAGACATTTGAATAAAATCCCAGAAGAAGTGTGAAAAATGAGCAAAAGAGCAGATTAGTCACAGGAAGCAAGACTGACGCACCCAGAAGAGATGCAGAGACAGGAGAACATAGCCATTCTATAGGCATTAAGAAAGTATCGAAGATAAGCAACATTTCGGGTTCGAAATTAAGATGTTTATGCTACAGAAGAGATGAAGACATTAAGGGCCTCATTACGACTTTGGAGGCAGCCATGCCCTTAATAAGGGCATGGCTGCCTCCAAAGTCGGGTCCGGGTTCCTTGAATGAGGAATTACCAGGCCGTTCATACCTTGGAGCACCCGGTAATTCCTCATTCTATTTACCCATTCCAATTTGAGCCCCCATAGGGCTCAATGGGAATGGGGAGGGAGCTAACAACGGGCCCGTTAATAAGGAGGGAGCTAACAACGGGCCCGTTAACAACGGGCCGTTGTTAGCTCCCTGGTCCCCTTGCGGGACCCACAAAGGACGTCTGGCCTGACTAGACGTCCAGAGCGGGTCCCGCAAGGGGACCTCGTAATAGGGCGGAATGGGTTTAACGGCTCCGGCACCTTTACCGGTGCCGTTAAACCCATTCCGCCAGCCTCCTAATGAGGCCCTAAGTCATTTTACACGTGTACAGATGCAAAGAAATGCAAGCAGACAAAGTATTCTTAATGCTAGCTTTGTAGTGAATAGATTGTGTCATGCGCCAACATATATATATGTATAGGAGTGAATGACCTATGGACGATTCCACTATGCTTTTTCACAGAGCTGGACCAGAAAAAAAAAGGCTTTTCCAGTGTGTCGCAGCTGAAAAGCAATTGAATTACAGAGGTGAATCAAAGAAGGGCGAGGCTGGACCAGCCCCAAGAAGTCAAGGCCACTCTGGGCCGGAATGATCAGACCGTAGCTACAAACGTGTGAAAGAACAAATCCCTGTTCAAAGGACAGGCACGAGAACATTGAAGATGTTATAGGTTCATTAAATAATAGTATTTTAAATGTACCAGAGCTCTAAAACATTGTCTTCAGTCACGTGGAAGGGTGAAAACAGATAATCGTGACGAGCTACACCAACGCAAGGAGACAGAGTATGCTATACTCCCTCGTATTCTCCAGAGCAAGGAACATTTCCAAGGCCAAGTTAAAAGCCTTAATTGACGTGCAGACTGCAAGAGGTGATGATAGATGACATGCTAATTGGTGGGAAGCTATTGTCAAGACCAACCCACCAGCACCTGGATGCCAGCTTGCGTGCTGCTGGAGTATGTGGAAAAGTATTGACGGATGTAAGGTTGTCAACCAATTATAGAGGGCCATGTAGTAAAAAGCCCTATAGTTTGTGTAACCAATGGGACGTTGTGTATTTGATTACGTTCATAGGAACCTGTATGAGGGAAGGGCTTAGTAGCCCCACCTGATGTTAGAGACACTATCACTCTCTTAGACAAGTATGCAACATATACCTAGATGTTCCCTCTAATCCTGTCACTTTCTCCAATAGGTTTTTGTAGTTTGCCACGTAGGATGATGTCAATAATGACGAGTTTTTACTATATAACATGCTTTTTTATGAAACTTGCTGAGCGAGAAGATCGAAAGAATTGTCGATGTTCGTTGTAACTCCCTGTTTTAGACAATTGCAGATAAAACAGCTTTGATTTGCCAACATCCTGAGTTAGTCTGATTATTGAGGTTTGAGTATCTTCTGCATCCCCATCCATCTCAAAGTATTGCTACCTCGTCTTAAAGGGCTGAGTCGACAACCCTGGTTCAGCCTGACTTGCAGAAAATGTTTCTCACAGCCAGAGATACTAGAGAAGACACCCATTGGAAATGTTCTTATTGTAGAGAGGCCAAAGATTTTAGCAAAGTCCTCTTTAAAGGCCTCCACATATAACTCCTGTGATACTCTCTTAGTGAAAAACTATTTATATGGAGATTAGTGTGTTAAACCAGATGGATGATGCTATGTAAGGAACTCATGCTGGCAACAGTAAAGACAGACACAAGTGATCACAGTTCAAGGGTGTTTATTAACCTGCAAAAGGTAGGTTGGAAGAATGCTTAATCTAAACCTAAATCTAAGATGGGCGCAAGCTTCGACCATCAAATAATAATAAGGAAGTCCTAGTGGCGTTGTCAAATTAAAGGGCCTATACTAAGAAACACCTATTGCCAATCCTTATGCTAAATACAAAAAGAAGTGTGGGATAATGTTCTTAAGAAAAAAGGAAGTGTTCACAAATGATAAGTCAGGATGTGGTACTTGAGGTCTCCCTTCCCCATGTTTTCAGCACGGGACAAGGTGGGACGTTGGAGCACCGCACATGCTTGTGCTTTCCCAGCAGGAGCTAACAGTTCTGCTTTGAGCAATCAGGGCATACAGTGGTTAAGTCTCTTTTCCATCAAACAGTCTCTAGCCGCCCTGGGCCTGATTTATCAAAGAAATAAACAAAAAGTTACTTTCTGCTTGTACGTTGGGTGATGTCTTTCACCTCTGGATCGCCCCCTTCCGAGCGCAGATCCCTAGAAAGTTCTTCAATGATTCCAGAACCTCTGATAGTTATTTCTCCCGGTTTCATGTGTCTGTCAAATTCACAATATCAAACCAAAAGTTCAACAAAAAACTCTTCTCTGTTATTAGGTGATAGTTCTTCACCCCTGGGTTCTCCCTCTTCCGGCCTCAGTGCCATATTGAATATCATTTCTCTTTGTCAGGTTCCATCTGGCATGTCATGAATTCAGAAAAGGCTTTCGCTCTTTATTTTTTATTGGTTGCACTCACAGGCCGGTGGGTGTTTGGCTTTTCACTCTCGACTCCCCTTCTTCCGGGCTCAGATCTGACTGGAATGTTCACCTCCCTCGATCATGTTCACTATGGCTTTCAATGCAACTTATCTGGTGCCTTTAGTAAATCTTTGTGTCCTTCTGTACCACTGTGGACATCTCTCGGTCGGGTTCACTCTTGTCAACACACTGTATTTCGGGACTTTAGACCTCGTCCCGTCTTTGTCAGCATCCCTCATGCGGGTTCATGTTTGCCAATCTGTCAATTGTACTTTTTCTCATTCAACTCTTACGATGCGGGATTCACTTCCCTTAGCTTCTCAATCATCTGTCGGTCAAAGACTTTCGACTGTACAGAGGATTTTACAAGACCCCTGTATGGCCACCTTTTCGCCTTTCCGTAGGCCTTATGGTTTCTGTAGTTTGAATAATCGGGTAATCGGCCAGAGTTTCTAAGTGAGCACCATTGTGGTGCCTGACTCCTCTGTTGCTGGTTTTCCCCTTTTCATATCAATAGTTATTTTTAAGCTTTTACAGTTCAATTAGCCGTTAGCTACTTTTCGTTCAACACAGTTCGGTTTCTTATAAACACTCCCCTCTACTCCCCGGCTGTGATGAAACCGCTTGGCCTTCTTTCTCTTTGGAGTCAATGTTGGTACTTCAGAGACAAGCGTCTCTCCCCGGCTTGGTTATCAGCAGAGGAGGGTCTCGAGTACCGTTGACATCTGCTGCAACCCACAATGCCTATTGTTCGCGGTTGTACGATTCCTTCTGCAGAGGTTTCACAGGCCTTGGTTAGAAAGGGCAAGGCCGTTTCTCTCCTTGCCACCCTCTCGGTATGAACCGTCTTTCTCCTCCTCTTGAACTGCTGTGCTGAGTTGGCTCCCTGGATGTGCGGTCTGCCTTGCTCGTCTTGTGTTCCACCTTTTAACCCTGTGGGAAAGGGCCCACAGGTGTATGTGGTTCTGGTCGATTGCCTGACCCTGGTGTTCTGACATGTCACGTAAATGGCTTGAGTGTTAGTCTGTCGTCCTTTGTAATATACAAAAGTGTTTTCGTCGGCTGGAGGTGTTTTGGCAGGGTGTGGAAAAATATTTGTGATGGAAAAGGGGGGGTTTATGGCACAAACGGGAATGACCAGGATTATTGTCGGAAAATAAACAGGGGGGATTGTGTTTGATCCAAATAGACTGAGAGTGTTAAAAGCCATAAGAGGGATCTGGAGAAGAATGACTGGGAGTGTTTGGATATGAAACAAACACAGAGATTCTGGGAGTTGTGTTTTTTTTTTTAATGTAACTGGGTTTGGGTTCCTGGGGGATTTGCTGGATAAGGAGGGGTCATTAGATTGGGGAATAATGGAAAAAGGAGGATTCTCGAAGTTGGGGTGTTTGAGGTTTGTATTCTTAATGGTTTGCCTATATTTGGATCTCGGCCGGAGGGATTCACTCAGAAGAAGGGAGGGAGATGTCATATAACCTATAAAGGCTTCAGAAGTCTCGTCTTTCTTTCCCTCTTCCTCTGTATAATAACGCGTCTCATTTGGGGTCTTTTCCTGAGCACAACCTCGGATTCTCCTTTCCAGGTGATTCTCTCTCTTCCGTCCACCCCTGGGGTTGGGGTCAGAGAGCACTGGCCCTTCCCAAGCCACCTGAATAAGGGATTCTTAGGGCTGGTTAGGGAGAATACCCTCAGGTTTCTCACAGCTATAAGAGGAGCCCAGGAATTGATGCAATTATGTTTGGTGAATATTTTCTCAGTTTACAGCTCCCACTAACTGCAATAAAATGAAAGGTGATTCAGGTATAGTTTTTATTTTAATTATTACTGGTATTGTTCTCTTAATGGAATATTTAGAAATATTAGTGTACATATGCCTTTGACCAGTAATATGCATGAAAAATTGATCACTTTGCATGAGAGTTCATCGATACCGAGGTATTTTTTGAAAAGTGTAGAACAGCTTCAATGGAAACTCAACCTGCAACATTTATCCCAGCTAGGTATTACTTTACAGCTTGTGACAGTCACATTGCATAATCATTCGTTGAGGCTCAGGGAGCTCTGGCGCACCGGCATTCTCACCCGCCGTTTGACGAGCTAATCTAGGGTTTCTTAGGGTTACTATTGAAAGAGGCTGTTGCGAGGATGTGCTCCCCCAAGTTCTGACTGGGTCCTAGGGTGACTTACCTCTTGTCCTCGGGGAACATAGAAGATGCCCCATTGACATGAACCCTGATTGCGGATTCCTTGAGTGTCCTATTTTACAAACCCCCTTGTTCTGACTTTGATTCTTACTCTCTGTGATAACAAGTGTCCATTCCAGACGCATACGAGCACAGTCATGCACACAATCAACTCTGTGATTTAGATACTGTGCCTAGTACCTGCGGGAGAAAATGTCTGACTCTGGCAGTAGGGGACATGTTGTCAGGAAGGATAGCGATAGGCGCTGGGATTGCTGAGCCAAGGGGATGTTGTCAGTGGTCTTTGTGAGCAGTGTTGAGATGAATTTCCAAAATCATGGGGGAGGACTTTGGGAGGCCACCCTATTATGGTGAACTGAGAGGCAATGAAATTTTATGCAAACCCAATCAAGGTAAGGTAGCTGAGCGGCAAGACTTAGTCTCTGTCAAGGGCTACAAGGAGTCCACAAAGAAGAATACCAATAATTCCAGTTAGGCAGGTAAGTACACAAATATACAATGATTTGTCAGGCCTTTAAAATGCACACGCAGCAAGTAAAAACCTATGTCAAATATTGTCACAACAACACTATAAAATAGATGTGAGGCTTGTGGATCTGCTTAGAATCACATGCTTTGCATAGGCCTACGTCTAGTGGTAGGTGCGGAGTATTGCATAGTTTATTTTTGGAAGTTCGTGTTTGTAATATTATCCCTAGTGTGACGTGTACTCTACCCATGGTCCTTCATGCCTTGCTATCCCTCAGATTGTTATTTTCCACCATTGTGGTCGGTCGTTTTCTTCTGTCTTTTCGACGAATGCAGCTTCGATGAGCAACGTCCATTGTTCTTTGACTGCAGATTTAGATGAATTTCTCTGTGAAGCGATGGCAGGCATCGGACTACACCAGGCTTCAGCCTTGGAGTAGGGAGAGTGGAGAGGGACTGATTATCTTTCATTTCTCTTATAGAATGCATCATTTCACTCCCTTTGTACACTGTTTTTGTCCAGCTACCTTTTCATATTTTTGAGAAATGGAAAGAACGCCCTTTAAATTCTGTCAATGGAAGGACACTCATTGCGTGTTTAATCACTACCTTCCCTGAGACCATCCTGAAGGGCTTTATGCAACGTGCAAAGTCTTAAAGCCTAAGACGCTCAGAGAGCGGCGCACCATGGTGGGCGGCCTGTGCTATGATGGCCGATTAAGATATTCCCACCGGGACCTTCCAATCAAATCCAGAAGGCCACAGCAGCATCGGCACCAATTCAGATGGCGAAGACATTTCAGAGCTACTGGCTCCCGCGTGTCAGTACCCATCCCTGAAAGGCAAGCCCAGCACGCTCCTGTGGGGAAAACGTCTGGCGACAAAGACGCACACATACACCAGACATCATAAACACACATCCTCTAGCCGGCCTTCGACTGGTATGTCGACGGAAGGCCAGATGGTAGTGGAAGAACATTGGAGCCTACTGACGCCATGCGCCTTTTTGGCTGCTCTGCTTTCACTCTCATGCCCAACGCATGGTTAAAAATGTAAACAGGTGCCAATTGCCGTGCTACCTAAACCTTTGATGGAACATGTTTTCCGGTCGTCAAAACAAACGTTGAAAACTCAAAAAACGCCTACTAACAATCTTTGCAGAAAAAGAGCAAAAGGGAAGATCAGAAGCCATAGTGTTCCTACTGGCAGAAACACCTAAAACTTGGTTTGAAGACACAATGGATAGAGTTTCATCCTTTGTCTCATTTATGGATAAATACCCAATTAGACACAAGACCCTAGATTGGGAAATAAGAGAACCTCAATCTAAATCACCCAGGTTTCATACCTCTCCAACTCATACCGTCATTGACATTACTGAGCAACCACAACACGACACATTAAAAGACTCTCAAGATACTCTGTACTATCCAGACCAGGGTGATGATGACCATGGAACTTGGTATGAGGACCCAAATTACCCCACCGACTATGGCCCAGATGAACCTGACATTTACTTTTTACAGTGTCCTGATGGTACACCCGAACCAGGTCACACTTTCCCCCCATTGATGATCAGCTCGTATTTAACTACCTACTTTAAGAAAAGCTGCAGATCACCTTAATACATCATTGAGGACACTGATTATGTAGACAACATTCTAAACTAAAAGAAACCAGTCAGTCAGTCAGCATTAGTTTCACCATCTCTGACACGGGCAGTAAACCAAAGTGTTGAGAAAGTCTTTAAGCATGTACCATCAGACCCCCTCTACATTAAGGGTCATGTGAAGCCAGATTCTCTTGTCGTAACCACGACAAAGAAAAGAGCAGGCGCACCATTGTCCAATGCTGAGGCACCGCCAGACAAAGGTGCCTCATCAAGGGTTGGGCGGTATTGCGGCAGTGATACCGCCTGGGAAAATAGTACTACTGCCAACTGGTCCGGCAGTATTACCGTCACATCATACGTTCGGCAGTAGCGATAACTCCCCATTCTCCATAAGGTCAATTGAACCCATGAGGTCATTTTTGGTGCAATTACTACACGCTAATACCGCAGGCGGTAATTGTGCCACAAATGTGGGTTTTTTTTCGGCGTATTAATGCTGTCAGACTCGTGATAGGGCCAGCACTTAAATGCAGCAGTAATACTGTTACTGCCGCATTTAAGGGCTCAAACCCAAAACTCAGGCAACACTAATAAACATGCCCATAGGAGATTCTGTTCTCTTTGGAAAGGCTGTATATGACTTCTTAGAGACCGCAAAGAAAGAATATTGAAAATGCACAAACAAATATCCAACAAACCCTTTATTTATCAGGGGAGCTTTGTAATGGATCACTATGAGCCGGCGTTCTGTTCAACAAAGGATAGTCTTTATTGACTTAAGATAAACCAAAATAAAATATAAAGTAGGGATAATTCCCCTTTTTCAAGTCCAAAATTCGTTGTTAGCAGGCTTGCTTAAAGGATAGGGCAGAAAGCATAGGCTAGTCTTCGTACGCACAACGGAACGTATCTGCTTCTTCCTCGCGGGCTACTGACCTCTGAAACACAAAGGAAACAAATCTCTCAGTTCTTCCTCATTTCCTTCCTTAAATAGGGGCTTGAACCCCTCTAACGAATCAGGTAGCTTCCCCGACCGAAAGCTTGAAAAGCCCCTCTAAGCCCCACCCCCTTCTTCCGAGGACTTTGGTCGCCATAATGGATCCCGCACTTGTGCCTCGTGGGGGACGCTGGTCTCCATTCTTTTTAGTTTTAAAGGCATTGGTAAGTTTTGAACAGTGTTATAAGTTCGTTGGGCATTAATGATGCTGTTTGTTTCGCTCTGCAGTGCATCACGTTGTTTGTTAATCCGCTCCTAAGGTGTTCTTGTGCTTGTGTGATAACAGCGGTTCGACCGCGGGAGTTTCCTGCTTGTTATACCATGGGGAGTGATTAAAGGTGTCTTTTCCCTTCTCGTTACTGCAGACAGACCCTTTCTATGAGCGTGTGTTTCCTTGGTTTTCGTTTTCACACGGCAGAGTCCGGAGGCGTCACTGCATGTATATGCTCTTTTTGTCTGTTCTAATTGAGTTGTGTCGTCTGCATCCCGGCCCCACCAAGCCTCTTTCATCTCTTCTGTGCCCTGCTTGTCAGTCAGGTTGTCACACACACCCTCTTCGGCATTGAGCCGGTCGGGCTGATCCAGGCTCCGTGACAAATAGTCTGGGACAACCTGGAATGCAGCTGGCTTATGTATGGTTTTAAAGCAGTAGGTTTGGAGTATAAGGAACCACCTTAGAACCCTCTGATTTGAATCCTTGTGTATGGCTAACCATTGTAGGGGTACATAATCGGTGAACACCGTGAAGGACCTTCCCAGAAGATATGGCTTGACATTCTTTTCTCTAATGTTGAATACGCCATCTCGTGGGGTAGAAGTTTACGACTAATGAATGCCACTGGAAATAAATCGTCTTTGGTGCCTTGTGAAAGCACGGCCCCCAGTCCCGTACCCGATGCATCTGTCTGTACATAGAACTCTTTCCCAAAATCACATTTCAAGACTTTGAGTTAGGATATGTGTTTTTTTTTATATCCCACAAGGCTTTTTTTGCAGAAGTGTTCTGTGAGACATCCTCCTTATAAGAAGATTTAAGGGCTTCTGTTAGAGGACCGGTGATGCTGGAGAACATCGGTATGAATTTTCTGTAGTACCATACGAACCCCAAAAATGCCTGTATCTGCTTCCGGTTGCTGGGCATTGGTAGCTGCATTATTGCCTTCACTTTTTCAATTTGAGGTTTGATGAGTCCTTCGCCTACAAGGTATCCCAGGTATTTCGTTTCCTTGGCGGCCAAGATAGTTTTCTTTGGAGTGATGTGTAATTTGGCTTTTCCTGGGGCGGTGACTACTTTTATCAGGTGATTTAGGTGTTCTTCCCAGGTTTTGCTAAAGACAATAATGTCATCTAAATACGCCGAGCTGAATTCCATATGTGGGGCTAGGACTCGGTTTATTAAAGCTTGAAAGGTGGCTGTGGCACCGTGCAGCCCGAATGGTAATACCGTAAGCTGTCACAGCCCAGAGGGCGTGGAAAACGCTGTCTTCAGTTTGTCTTTGTCGCGTAATGGGATCTTCCAGTATCCTTTTGTTAAGTCGATGGTGCTAATGTACCGGGCTGTGCTTAATCGTTCTATCAGCTCATCAATCCTAGGCATAGGGTAGGCTTGATAGGTTGAGATGGCATTCAATTTTCTATAGTCCATGCAGAACCTGGTGGTCCCATCTGGCTTGGGCACCAACACTATTGGTGACGACCAGTGACTGACTGAGGGTTCTATCACCCCTAAGCGTAGCATCTCTTCCACTTCAGTTTGGACTGCTGCCCTCTTTGCCTCCGGTAGTCTATAGGGTTGGCCTCGCACGGTTTGCGTGAGTTCCGTATTAATGGCATGTTCTACCAAGTTTCCTGGAAAAAACAAGAACACGTTATTCAACGGCTGCAACCGGGTCTCCAGTTCTTTCCTCTGCTCTGGGCTGAGTTGGGGTCCCCATTGTACCGCCTGAAGAGCGGATTCTGTCCCATCTACCTTTAGCTAGTTCATACTTATGCTAGTAGCCTAGGCTCTTTCCATTCCTTCGAAAGGTTGACATGATAGTTTTGATGTTTCTCTCTCCTGTCTAGTTGTTCCACCAGATAATTTACGGGTCCCAAAACCCGTACAATTTTGGAAGGTCCCCTCCACTGTGCCAACATTTTATTGGAAGATGTGGGCAACAAAACCAACACCATGTCACCAACCTGGAACTCTCTAAACCGGGTATGGCGGTTGTAGTATTGAGCCTGGGTTGACTGTGCTCTCCCCAGATTCTCTCTGGCCATCTCTCGTAGCTTAGTAAGATGTTCTCGCATCTCTAGTACGTAGTCGGTAAGATGGGTTTCCTGCTCTTGTTCTTCCCATTCCGTCTTGGCTATATCTAGGACTGTTCTTGGTTTATGTCCGAATAACAACTCAAAGGGGGAGAACCCTGTGGATGATTGAGGTGTGTCTCCCAGTATCATTAACACCCTTGGTAATACTCTGTCCCAATCTTTCCCCGTTGCTGCTGTAATTTTTTTGAGCATCATTTTGAGGGTTTTATTATATCGCTCCACCAACCCATCTGTTTGAGGGTGATATATGGAAGTACGTATCTGTTTAATGCGCAACTGTTGGCATAGCTTCTTCATAACGCCTGACACAAAGTTGCGTCCCATGTCCGTCACTATTTCCGTTGGCAATCCAACCCCTGAAAAAAACGGAACTAATTGGTTGCAAATTTGGGTGGCACTAATGCCATTCATAGGAAAAGCCTCTGGGTATCTCGTGGCATAGTCCACTATGACCAGGATGTAAACATATCCATGACTGCTTGGTTCCAATGGTCCTACCAGGTCTATCGCAAATCTGGAAAAAGGTTCTTTTATGAGGGGCATGGGATATAAAGGTGCTTTTTTTGGTTTGTGTGGGCTTGTCTTTTGACATACAGGACACTCTTCTCAAAATTTGGCCACCTCCCTGTACACTCCAGGCCAAAAGAAGCGCTTCAGTAATTTCTCCTGTGTTTTTTCCTTCCCCAGGTGTCCTCCTACAACATCCTCATGAGCCATTCTCAGTACGGCCTGTCTAAAGACCAATGGTACCAGTAACTGTTCCATTTCATCCTTCTTTTGGTTTAGAGTTACACAGTATATCAGCCCATTCTTTGACTTGAACCAAGGATACGCCGCTTCTTTATTAGACCCAACTTCTTTATTGATACATGATACCGCTTGGTCTCGGGCATGCCTCAAAGTTGGGTCTATTAAAAGTTCACTCTGGAAGGATTTGTTTCCTGATTCTGGTAACCAATCGATTATTCCTACATATTTTTTTTTTCTTGCCACAGTTTTTTTGTTTCTCTTCTCTCTTGGTTTTCCTTGGACTTTTGTGTATGCTAGGTTCAATCTCAGTTTGAGAATAAGGAGCTGTACGTAGCTTCTCTTGATCTCGCACACATTCTTCGAATAAAGGCAGATCCTTACCCACTAGCACCTGTGTTGGTAAATGGGGCATTATGGCGACCTTCATCCTCGTGCTAACCCCTTTTACCTCACGTTCTACCTCCTCGGATGGATAGTCCCTTGTGTCCCCATGCACACAGGTAATAGGTATAGTGTGTCTTCCCTCCCCTGCCAACCCAGTTACTTCTGGTGTTATGGTGGTCTGCTCACTTCCGGAGTCAAGAAGAGCTTGTCTGGGTTTTCCATCTACCCGGACTTCCATCAGATACGGTTCCCTTCTTCTTCGGTATTCCCTGGACTGTGCATATCCTATTTCCATTGGTTCCGGCTTTGGTTTTCGTGGACAAAACCTGGCAATATGTCCCCACTCTCCACAGTCAAAACACTGTGGTTGTCTGGTCGTGGTATTCCATCCGGGTCCCTTGACTTCAGGTTGTATGGTCTTTACCTCGGGGAAAGCTGTTCTTTTGGGTACTGGTTTGCTGATTTCTACCGAGGTAGGACGGCTTGTCCCTGCTTTTTGGAAGGCTGTTGCTGTATCAATGGCTTCTGCTAAGGTTGGCCTATGGTGTTGACGTACCCATCTTTGCATCGCTGAGGGTAGGGCCTCTACGAATTGTTTGAGTTCGAGTTTAACTTTCTCCATTATATACTGTACAGACCCGGAGGCTGGCTTTAACCACTTGTCGCAAAGATCCTGTATCCGGTAATACAACTGTCTGGGTGTCTCTCTGTTTCGTAGGCGGGTTTCCCTTAGCCTAGCCCTGTAGGCTTCTTCATCCACACCCATCCATTCTAATATGGTTTTCTTGATATCGGCATATGTAGCCTCACCAGTCGGATTGGCCGCCTGCTAAGCTCCTTGCAAGGGACCTGTTAATAATGGAACAATGAAGTGCCCCCATTTTTCTACCGGCCATTGTGAATTCCTGGCCACTCTCTCGAAGTTGGGAAAGAAATATGCAGGGTCTTCTCCTTGCTGGAACTTTTGTAGTACATTGGTCGGGGCTAGGAGTTACCCCTGGTGGCAGTCATAGTCTCGGTGATTTGTTTGATGGCGTCTTGCGTGGCTGCTTGTAGCTGTAGAGCTTGTTGTAACGCCTGCCGGTCAGTCTGTGCTTGATGCGACTGCACCTGCATCACTTGTTGCAGTTGTTGCTGTCCGTCTGTGAGGGCTTTGATTATGGATTCCATAGTGTTCTCGATCCCACCGCTGCCACCACTGATGTAATGGATCACTATGAGCCGGCATTCTGTTCAACAAAGGATAGTCTTTATTGACTTAAGATAAACCAAAATAAAATATAAAGTAGGGATAATTCCCGTTTTTCAAGTCCAAAATTCGTTGTTAGCAGGCTTGCTTAAAGGATAGGGCAGAAAGCGTAGGCTAGTATTCGTAAGCCCAGTGGAACGTATCTGCTTCTTCCTCGCGGGCTGCTGACCTCTGAAACACAAAGGAAACAAATCTCTCAGTTCTTCCTCATTTCCTTCCTTAAATAGGGGCTTGAACCCCTCTAACCAATCAGGTAGCTTCCCCGACTGAAAGCTTGAAAAGCCCCTGAAAGCCCCGCCTTCTTCTTCCGAGGACTTTAATCGCCATAATGGATCCCGCACTCGTGCCTCGTGGGGGACGCTGGTTTCCATTCTTTTTAGTTTTAAAGGCATCGGTAAGTTTTGAACAGTGTTATAAGTTACTTGGGCATTAATGATGCTGTTTGTTTTGTTCTGCAGTGCATCACGTTGTTTGTTAATCTGCTCGTAAGGTGTTCTTGTGCTTGTGTGATAACAGCGGTTCGACCGCGGGAGTTTCCTGCTTGTTATACCATGGGGAGTGATTAAAGGTGTCTTTTCCCTTCTCGTTACTGCAGACAGACCCTTTCTATGAGCGTGTGCTTCCTTGGTTTTCGTTTTCACACGGCAGAGTCCGGAGTAGTCACTGCATGTATATGTTCTTTTTGTCTGTTCTAATTGAGTTGTGTCGTCTGCATCCCGGCCCCACCAAGCCTCTTTCAGGTCTTCAGTGCCCTGCTTGTCAGTCAGGTTGTCACAAGCTTCAATGCTCAGCATTCATTACGGAGCCAAAGGTACACAAGAGCCTCACTGTCTGATTTTGGGTCCACTTCATCCTTGTGGTGCTCTCCTCAGGGACATTCTTCCTCTTTTCAAACCAAACAGCAAAGGACTTTTTAAAGAGGTAACATTTGGGGCAGAATTGCAGCCTTGCAGCCTCCAGAGGCTCTGCTGCCCTCTCCAACAAATGACATTCCAGTTCAGGTCCCCTCCCATGCTTCCCCAGTAGGGGGTCATATAACTCTTTCGTCCAAGCGTGGGAGGGCATAACATCAGACCAGTGGGTGTTAACAACAGTGGCCAAGGGATATTCACTAGAATTGCTGGAAGTACCTTGCCACCATCCTCCAAGATCAAGGAAAATGTCTCAAAACCCTCACCTCATTTTACAAGAAGAAATTCAAACACTGCTACAGAAAGGAGTGATAGAGCAGGTTCCACTTATAGAGGTAAACAAAGATATTTATTCAATATACTTCCTTGTCCCAAAAAAGGATCTAACCATGTTCCCTGTCTTAAACCTGTATCCTGCAAACACATATGTCGAACCAAATAAATCCAGGATGACAACGGTGCAGGAAGTTAAGATGCATACTTTCATATTTCAATGTTGCCAGTGCACAGAAAATACCTAAAGTTCAGAGTGGGAAAATCACCCTACCAATTCAAGGTGTTACCCTTCGGCATAGCATCAGCGCCAAGAGTGTTCACGAAAGTACTTGCGGTAGTAGCAGCGCACATGGCCCGCCAATCGATTCCAGTGTACCCTTACCTAGACGACTGGCTAATAACAGGGGACACTCCACAGACATGCCACGAAACACTCAGCAGACAGTCAATCTTCTTTTACAATTCGGCTTCTCAATCAATGAGAAAGAAATCCAGTATTGTGCCTAGTCATGTAAAACAGTTTCTAGGGGTGATGATGCGAACACAAGACTCCCTATTCTTCCCCTCCAACGAGAGGGTCCAAAACATGCTGTTTCAAATCCCACAGTATGAAGCCGGTTGTCAGGTAACCGTGTGAAAGGCTATGCACCCTCTGGGAATGATGGTTTCCTGTTTTTACCTTGTGCCACACACTATGCGCCCTCTGGGAAAGATGGCGTCCTGTTTTGACCTTGTGCCACACGCCCGTTTGCACATGGGTCCTATGCAAGAGTGGTTGGTGAAAAAATGGTTGCAAGCAAGCGGTCTATGGCATGATCTAGTGCTCGCTTCGCAACCACTCGTTCTGGTACTTCAGTGGTGGACAAAAGAGAACCTTTTGAAGGGCAAGCCTTTCTCCACCCCCGCAGTCGAGGCCACCGTTACAACAGATGCATCACAATCAGGATGTGGAGCACATTTTCCCCATCAAACTGCAAACGGAGTGCGGACACAAGCATTAGCAAAGAGACATATCAACCTTTTAGAACTGTTAGCAATGCTCAAAGCTTTTGAAGCTTTCAAACAATAGCTACCGCAGAAGACAGTCCTCATACTGACAGACAGCACCACAGCAATGTTCTACATAAACAAGCAGGGAGAGACACACTCTCCAGGGGTGTCCAAACTAGCCCAGAACATTTGGTTATGGACTCTGAGACACAACATGTTTCTCCTATCACAACATGTTCCAGGAGAACAGAATTCTCTGGCAGACTTGCTAAGCAGAAGCATAGAACTACCATCATCAGAACATGAGTGGCAATTGCATACACACATTCTGCACAATAGACCTCATTACAAGTCCGGCAGTAACCCTGCTGGTGCTACCGGTGGGTTGCCGCTGGATTTTTAAGATTTACCTGCGCCTGGTTTGCCGGAAACACCGGGGGATTACAACCCCTTCGTTCCGGAAAGTCAGGTGCCGGTAAATTGTAATTCCCCATTCCCATTGAGTCCAATAGGACTCAATGGGAATGGGGAACCTGGAAGCACCGGCACCGTTAATAACGGTGCCGGTGCTTCTGTTACGGCTTGCTTACCATGGCCGCTGTGTCTGTCAGGGTATGCCCTGTCGGGCATAGCGGCTTCAGCAGGCAAGCCTGTAGTGTGCCGGTCTGGAAATAACAGTGCAAGTAGGCTTAACGGGACTGTTGTTTCCGGACCGGCACACATGTAATGAGGCCCAATGTCTTCACAAACTGGGGTTTTCCAAACATAGAGCTCTTGCAACCAAATGGAATGCACAATGCCAAGACCAAAGGGAACGCACTGTTAATGAACTGGTCAGGGAAATGTGCATACACTCCCTGCACCGCCTCCCCCAACTCCTCTTATCAATAGGATAGCCCACACACTGCACCAGGAACAAGTCAAGATGCTACTGATAGCTCCTATGTGGGCACGTCAAACATGGGTTTCACACCTGTTGAAAATGTCTCTCTGTCCTGTCATAAAACTACTGTGCTCTTTCAACATGTTGTCAGAGAATCGGGGGACACGACTCCATCCATGCCCTCAAACACTGAGCTTGGCAGCCTGGCTCCTGAGGTCATAGAATTTGGTCACTTAAACCTAGACCAGAGGTGTATGGACAACCTAAAGGAAGCATGCAAACATAACACAAAGCGCTGCTTTTTCAACAAATGGAAATGCTTTGTTTGTGGTGCAAAACTCACAGCATCAACCAGATTGACTGTTCACCTTCTCATATAGTACACTATTTACTATATCTTTAGACTCCGGGTTAGTCTTTAATTCAATATGAGTGCAACTAGCTGCTCTTTCAGCTTATACCACTTTCCAAAGTAAAGTATAATGGTGGAAAGTGCCTGTAGTTACAGCCTTCATGGAAGGGGTCAAAAGATTATGCTCACCAATTTCAAATCCAACCCCCTTCGAACCAATGCATAAAGTCAGTCTAAAACATCTCACTTATAAGACTGCTTTTCTGGTCGCCATTACATCTTATAAGGAGAGTGAGTGAACTACATGCACTCTCCGTTCAAGATCCATTTGTAATAGTTCACAAGAACAAAGTAGGAAATTGAGTGTGTGGACCACTTCAAATACCTGGGAATCCAGATTTGTGCAAAGCAGGCAAGTAAGATAACAGCTCAAACCCTAAAAAGGAAAATGTTAGCCTTGACGAACAAAGCGCATATCCTGAAGCAAAGATTTTGTGGGTTCTCTTTGCATCCAGTGATGCATTTCTACAGAGGGAAAGTGGTCTCCACTGTGACATATTGTGCCGACGTAATGACGCTACTCCGGAAAAACTTTGGCCGATACTGGAAGGTTACTTTTGGAAATGACTACTTGGACTACCTAAATCCACACCAATACAGATAATAAGAAGAGAGATGGGCCTGATTTCCCTGAGGGAAGCAGTTAAATGGAAAATGATGTGCTTCTTGGCTAAATACTCTAAACCCTGTCCAGCTCTGATCCTCAGTATTATCATATCTAACATAGACAGTGAGTCAAATGTAACTGGGACACTGTGGGACTGGCATTGTACATTTTTACTGAAAGATCTTGATTTGGCACCAGGCGACAACCTGGTAAATCAGTCTAGGATTTTTTTTTAAACTCTGTGAAAGAGTTTGGATAGTGCCTGTGAAGAAGCCAATAAATATAACTGTTTCGGCAGCTAACAAACGAGATCAGAGCTTTTGGTCAGACGCCAGCATAGATAAAGAAATTCCCGGACGCTTACCACAGATCACAATTCATAAGTATCAGACTTAACCTTTTCCCCACTATGGAGATAATTCCGGCGCAGAGCGGGTCAAGCAAAAAAATATCAGTATGTAGGTTTTGCAAAGGTGCTGAAATTTTGGAAAGCCTACAACACCTATTTACGTGCTGCCCCACACTGACCGAAAAAAGAACAAGATACTTTGCCACTTTCGTGGCGGCTGCACGACCAATGTCAGCAAAAGACTGGTGTGCAATAATACTGAGGTGAGAAAGTCAACCTCACAATCGCTGCAGTGAAATGTATAAAGGTCTGTTTGGATTGCGACAGTCAAGATGAACTATAATAATCGACTTCGAACTGGCCGTAGGCAAGCTGAGACGATTGATTTCCTCCACCTTGGCTTTCGTTAAAATGCTATGATTTGCTAAATGTTTTGTATTAAACTAAGTGTGCAATAAAAAAAATCAAAAAGTAGTATTATGTACACATCCACGTTTTTCTCCTAAATTTATTTCAAAGTTCCATGTTGCCCAAGCCATAGAACTTCCAGCTTTCTTTCAAAACCCAAAGAATTCTGCAGAATGAAGCCTCCATACACTAGATGTCAGAAGGGCTATCATGTACATACAAAAATTGAAGCCACTGTTTCTTCGTGTCTGTAGCCAATGGAAGAGAAGAATACCCTTTCTCTAGTTGGCTATCTCAAAAAGTATTGTCAAATGCATCCAATTGTGCTATTCATTAGCTATTCATTAGCCAAGAAAACCTTACCTTTCACGCCCAGAACACACTCTGGGCACAGGGGTACTCTAGTTTATATCGCAAATGTACATTTAGATGCCATTTGCAAAGCTGCTACTTGGAGTTCTATTCACACATTGACACAGCATTACTTCTTAAATACACATTCACAAGGTGACACACAAGTGGGTCAGGTGGTGTTATAACATCTTTTTTCCACTGTACCTTCTAACACCCCACCACCTTCTCCAGGTACTGCTCGCTAATCTATGCAAAGCATGTGATTCTAAGCAGATCCACAAGCCTCCGAAGCCTTACATTACTTACCATAATTGTATTTCTGATGCTTGTATCTGCTTAGATTCACATGCGCTGCCCTTCCTCCCCTCTTGGAGTTGAAGGTGCATAGGCTACTAACTCCTTTCTTTACTTCCTGAACTCACGCATACACTTCATGCTCCCTCATGTCAAAAAACAAAACAATTTGAGGCACCTTGGCGCGTGAAGGACCATGGGTATAGTATATGCCACTCTAGAGATAGTATTACAAACATGTCCAGTCGATGTTCCTTTTCGAACTTCGAAAATAAACTATGCAATACTCTGCAACTACCACTAGATGTTGGCCTGTGCAAACCATGTGAATCTAAGCAGGTATAATCGTCAAAAATACGATTATGGTAAGTAATGTATGCAATATACATTCAGCCTTAGGAGATATAGGAACACATTTGTTTCTAGTACTTGGATGCATTAGAAGTAACAAATAATTTTAAATTATCAATAGAACAGCTTTCCTAGCTCTTAAAAGTCCAACCCAAAGACCGTTTGGGGCCTTGTGACCAAAGATCACTAGTTCCAAAATTCACTTCACAGGTAGGTTTATTAAGAGATTGACAATGCCAGTGGTTATGATGAAAAGAGTCAAAAAGTTAGGTAATGTTCACGTGGTAGATTCACTCAATCCCACACACCAGGATAGGCTTTGGATGGGATGCTTGACCAGGCTGCACCAACCAAAGTCAGGAAAAAGTGATTTGGGGGCAGAACTTTACATCCATTTAGCCCTATGGGGAACTTACTCCCTGATTCCGATTTCTCCAGATACCACTGCTGAGGATCAGATTCCCTTGGGGACACAGTCTTCTTTGCTTGGTTCTGCAGGGGTCACTTTCGGATGCAGAATTTAATTTTGGCCTGTTTTAGTGCTTAAGAATCGGGTTCAGGCAGCTTCCAGCAGAACACCCAAACAAAGACAAGATTAAGACTTCTGCGTGGCAGACCACCTCAGGAACCTCCAGCAAGCGAAGAAGATGAGTTGCAATGGGAGTCACCATGGTCAGGCCGTGATAGGCGATCTTCAATGGACGAACAAAGTGAGCAGGTCCAGTACAGCTTCTGTTGATGCAAGAAGCCTGAAAATGCAGAAGATATCATCTGCTCTAAATTCCACGGATTCCCTCGGAACAGAGATAGCTGCGGTGTGGTAGCCCAGGAGAGAGCTGGTCACTACACAATTTTTTCCAGGGATGCTTCTGAAGGCTCAGAAGGCACGGATCCTTGTGCGGGGGTTGAGACAAGTTGTTCCCCTACGTCCAGAGGCAAAAGCACCAAGAGGGTCTTCTTGGGAGCAGGGCTTCACCGGGAGCTCAATGGAGATGGTGCTGGTCAGCTGCAGGGCTCGTCCTTGGTTTGTCAGCTAGCTGTTTTTCTTCAAAGCGGACTTGGCTCTAACGATGGTCTGTCGAATGGCTACAGAATTGCTCCTTTTTTCTAAAATTTGGGTTGGGAGCTTGCCCAAGTTCACCAATGGTAAGGATCTGCACCATTCAAACTGGCAGTGGCTGGAAGCTTTTCTACACACTATTGAAGATACGTCACTACTATTGACACTCTAAAGTAAAACTTGTTCTCCTTAACTATATTTATTTCCTGTATTTTTATTTGTGGCTCAAGATCTGTTCCTTGGAGATTAGTTAGCTTCCAAACATTTTTTTACTCGTATAATCAGACACATTTATTGATTATAATACATTTAATTAAATTACTTCAATTAGCATCATGAGAACACAACTATGAGAATTGTATCCTTATGTTTTGTTAACTGATTGTTCATATTTTTTGTGTTATCAAAATCGTTGAGTCTTTACTGGATTGTTGAAGAAAACATTAAGGTAGTCTTCCTATAAATCACCATTGGATAATAGGGCTTGGATTGCTTGTATGATATTTAAACTAATATCCTAATTATCATCAGAACTTTGTCCTAATAAATTTGCTTTTTATGTTATAAATAGATAATTACTTTGCTCCTGTTGAAGGGAAATGTTTCCCGAAACACATTTAGGACTGACTGAATAAACTGGAACATGTGAATTCTTGATGGACATTTAAATTGGTCCCAAAATGAATGTACAATTGACTTGTCACGGTCTAAAGGTGTGGAAGGGACAAGGGTGTCCCTTAAGTGGGATACAGGCCATTTCTTTGTATATATATGACTTTTGTGCCAAAGTTGTTCTTTTCTCCTGCACCCAAATATAAATGGGATTGATTTAAATATAAAAACGATTTAACTTATGGTGTGCAGGCAACTATTGTGCTATAGACGCTCATGAAGGATTGCAAGCTGCTGAAGTAGGTAAGGGTGTGGGATTTAGTCCCGGCTGTGGGATGAAAATAGACTCTGTCTAAGGAAAAAACATCTATGCTTGTGTGAAGGTCACCAACTCCTTTCCATGATCTGCGAACATCACAGAAGTCATCTTTCACCTAAAGCCCTTCTTCTAAAAGCAATTAGAAGAAGGGCTTTAGGTGAAAGACGACTAGTGTTATGTTAAAACACTCCTCTGGGCTCTGAAAGAAAAATGTCTCAACCTTTACCAAATACATCCTGAAGCTTGCTGGCTTGGAAGAATGACTCTGATTCTCTTTTGATACGAAGGAGCACATTTATCTCGTCTTACCTGGAGGTTCATATCTGAATGCCTCATAGTGCTTTACTTCTTCCACATGCCAGCTTTTCAGTACACCAGTAAGTGATCTTGCTCGCCTGTTTCCACAGTTTTCTCCTTTAGGTGTGACATCTCCATAGGTGGAGGGCAGATGAAGTTTGGTCCAGAACCCCCACCATCTACTCCTTCTCCACCTCCTCCTCAACAACCTTTCTTCTTTATTTATGTTCAGATGCCAAGAACTACTGTGCTCAACATATACCACACACATACTCGCATGCCTCTTGCTCCTTCAATTAAGTCTCCTGAGCTGGTGAGCACTACTTCTTCACCCTTGCAGATAACTGAACATTCTCCTTTGTCCTTTTCTGTACTTAAAGGAGTAGTTCACTCAAAAATATTATTGGCTAGAACGATGGCCCATAAACAAAAATATATATATACTCAAAATCTGAAGCACTAGGAGGCATCCATTTTGTGAAATGGATGAGCCTCCTGTGCTGCCCTTTCGGCACTAATGAAGCAAAAGCTAGTCAGCTGTAATAAACAAAAGCTACTACTGGGTGGCTTTTGCTTCATTAGTGCCGGAGACCAGAGAAGGCAGGCAGGCAAGCTGCATGTAGGTAAGTGCTTATTTTTTAACTAAGTACTGCAAATATTATAAAAGCTGTGGTTTTCTTTCTAAGTTTTTCAGGCTGGAGGAGCCCGGAAAACTTAGAAAGAAAACTGCAGCTTTTAAAACCTTGTATTTATGTTTTAGGTGGCTTCAGCTTTGAGTCCCCTGGGCTGCACGCTGAAGCTACCGCAAACATAAATACAAATTCGTTGTATTTAAAAACGCTGCATTTTTCTTTCTAAGTTTCTCTGGCTCCTCCGAGCCTGGTTGGGGGAGCCCAGGAGACTCCAGTGAAAGCCGCTGCAGACAGAAATACAACCACGAACAACGTTGTATTTATAATTGCTGCGCCTTTGCTTTTTGCCTTCATTTTACGTTTTCTGTGCTTCCCTGGGCCTGGGGAGCACTGAAAACGTAAAATGAAAGTGAAGGCAGCCTCCTCAGCTCATGTTGAGCACTGCTCTGGCTGCAGTAAGCAAAAGCTCCTAGTAGGGGGCTTTTGCTGCTTGTTTAGTGCCGCCAGGGCAGAGCTTAACATGAGCTGAGGAGGCAGCCTGAAATGGCAAAATGGATGCCCCCATGTAAACTCTTTGAGCCTCGTTTGCTCAAAAGTTTACATAGGAACATTCTTTAAAATTATGTTTAATGCATGTTTTTGATTATTGCCCATCTTTTGGGAAAATGATATTTTTGAGCAAACTACTCCTTTAATGGTGCAAAGAATGTGTAGAGGGTGACAACTAGAGATTTTCAAAAAACATTTTCAGAAACACTTTTGACTCTGGATTGGTCCAGATCAACGGCCAGCTTCAGAATTTGCGGCCACCGCGACTGAAGCTGGCTCTAGTGCCAGTGATTCTGGAACCTGTTCCTCTTCAACATCCTTTTCCAGATGACAATCAGATACAAACCTTCAATACAAAACAGTGCCTGGCCAAATATCGCCCTATCGCATATCTCCACTTCCTCAGCAAAATGAGGGAGAAGACAGACCACATCAAGTTGCATGAAAGGATGAGCCAGCACAATCTACTACAGGACTACCAATTCAGATTCTGACTGACCAAGATGCAGCAAATAGGTCGCCACCATCCGACTTATCAATAATGCACTCCACATCCTGGGCAATGGGAATCTCAGTTTACATGCTCAACTCAATCTCTCAGGGGCCTTCAATACCTTTGACCTTGAAGCCCTTCTCAAAATGTTCGGCATGCAGATGGACCTCGATGGAATGGTGGTTTGCTTCCTATCTCACAAACATTGACCAATCTATCATGCTATTCCCAAACAGATCCCAATGCTGCTTAGTATCCTACTGAGTGCCACAAGGCTCCATCATGTCCACTGCAATGTCATATTCTACCTCTCCATTAAACCACTGGGTACTTCCTCCACCAAGACTGACGTCAGTGCACAGATGGCATGGAGCTTTTGTATGAAGACCCATTGCATCATTGGCATTCATTGACTCGAGCACTGTCTGACCCTATTCCAAAATGTCAAGCGCCCACCTATAGCTCAACCTAACAAAGACAAGATGTATTCTCCTAGGAAATTCCAGCAAGAATGCCCAAGTCCAGAATTGGCTGACTGACATGAAGGTTGACAGATTGACGCCTCAACTCGCCCACAGTGCAAAATCTTGGAACCAGTTGTCCAAGTTGGGCATTTCCCTCCTGGATGGAGGGAACACCCTATTCTTAGGATTTCTAGATGCCACTGCAGTCCCCTAAAAGCCACCCGGCATGCTGCACCATGCCTCATCACAGGACGAAGGGGTGTTCTGCAGAGGGTTTTTCACCTATATGTGGTGAATTCATCCCAGGACACAACGGTTTCAAGGATTTGACTCCTGCTATATTTTTCATCCCCAAGAAGTTGGTGAAGTGGATCCATTCTGGACATCTATGATCACAGTTTACAGCCTGTGGAGGCCTGCTGGGTCGGTTCTGTGGCCCAAGTTTAGTGGGCATTGCAGCTGTACGGCTGGATGCATTCTGTGATATTCTAGGACCCTATTATTTTATTTACATCATGGAAGGAAAGCAGAAATGTCTTTTTTGACACAATACTGAATTCATTGTCAATTCAGATGTGTTCCTTTTCGGTTAAATACCGATTCAAGAGACTAGTCCTTTTGCTTGTGCGCACACATCTGAGCCAGGAGTGTGTACATATCTGCATTTACCTGGACAACTAATTCTAGAAATGTCTCCAGATTAGGCACTTTAAGTTTTCAAACACTAGCAGATTTCCGTTTTTTTATAAACCTTCCAATATCAGTTCTTTGGCCTACACAAAAGAATTACATTCATTATAGCAGTCCTTAATTTTTGAAAGCAAGCATGATGGTTCCAGAGCTACCTGGGCCTAATAGCCTCTTGCATTTGCCTTCTTCCTTTAGAATGACTGACAATAACATTCCTGTGGCATCTAGCCTGCAAACTAATCCTTGAGCACTCAGTTCATCAAAATCTTCATTCATCCTTTGTTAATGAAGTCCAACCAATGGCAGGATTGATAGTCCAATATTCTCAAAGAGACTATCATCCAACATCCCCTTCAAATTTCAATTAAAGAGCATTTCATGGACATTTGGGTGGTGCGACGATTGAGATTTTTTTAGGGATCTCCAAGATTGGCTGAATTACGATCTCAAGCTGAAAGTAATCCTTCTAGTACAGAAGTTCTTTCTCCCTCAGTCGCAGAGCAAATTCATCCAATTTTTAATAGACAACAACTGAAGGTTTCTTTTTGAACAAACATCAGCCCTCCCCCAGCCACTGCATTGAAGCAACAGAGGGCTGGGATCGGCACATGAGCATCACTCTATAACGGCATGCGGATGCTCTCAGTAGGCCATACTATCCTACCATCCTCTTATGCATAGACCCTCAAACCAACTATAACTCAGATAATCTTCAAGCACCAGTGACATCATACAATAGATTTATTATTTCACACACACCAGAAACCTTGGTGTCACCAACGTGCATCCTTTCTGTCTATTCGGCTCCTCAAGACCCTCCTCTTCGCCTCTGCCTTTGCCCCTCTTCTCCCCTGCTTATCTGCTTTCTCTCTCAGCAATGCTGCACCTGGCCACCGTCAGCCCTTTGGGCCCAGGTACCTGCTCACCCTGACACCCTCCTGCACTGCCCCCTGGCCACCCCTTGCACTGGAGCCTGTATCTTTACCCATGCATGCCCCCACTCTTTTTCCACACTTATCAGATTCTCCCTATCTGACTAACCTTGCACTTGGCCATGCACAGGCTGCACCACCACTGTTTTTGGATCACCTTATTTATATTTATCTATGTATTATTTATCATATCCTCTCTTATGCTCTGCACCTTACAATTTCTCCCCCCTCCCATGCACTTCCCCCTTTTTCCCTTCCTCATGCACTTGCACGTTCTCAATGTCACTGGGCCTAGTAAGATCGTTGTTTCTGTTCTCTCCCCTGTTCCCCTCCTTTTGCCTGGTCACACTCTGAAACACCTGTGTACGAGCACGATATAAATAAAATATCATATATCATATCATATCATATCATATCATATCATATTGACCTCTACTCCTTGCGAGAGGTTCTTCTAAATTGTTTAAGCAAGACCTCATGATACTTTGCTGCAATTATTTGGAAACTGAAAACTCTTCGGAAGTTCAAGTCATCAGTAAATTCCTCTCTGATTCCGGTATCCCTAACCTGGCCCTTCTAGAATTGCTTTTCAGATCTCTTCCAGCTCTCATGCATGCCCCCCATTCTCCTCTTAACTGCATTCTCTGTTATCGTTGTGCAGCTTGAGAGTTTGGTACCTTAACGTTTGCAAAGCTAGAAGACCTGACACACATTGGTACAGCAAGAAAATCATCTACTTGCAAGAAACATAAGAGCAGATGTCTTCGCTTTTGCTGATGTGTTTTACACAAGAAAGTACTTTTCTTTTCTTCAGTTTGGACAAGGTCATGACCATTTGTGATCTATTTGACCAGTACTGAGATCTCCATTGGGTCATGTAAACATTACTTTTCAGTCGTTGCTGCATACTTAACCTTTGCAGAAGATATTATTTTCCTTTTGAAATACATAATTGGAACTCCATTTTGGTGGTCTGCTTAATATTTATCCTCTTGAAAGAAAACCTGCTCCTCAATAGGATTTACATCTAGTGCTGGTTTTGCAAATGCACAAATCTGTTGAGCCTATGACTTCTTGTGATGTGGTCTTGCTGTCCTGGAAGGCTGTTTTTCTTCTGGTCATAAATGTAGTCAGAAAAGTTTTCAAAATCCCTTTCTTCGAATTAGCCTTAATTATCTTTCATAGAGACAAAGAGGTGCTTTGTGCGGTCCAATGCTTTATCCAAGAGATTAGATTTTCTGTGTTTCAGCCTCGTTCTTCTTTGGCTGGCAAAACGTTACACAATGTGAGTGAGGGCAATAAAGCTGTAACTCGAGAGTTTAACCCATTCTCATTCATGGATAATCGTACTGCCATTCATGTTGGCCGTGACACAGGGAAGTCATCACCCAGTGTCAGAGCTTTCTTAGAATTTGGTACAAATGGATTGACCCATGCCCCTTGGAGAGTATTTCCTCTAGTCGCAAATCAGCTTTTCTAGAACTGCCTGGACTAATTCTGTGATCATTTGGAATCAATGAGCCCAACCTAGGTGATGGAGACGGCAGCCAATATTAATGTGGCCAGTCTTTAAATTGCGCCATGCGTAGTAGCCTGCATCATACAATTCCTGCATAGGTTCCTGTTACATCATGGAAAAATGGGTCACAGACCCAGGGACTACACACCTCACCTAAAGGTACGATGCTACAAAGTGGCTTGGGTGCGATTGGAGGGACCTAGACCCTCGCTAGATTTCTGTCGGGCGCACAGGCCAATCAGTGCTCGGCAGAGGGATGGGAGGCGGGAGGCAGGGGAAACAGCATTGAGCATTGTCGGACTCACTAGCCTTGAATTTTTAATGATAACAATGGAGCCAACATTGCCAAAGTCTGGCCGGGACAGTATTCAGGCTTTGTTAAGTTGTGCTCTGTGGTCTGGTCATACCAGAGGTGATATGCTCCTCAGAACTAGGTTTTGGAAATCGATGCCTTGAACGATAGTTGAGATCTGGTAGGGGAACAAGAGGTCTGCATTGAACTGATATCCAAGTTTTCCCTCTGGTGGCTTAAGAAGAGCTCAGCATTGAGCAAAGGTGCAAAGTTCTTTACAAGATTTTGAGCCACCTCTCGTCCTTTCGGTTCAATCAAATGGCACTTTATCTCATGTGATTTCCTATCAGCACGACCTTTGTTTTAGATCCGCAGAGTCCTAAAAAGTGTCATACAGTACAAGATGTGTCTTGGGTATTCTTAATAATAAAAAAACAAAATGCAGTACCTAATTCACCACAGTAGCCAAAGGTCTGCACATCTATGCAACGGGTCATTGTGCATCTCGAGAAGAACAAGGGAGGCAGTCGAGTGAAACACAGAAATTCCAGCAGCACAGCAGGTGCAGGAGTTGGAGTGTGTTCTTTATGTTTAGACTTGCATCATCCCACCATCATAAGAGGTACTTGTATTGCAGCGACAAATAGCGGGATTCCTGGAACAGCTTGTCCAATCTCAGGATTCTAGAGACTGTTAAACCATTGGTTTTTGCCCCCACATGCCCAGTTTAGTAACGTGCAAATAAATATCCACATTGCCAGGGAGGACATAAGTTGTCCACAATCTTAGACGGCCAGATGGGGAATATGCAAGTAGTCGGGACTACAACAACAAAAACTATTTGTAGGATGGTAAAGTTATATAAAAGTAGTTTGAGTCAATAGCAAGTAAAAGCAGCATTTCGTAGGAGGACAGGTGGCACATATAAAAGATTAAATAAATCCATAATTAAAAGGGTTTGTTGAGTTTGATGCAAATGCAGTCTCTCATTCAAGGGTTCGACTGTGCCAGACTTTTTCGCTTTTTCTTTCTGTTCCAAGAAGAACTTTCAAGGAGAAACGGTCTTGGGTAAATGGAAAAATTAGAATTTTCAACTATGAGATGTCACAGTGCACGTTCTACTCACATCTCTTACTTTGTCACCTAAGGAATTAGTTCATGGTAAGGTTCTTCGGGAGCGGGGGGTAGGGAGGGTAAGTGGGTTATCAAATCTACCTTCCTTTTGTGTCCAAAATATTAAGATTTGCCTCGATCACAGCTTTTATAGCCTTTCACTGCTCATTCTGCTGTGCGCATCTGTCCACGCAGTGGATGACTTCGGTGTCCCGGAACCTTTTTGTTGATCATGATGGCAGGAGGGAATGGGTCATCCAACATCTGGACTGTGGTGGAGACCTCTCTGCATGATGTGTGGTTTTGTACGGCAGTGGGGCACTATGTGTTGGCTTTGTGTGTACAGGACATGGAGTCTACTCACCCCTGCACTCTACATCTGTCTTTCCTGACCTTGAACCTTTGAGTACATTTCTTTGATTTTCATTGAGGGCCACCATTTGCCATAGCCCCCAACATGGTGGGTTTCTGGAAGTGGATGCCAAGCTCAAAATATCCAAGCAGAATGCTTATGGTCTTGCTCAGCCTCTTGTCTGTTGTCTGTCATGTCCCCCCTTTGGTGGGAGCGCATATATAGAAATAACGGGCAGAGTGGAGGTGATTGTCCAAACACACAGGATACGAGAGATGGGTGCTGTGGTTACTTCCCTTTATGTGTGGGGGGATGTCCTAAGGGTTAGTATATGGGTTGTTCTAGGGTTTATCTGTTTCTGTGAAGGTAAAATCATCTCCTCCATCTGGACCCTAAAGAGGGTTCCCTACTACACTGATCTTGTATGCTCCCAGCCACAGCAGCTGGCTACAGACTCTGGAAAGACTGCTTGTTTGCTGCTCTGTACGGGGAAGCCTGCCTTCTCAATTTGTATGTTTTGCTGCCCTTTCTTTGGCAACCTGATGACCCTTTTGCGTACTATACCACGTGTGTGTTGCCTGCTGCTTTGTGCCGATGTTGTAGCTATCTTGGGTTGTAAATGCAGAGTATATTTTTGTAGAAACACTGCCTATTCTGGACGATCGTTGGCATGTTGCGTACATTCCTGGACCCTGGTTTTAAGTTAGTACATGGAAGACTGATTCTTTGGGTGTAAGATGAGGATTATTGACCCACTGCTCAGATGTTCTGTATCGCGAGGACATTTGATATTCTGATTAAGGCTCAATTGATCACCTTTAAGTCGATACCAAGGGGGTCATCAGGAGTTGGGCAGAGCAGTAAAAATGTAGCAGTAACACTATTACCGCTGCATTTCCTCTCCACCCAATCCCGAGTTTGGGCAAAAAGTGCGAGGTTTAACTCCAGCTTTTTGCTAGAGGTAAAAACCTCCCCTGTCCACCCATTTTCGGCACTACTAACATGGCGCTATTTGCTCCGGCGCTAATAGCGCAAAGAAAGCCCTGTTGGGCCCAATGCACCCAATGGCAATGGCGAATTATGGCCACACCGCAACTCGGGATCTGGCGTAAATTGCGCCGGACCGATTTGCGGTAACGCTAATAGCATTGGCGGTATCCCAGCACATTTACCGCTGTGATACCGCCCAACTCATGATGAGAGCCCAAATCTTTAAAATACATACCACTCACTCTTCTGACATTGCTTTTTCATAGCAAAGACCCTCTGTGGTCCGGTACAGTGTGACCGGCTGGAACACCTGCATCTTCTCGCCACCAGAGCTGAATGAAATTAGTGTTTATATCATTTTCACATCATATTGTTGTCTTTTTCTTCTCACAACAGAAGAGGACATAATTTCTCCAGTTATAACGTTTACAATCAAAGAAGAACAAGAGGTTTATTTTGTGGACAGCCAAGACTGTAACAGAAAAGGAAGCGCAACAATGTTTACAGGTGAGCAAAGATAGTTCTTCCAGAAAGAGGTTTAGAAGAACCCACTGTACCATTTCCACTCTATTTGCTGAATCATGATTTGATAAACTAGCACAAGTTTGTGAGTTGTTAAGAATTAATGTCCATGTTACTATATGTGTATATTTCATGCAAACAAATCGTTCATTACTCCAAATATCAAAAACTGAGATAGCTGCTAATTTGTAGGTGTTTGTATAATTTTTAAATGTTTTATCAAGATAGCAGGTACACAAAATATAATGTTCAGTATCTTACATACTGCACAATATATATTTTGTTTGCCAGCATGATGGAAAATAATTATGTTTTTATGAAACTTTAGCTAGCACGTCAAAGAAATAAAATCCCTTAAGACTGAAATAATGACAAATAAAAAAGGATAGAGAAGAGTAGACATAGAGACCTGTTTTTGCATTTAATCAGACAGTAAAGAATCCAAGAATGCTGATTTGATATCCATGAAATGTTAAGCTAGATAATGATGCGTTGAAGAAAGAAGCAAAACTAAACAGAGTAAAAAGATGGGAATTGAGAGATTAGAAAAGATTGAGAATGCTGATGAAAAAGATGAGCATTTTGTAGAGAAGAAATTCCTTTTTCGCTCATATTTGGGAGTCCCCTTGACTTTTTACTTGTCTTTCACCATGTCCTGACTACAGTATTATTCGCAGGTTAATCCTGTTCTGGTATCTGGGCGCTTATATTGTTGTTACCCATTGGAAACATTTGGGAACCCAAAAGGTGGGAGATACCCCTCAGGTACTCCTTAATTAACCTGGGTCAGCCCCCTGATCCAGACAGTTGTGTTGCATCGAATTGGTGGCAATGTATGTTCATAGAGTGGCTGCATGAGTTGTAGTCACTTTGGCTCACAGGACACCTTAACTCCCTAGAGTCTTCCAAAATGATCATCTCGTTAATTGGCTGCCAGTACAACAGAGAATTATTTTAAGATTCTCTCTCTTGTTTTTAAGTGGCTCCATGGTCTTGGTCCAGCTTATCTCACGGCCAGACTTGTACCCTATCATCCAACACGGTGACTACAATCCTCTGATCAACATGTATTAGCTGGACCCCCATCTTATTTTGTTCACAGATGACAGATGTTTCGCGGTTCGGTCCCTCCCATATGGGACTCACTTGCTTTTTTTCTCCTCTCTCTTCGTACGATCAGTGCCCAGATGCAGTTCAGTCTGTCTGGTTTCTTTCCTTCGCTGGTGAGAATATGCGTATGATAAATAAATACTTTCAAAATTTCAAAATAAATGTTAAATCCAGTTATAAGGTAACAGTGCCTTATTGCTGTTAATTATGATAGGTGGGAAATTGGGAATGGCCATGTTGCGCTATTTTCTTAATGTGAGCTTTGGCCAGGAAGTCACAAAGGACAGGGGTTGGTTGCCTGGGTGTCAATTCAGGGGAATCTCAGGAATCTGTACCCTGGGAATTTGCCTGTGAGAATGCTTCTAAATGTTTGTATGTCGTGGTCAGCAATGGTTGGCTGGCCACCATAGGTTTGAATGCTGCATATGTGTGTATGATTGGCGGCTACACTTACATCTACTGCCCAGCATGATATCTGACCCTTTGCGCCAGATTATTTTGCAGATCGTCATCTCTCAGGACTTGTCTGTGCTGGTTGATCTCTGACTCAGAGCACTGCACTTAATGTCCCTGCATGGCTGTCACCTTTCTTGCACCTTTTACTGGAGTGTAGTGGGAACCTAGTGTTTTTATATGTGTAGTGGGAACATAGTGCTCCAGTGGCGTGTCCTTCTGCACCTTTTTCTGAAACTTGACCTACGACCTTTTTCTCACCCTTGCTGTATCTCTGATCTAGGGCCATTAAGCTGCTTTTCTGTTGTCTCCGTTTCCTCATGGGATCCCTCTGATCCGAACTGGGCATCCCAGTCTGTTCTCCTGAGGCTGGGGACTTCTTGTAGGCTTGGACTTGTTTCCTTAATCAACATTTACTGTTGAGGGTTCTCTGAATCACCTGTAAAGGTTCCATTCCGCATGGCTGTAGGGCTCTCGTTCTGGGGTACCCCATTCAGAACCCAATTATTACCTTCCCTGCATCACCACTTACCTCTGCAAGCTCCCACCCAGGAGTTCAGAGAGTGCAGCTTTTGGACTGTATGAAAAACAGATGCTGACTATTCCCGCTCTTGGTTGATTGGTGGTGGTGTGTGAGGTAATGCACCATGCTGAGTTAAGGTGAGAAGCATGCCACCTAACACCTGCACACAACTGTCTCTGGTGAATGCTCTGATCCCTCTGGGGGTTTCTGTTATGTCCAAACTGATCCCAATGCCATCATGTGAAGTCCCTTTACTTGCCTCCGTAGGATATCATTGTCCCGTTATTTCTTATAGGCCAATGCAATTAACATTCAGACTTGGGGTTAAAGTGGCTTGCTGATGCCTGTATGACTCCCAAAAAGTCTTCCTGTGATTTATTTCTGCATTTCATGGCACTGTGAGACCACTTTCTGTGTTTTTATCCATATTCCGAACAGATATGTGCACTATTTTTTGTAGTTGGTACCTAGTCATAAAGTTATGCTGCGAAACCTAGAGATCGGGTGAGTGGGTCTTACCTGTGTATTCAGCTTGGAAGATTTGGTTTTGAGGAAAACTTCATAAGCATGTTCCACACCCTGTATCATGGGGGGACAGCAATAATCTGAAGGAATGATGTTGTTCCAGATGCACTTTATCTACAGAAAGTCACTTAGCCAGTAGCAGGTGTGTCTGCTCATTGCACTTTTTGTTTAGTTTGGCTATTGGACCATTAGTGGCCACGATCCGTCCTAGAAAAAGCATCACTGGCATCCCTGGGAAGGCGTATAAAACCCAGTTATACGCAGATGGCGTGTTTGTGATCACGAGCGATTGGATAAAATATGGCCTGAGTTATTGTTTCTGATAAATGAGTTTGGGAAGTTACTAGGGCAAAAGATTCATTAGGGCAATTTAGCGGTCATAACTCCTTCACCCACCTGTTTCGATTTACATTTTATTTTGAAAATTGGGGAATTAAATTTACAGAGAAACGGGTGAAGCATTTGGGCATCCAGATTGTACCTGAGGCAAGGAATGTGCTTACATTGAAAATTATGAACATTAAATCCAATTTATGGGGATATTTTATTTATTTTGTCATTTATATAGCGCACAAAGCCCAGAGGCATCTAGGCGCTTTAACTTAACGATTTGGTGACAGAATGTGCTGGTAAGAACAGATTAGAATAGGTTCATACCAGGCTTTCGAGGGGCATTGATGGTACAGAGCATACATACTGGGAAAGTCTTACCTCTTGTTGCGGGGAGCTACATCATGCATGCAAACATGGGACATAATTGGTACAGAGAATACATACTGGGAAAGTCTCGCCTCTTGTTGCGGGGAGCTACATCAGGCATGCATACATGGGACTTAATTGGGGCAAAGAATACATACTGGGAAATTCTTACCTCTTGTTGCGGGGAGCTACATCAGGCATAAAGAATACATACAGGGAAAGTCTTACCTCTTATTGTGGGGAGCTACATCATGCATGCATACATGGGACATAAGTGGGGCAAAGAATACATACCGGGAAAGTCTCGTCTCTTGTTGCGGGAGCTACATCAGACATGCATACATGGGACATAATTGGTACAGAGAATACATGTTGGGAAAGTCTTGCCTCTTGTTGCGGAGAGCTACATCAGGCATGCATACGTAGGACATAATTAGTGCAGTAAGTGCATAGTGGGAAAGCCTCATCTTTGTAGCAAGGGCTACATCGAGTAAGCATGGGAGCAAAGAAAGGCTAAAAATGAGCAGATTGGCAGAGACATACCTCATCGTATAGGGGCTACAGCAATCAAGCGGACTGTATTAGGGTAGCATGAAGCAAGAGTACAAGCAAGCCACAACACACCTCATGTTGCGTGACTGAAACGTTAGTGCAGTTATAGTTGGAGGGGGTACATGTGTACCGACAGTGAGGCATGTGCTGAAAGGTACGAGGGCTATGGCGGGCATACACACAATGGTAAATAGAAAACAGGCAACAATTATCAGTTTCAACATTAATATTAATAACATTTAGGCTAGGGGAAAAGTGCACTTGGGATGCTAGGAGATGTCACGTAAAAGCTTTGATTACAATCTGGATAACAGTCGTGGGATAGAGCATGCAGCAGTTTGGGATGCGCAGGTTAAAAGCGGCGTATTTGGTTTGAGGGCGATGTTGTGCAGGTCAAAAGCGGCGCATTTGGTTTGAGGACGATGTTAAGCGTCCCTTGCGTTGCGCGTATGACCACAGTGGGTGACGGTGGTGAGGCCTTCACGGTAGCAGCATGAAAAAGGGAAGGGTGACCAAGAGTCGACGCTGAAGCCGGCATCTGCAGTGGTAAGGAAGGGATGTGAGAAATGTCATAGACTTTAGAGTGTTCCGGTAATGTTTAAGACAAAGGCGAGGTCGAGGGGATTATTATAGTCACCGGCCAACTCGCGCACAAAGGCAAGCGAGGTACAGGTATAGGTTGGGTGAATAAAAGGGGCATGCAGCGTGTACGTTTGTGAATAAGAGCATGGTGCACGGCACGGATGCGAGAAAGGTGAGTGGGTAGAGGTTCATGAAGATGTGCACCTCTTATCTGATGGTTGGGGGGTGCGTTTCGAAGGTACTGGTGTAAAACTCCGAACCCTATATCTCACGTAGGATAGCGGTCGGATGCAATGGAGTAGACGGGGAAGAGACAGGGGCCTTAAACCCAGGCCTTTAGTACTGGGCCCGGCTTTGCCTCACGACTCAACCGGGTCTCAGCATTTGTTGTTGAGGTAGGCCAATCAGGCGGCCCCATGCTGCTTTGTGTTTCTCCCTCACCAGGCATTACAGGAGACCCGGACTGCATCAAAAAGGGTGGCGGCCATGATGAAAGAGGTCACAAAGCCTGCTGCAGATCGATGAACAGCAGGCTTTGCCCCATAGTGTTAGGGGGACATCCTAGCAGCGATGTAGTCTGTCTAAGATACGTCTTGGAGTGTGAGGAATTTAATCTTTGTTTGTGGTAAAGTGACCACTGTTAAAATGTATCTCAGCCGCATAATGTGTTACCCCCTCCAGATGCTGCCTATTGTGCTGCAAAAGAAGGAAATCCATTCACTGTATATGCTCCTTAAAGAATTATTGTGGGGTGCAGGGATGCGTCCCCAAATTCCATGCCACATTATTACCAGAGATGCCAGATAGGGTTCAGGCTGCCAAAAACTGGAAGATTATCATCATCTTTTTCCCTTGCACCAAGTCCATCATCTCGTGGTGTAGGATGGAAAACCCCAGTGTGGGCTTGCTTTTTGCAGCATTCCATATCTCCAAATGAAGTCAATTTGATCCTTTTAATAGCTAGGGCAACTGTCTCGAGTGCAATCTATTATTATTGTCCCTCATTCTTATGAATTTGTTGCATCGGTTGTTTGCAGTATTAGTCTTACTTCATGGCTCCAAAGCTTTATAGGTGCTGTGCACCATCACCACCACCATGGTTTTCTGCCTTTAGCAGCTATTCACTCCTCTGTGTCCCGCATCCTCTGAGGCCAGGTGAGTAGACTGCTGCAATGTCTCTGCCCAACCGCTTGGTTCGCAATCACATTGATTTGTCTTCTCCCCCCTGCTGTAAGTTTGAGAAATATTACTGCCACATTTCGTAGACTCAGCACGAACTGTTTTTTCAGGATGTATCCCCCAATCTGTGTGTGCATGGCCTTAAGGGGTTTGAGAGATATATTCCCTGTTGCTATTTGGGATTAAAGGTGTACCTGGTGGGCTAATGCTGCATCTTGGTGGCGAGCCTGTTGGATCCCACTTCATCCACCCTCTGTGAGGCACATTGGGTAATCGCAAGACCAACATGGTCCCTTGTGGCTTGCGCCCTGCCCCCTTTGCATATCACGCTGGGGAATTCTGCCATCCTCCACACTGTCCTCTTCTTTGTTAATCTCCGTTACATTTTCACTGGGAATCTGTTCAACATTGCCTGGGTCATTTCCTCCCCATTGTAGTACCTTAAAGGTATAGGGTTGCACAGCAAGAAACAAGCAAATTATTTGGGCATTTGTGTCTTTATTGTGCTAGCCATACCAATGGGGCATGATCTGTGATTAATGTAAATTGTCACTATTCTAGGTATTGTTTTAGGATTTCAATTGCCTATTTGATGATTAGTGCGTCGAGTTTGATGGTGGCAACGTTTCTTTATTGTGTACATTTTCTACTTTACGAAATCTAATTCCCCTTATCATTTGATATGGGACAAATCAAATGTTGAGGTATCTGATTGGAGTAGGAAGGATAGAGAGACATTTTGCATTTGTAAGATTAAAGATATGCTCTTTTGTGGTCAAACACATCCTGATTTTCTTCCACCACATGTCAGCCTTATTGGCTGGTGGTTTTACAGCTTCTTTGTCAGTGGAGCCGCAATGGTTGGCACTTGAAGGTGTCAACCATGCTACCCACAGCACCAAGCGTCCTGTGATATTACATACAAGTGGTGCATATCTGCCCAGGTACTGCTCTATATGATATATTTATGCAGGTAGGTGCTCCAGAAACATCTCTAGGGTTTGAAAATGATAGGTCTCTGGAACATACCTGGGCCACCATATAGCTCCAATGTCAAAACAATAAATTGGTATTGACCTTCGACAGTGGAAAAGGCTGCTTTTCCATATATGACGGTGCTGTAGATCTAAGGTAGATGTGTACTTTGTGGTGTCTAATTTCTCTATCAACTCATCAATGTGCAGCATCAGGAAGGTATCCATGGCAGACCTTTCGAAATTGGATGCACAAATGCTACGAGCTGTCAGAGTTTCCTACTATATTATCGAGGATGACCACTTGCTCTGGGAGGGTTCAATGATGTGAAGTTTTAGCAGCTTTTGGATTTCTTCCTGAATAATTTTCTGCCACAATTCAGGAATCCGATGAGGCCTAAGGCAACTCGTTGGCCTGGAGGAGTATGGATCTGATTGAAGAAACAGTCTACTCTTACATGATTCGTAGAACAGATATCTGGGAACTGATCCAGCAGGTCCTTAATATCGTATGGCCCTAGATTTCCACAGATAAGCTCAAAGGTAACACCTGTCAGAGTGGCTATTGAGCATGTAGAGATCTAAGGATTTGTTTTGCTTTTTTAGTAGGTTAATGTTGTAGACCTGTTTGTCACATATTAGGCTCTCTTACTATGTATTTCTGGTTGCCCACCACTTCAGTTACCTCATATAATTCATGCCATTTGGACAGCAGTGTGTTCACTTATGAAGGATGTAGGGCGAGAACTTTGATGTTTAAGCTATGGAGACTGGCCTTTCTTTAACCTTAGCAAGATCTTCTTTTACTAAGTCCTGTATGAAGGTCATACAAGCCATACTATCAAGGTTGAACTGTGCTAGGTTTTCACCCTGGCTGTCCTGGCCTTCCTGGCAGCATATCTGGTACATCTTGGGTTTCTGTTCTTTAAACTCGCTCCAAGGGTGAGAAGCCGGTAGAACTCCGTAGGGTTGTGCGTACAGCAAACGAGGCCCACAGATGTAATGTGCCCCAATTCCTACCGTCGTCACTGTCCAGTTTTATAAGAGTGTTTTGAGGGATTTATTCTGCCTCTCCAAAACTAAACTCGGATGTTAGGTCCTTTCCCCAAGTAGATTGTGTACTTTCCCCATTAGTTTGGACATGAATATGTTCCCTTAGCTGGTGAGTATTTCCTCTGGGAAACCTATGGGGGAAATGTAAGGCAAGAGGTGTCTTAAGATCTGCTGCATGTTATTGGACCTTAAGTTTAAAGCCTCTGGATATTAGGCAGCACAGTCCACTACGACAACGATGTGCATACCTATTTCCCTGCTTTGATGGTTGCAGTGATCCAAATTGTACCCATTGCCCCTCTTGAAAAAGGTTCCTCGACGATTGACAGCGTTTGTAGAGAAGCATTTGGAATTGAACTTCTGGAGGTCTTTTGGCAAATGTGGTGTAAAATGATATAGCTCTTAGTGCAGTAGTGCACCCTGGGCCAATACAAGCTGGAGAGGATGTAGTATTGGGTCTTAGCAATGCCTTTGTGAGATGGATATGGGCCATCACAATGACCTTTCTCCGAAAGGTAGCTGATATTGCGGTTTTCCGTCATCTTTCAGGTTGCTTTGCACCCTGTACGGTATGGCCCTAGTAAAACTGCTCCTTCTGGCTCAAGGCTGATTTCCTAGAAAGTGTCTATTAACAATGAATCATTCCTCTGAGTATTTGCACGTTTTGTGAAGGGGGCATCAAAGATTCTCAACTGTATACCTTGGATGTGGAGTGTAAGGGTCAGCAGCTGCAGGGACTTGGGGTGTGTAGGTAAAGCCAAATCCTCCCCTCCAGAGTTGGTCTGTTCTCTGTTGTGGGGTTAATTATCACCTCGCAGATGTACTGTATGAAAGGGTCTCCGACTTGGATAACACAGTTGTCATGCCCATCATTAGTAAGGAACAAATGGACTTCACTTCTGTAGTATAAGTCTATCACCTGCTTTTACATCTGTTGAATGCATGAGGTCCAAGATGTACTTCAGATCCATTCTACCATATGTTCTGGTTGGCAGCTGGACTTCATGCACAGTTTTAATACTTACCCTTCCTCCCAGTGGAAGAGTGATTTGCTCTATACTAAAAAGGTCAAGTCCACCTGAGCCTGGACTTACTTACAAATGGTAGTTCAGCATTTGGGGAGCTGTGGATAACTAACATCTTTTCAGGGTTTTGGCGTTCCATGGGAGTCCTCTTGTCAGAGCTGGAATCCCACTTCAGGAAGGCTGTGCAATGATACTAATGATGCAGAACAGGTGTGTTTCGTACAAGTATGTTTATTCATTCTTAGGTCAGGGAAGGGGTTGGACCAAACAAATAAAAACTGGAAAAAAGATATACAAATAACGATGCTTCTACTGAAATAGTGTCGAGGATGGGACAACAGAAAGTGGGACACTTCTGGTGTATCCAAAACCTCCAGAGGGACTTTCCCAAAATCATATAGTTCATACCCTAGTCTTTAAGAATCCTTGTCTCGCCAGCGACATGCAATTTTACAAAGCAAGCTGCAAAGATGTGGCCAATAGAAAGATCTAAACCCTAAGTCTTAACAAGTCTTTAGTTTTCTGGCTAACCCTAATCCAAAACATATAATGTTCCAAGGCTTGGCCAATGAAAGAGTTTGCAAATACTGCACTTAATTGCCCATCCCTTATCTAAACCCAACATAAAGAAGAGTTCTTCCTAGTGTTGATCAGTATTGACTCTTCTTTGATCGTACTGCTTTCACCAAGTAGCCTTTAGCCTCTGGGTTCTCCGGCTTCAGCTTCGTAACTTTGAAATGGTTCAGGGTGTTCCTTCAGCACTTCTCGCTGTGCTATTATTCAACGTCTGGAACGCCATGATGGCAGGTAGGTCTCCTCCAGACCGTGTGATTCTTTGCAGTCAGGATATGGCTCCCCCATACCTCTTGACCTCAGCATTCAACATGGTTACTTCTCTATTAGGCCTGTTGGGGTTTGTCAGAATTTACTTTGTAGATCAGCATAAAGTCTCTCGTAGGCCCCTGTGTTCTTGGTTTACGGTTTCATGTGTCTCATAGACCTCTGTTAGGCACCACATCCTTCTATCTGTTACCACATCACTTACCTGGTGCAGCGGGCACGCCTGTCGGTCCCGGCGCGCCCCGTCCTGGCGTCTTTATCCCCGATTTTGGTTGGGGGGACCGCGGCCTTTTGCGGCACTCGAGTGCCGCTTCCAGGTTTCCCGTATCCTTGGGCTCGCGCATGCACGGAAGGCCGTGTTTTGCCCTCCGCGCATGCGCCGTCCACAGAGCGCTTGGGAAGCCGCAAGCTTGCTTCCCAAGCCTCGTTTTGGCCGCGGCAGTAGCCGGGGACAGCACGGCTAGCGTTCCAAGTCTCCCAGGTGCTGCCTGCCCTATTTAAAGGGCCTGTTTTTTGGAACACACAGCGTCTGAACGTGGTTGTATTTGGATCACGTCCTCGCCCGTGCAGCTCTCTGAGTTGCTACTTTCCTGCTCCAGCCTGTTTCCTTGCCTTTTCCCTGGTTTCCCTTGCTGGTTCCTGTCGGGGTAGTTCCTGCTCCCTTCCAGTCCTTTTGGTTCCCACTGGGTTCTCTCCACCTTACTCTGGTCTCCCCTTTAGGCTGCCCTTGGGTTCCTGACCCTGTCCTGTTCTTTTCAGCCTATTGCTTCTGGCTCAGTTCTGCCTCCTTCCTGGGGGGGTTTCTGCCTCTCGTCAGACTACTATTGCCGGAACAGCTACAGCCCACTCAAGCTTCAGCCTTTTGCCTGCTGCCATTTCCTGGAGTCTTTGCTGTTGTATTCTGCTGTGGACCATCATCGTTGTGTCAAGACCCGCCTTCCCTGTCAGTGCTTGCACTGTCCCGACGTCACGAAAATCAGGGAAGTGCGCATCCGTGGCGTTGGGAGCCGGTCCACCTCTGACCCTGTTGATTCCAGGGTGGGGGTTGTGCCGGTTTCTCGCGTTACGCTTTCTGCACTCATCAGTCGGACAGCCTGGCGACTTCACCACGACCGGCAACCGGAAGTTCAGGTATTCAGCGCCTATGAGACGCTTTCCTTAACACTATCAGGGTCTGGTTAGCAAGTAGGGACTCCAGCAAAGTGATCACGTTGTACCAAGTGGCGATTTTGCCTTTCTCATCAGGGAGCAGCGAGGAAGACGGTGTCCTTCTCCCAGACTGTTGTGGCCATCTTTCCTGGGTTCACCACAACCTCTCTTCTAGTGCCACACTGTGATGTGTGTTTGTTCAGCTTATTGTGATGGGTTGGGGCTATTGGGATGTTGTTTCATCCATTGGGATTAGGCTTTGTTTCTCTTAATTTCACTTTGCACATGGAAAAGGTAGTTGTCTACATTGGTTAATAATCTCACCTGGTGGCTCTGCAGCATTATATGGGATGCACGCCCTTGGCGCAATCTTGAATGCCTTCCTGTAGCAGCTCTTGGTTTCTGTGGCATCCTGCATGCTCCCAAGCTTAGCGCATGGACAGCAGAGGTGTCACTGCCGACTGCGTGGTTTGTGGTAATATTGCTTTCTGTGTCTCCTCTTCGGGTTTGTTCAAGAAATGTTATTGGAGCAGTTCATGGACTCTGAGGGTCCGCGAATGGACATGGAATAATTCTTTGTTTTTTCTGGCTTATTCCCTGAACCTTTTGTGAATGGTCTGAAAGGGTTTGAAATGTATATTCCCTGTTGGTTATTGGAATCAAAGATGCACCTGGTAGGGTAGTAACGTGTGTTGGAGCGGATGGCAGGCCTTTGGGATCCCACACCATCCACCTTCTGGGGGGCAAATCTGATAGCATTCAGACCGACCTAACCCTTTGTGGAACGCCCCCCTCCTTCTCACACACACAAATCAAGGTGGGAAGTTCTGCCAACTCACTTCAAACATCAAACCAGTGTTCCAGAGTTTTGCCTTGGCTTCTCTGGTTATTCTACAACTAAGAGTCACAAACCCAAAGGAAAGCACCCTGTAAGCCGAGTGGCATGATCTATCTGGGCCCTAGAAATAGAGCCTACGAAAACAATCTCCCTAACATATTGGAACAGTAAAACCGAAAATGCTACAATAAGATGTTGAATGTACATGACTAGTATTTGAATCCAAGTATGCGAGCTTTGGATAGATGTTGTATGGCTGCGTGAGGAGATGCCCAAAGTCGCTGCCATGTGTTACAAGTCAGGGACCTGTGGTTCAAGGAAGGTGGCGTTGGGTTTAGTATATACAAGTTGAGTTTGTGCCAAAGTATATTTTGGCTATTGAACAAGAGTCAGTTTTTGAGTGATACGTTCTCACTCATACGTGCCAAACTAGCAGATCCATGCCCCCTGGTATTAGAAGGATCCTATGATTTGTTTAATTACAAATTACTTCATTTATTTCGAATAAGGGATCAAAACCAAGCATGTAGTTACCCATGTTTTTTCTCAGCTCGGGTAACTAGGCCTGTGGTTTGAGCACTAAATGATATATATTTAGTTTAAAGAGTTTGAATAATTTCGGCCAGAATTCAGACGAAAAGCAGCGATTCTGTATGTGACAAGCATGTGGGTTAAGCCTTCTTCTTTGTGAAGACTTTTTCCAGGAAAGGCTCTGATGGAGGGGACTGGTTCTGGTCATTTGTTTACGCACGGTCTAGGCTGAACAATGCATTGTTTCCATCTTGCTTTGGTTGTTCGAGTTTAACATCTTAGAATGTTTACAGGCGAACATTCTAAGGTACTCCTTTTTATTCTTTTTTTTATCGATAACGGTCAAACAGCCGCCGAAGTATGATTTAGCCTTGAGGTGCTGGGACATATTTTGTAAATTCAGTGCCTAAGCCAACAACTGCATCCAGAATCCTAGGCCCTACTTACTGTGACTGAAGAACGCTTAGAATGCGATACTCTTGACAAAGCACTATATTCAACAATAGTGCTTTATGTAGCTGTGGTGATTCGTTGTACATAAGCGCCATGCAACAAAGAGCTCCTATAGGCAGAAATCCAAAATGGTGACTGGGCGCATACTCCATATAAAGTCACAGCACTGCCAGGTCACAATATTAACCAATGAGAAGTTGCTTGAACAGTTAAGTGGGAACCAATGGAAAAGTGAAATGCTACTGCCTAAAACAACACTCTAATGTCCCTAGCACTAGGGTCTGCAACCCATGGCTCTCCAGAGGTTTTGGACTATGAATCGCATGACTGCCCATCATTGGTTATGCTGTCTAGGGGTAATGGGAGTTGTAGTCCAAAACATCAGGAGTGCAACCTTCTGCCCTAGCTCATCACAATGGGCAGCTCAAATACCCACACCAGTACTGTAAGGCACTATAAGAGCGGCTGGGCGAGCCCAGCGAGACAAGAGTCGTGAATTACACCAAGCTCTACATTATGAAAATAGAGATACACTATACTAGGTGGCATTCACATTGTACACTTTCTAGAGAGCAACACAAAAACCTTAAACTCAATAAATTGCGTTTCCAGAATTTTACATTTATAAAAAGATTTAACTTGGAACATCATTTCTCCAGTATGGGGTCTGGCATGGATTCACATGCTCATGAATATTCCCCGTCGTCAGGCTGGGAATCCTCGGTAAAGAAAAAATCAGTATCAGTTTCGTTTCTGATCTGACTTTCGTAGTAGTAATCAATCACTGATTTCTGCGTCATACTGACCACAGCCAATGACTGCCCTCTCCCTAAGCCCCGCCTCTGGCAGCCATCTTCAGATTTTTACCACACGTTCAAGTGTTGGGATCCTCGTGCTATTGCTCTCGAGCTTTAGTGCGTTTTCGCGCTTTTTTCATAGGAAAATTCTCTCTTTTTTCAGTCAAAAGAGCCTCAAACTCCACCGTTTCTATATCCGATCAACGGGGACCCATGTCGGATTCTTCTAGCGCCCCTCAAGCGTGAAGATTTCGTCGAGCCACGCTTTTGGAGGACTCCAGAAGGTTCTCAGGCCCATCTCGGACATGGCCCTGGAGAAGGGAAGCTCGACGCCCGGAAAGCTGTTCAGGGTCTGCCCTGCATGCCAGCTTCAGAATGTCTTCAAGGAGGACGAACACTCCCTTTGCCTCTACTGCCTGCATGAGGACAAGACGCACGTGGAGAAGGACTGTGCGTTTTGCGGGAACATGTCGGAGCGGACCATGAAGGACCGCCATCTGCGTCTCGCCAACTGGCTGGAAGGGAAGAGCCCGTCAGGCGAGAAAAAGAAGAAGAAGTCTGAGCGGTCTTCTAAGACCTTTGAGGGCGCCCCGGCGACGGGGGCCCAACATAAGGCCAAGCACCGCGAGTCCACGGGCGCCGGGAGTGCCGAACAGTCGGGCTCTTCGGTTGCCAGGCAGGGCGCAACCTCCCCGGCGCCATCAACCACGAGCCAACGCTCTGGCTTGGGTAAGAGGAAGTCTGAGCACCCGGCAAAGCTTCTGGAGAGGCCCCGATCGAGCTTGAAGGCCAATTCGGAGGGGGAGCGAGGCGGTGACCCCCCCCAAGGAGAAGGCGGTGAGCGCACCTAAGGTGGCTAAAGTCTTGATCCACCCTGCCAAGGCCTCTATCGAGACAGTCGCGGTGGCCCTGGCTCATCCTGTGGAGGCTACACCAGTGGAGGCGACCTCGGGGCCCAGAGTCTCCCTGCCACCGTGGAGGGAGTCCTCTTTCAAGCCCATCGACAGGACCCCCGTGAAACCTCCGACGGAGAAGAAAAAGGGGGGGCAGGAGGCCATCGTGGATTCGGCCTCAACCTCTGAAAAGGAGCTGATCGAAATCTTAAGCCACGGCATTGGCGTGGAGGAAGACCAGCCCGTCGGGAGGGACCCCGACGAGGGAGACGACGAGAATGTCGAGGGTACCGACGAGGTTCCTGTCCGCCCGTCGGAACCCCCTCAACCAGTGCCTCAAGACAACTTGGTGGCCATTTTGTTGGCTATACAGTCCTTATGCTCGGAGATAAGGACGAGATTGCCGTTACCACCAACGGAGGAACTGCTCCCGACGGGGGACCCGGAGCCGGGCCCTTCTGGGAGCCCTCCTCCTAAGAGAAGAAGGATTCATCCTCCACCTCCTTTTCAACCATCGCGCCCGTCTCAGCTCTCCTCCCCGTCCACGACCCGGGGGGTGACACGGGGATGGACACGGCCGCGACGGGTACAGACGATGAGGTTTACGGCAAGGATCTTCCGTCGTCACCTCCTCTCCGGGCCTCCCCGCCCAACGAGATTGGATCGTTTCATGCCATGATCGCCAGGGCATCCAAGCTTTTCCAGCTCTGCCCGGAAGAGAAGAAGAAGGAAGGCTTCCTTTATCAACGGCGCGAGACCAAGAGGAGGATGGTCCTCGCTGTACCTCTACTGGACGATATCTGGGATGAGGGTCTCGCCCTCCTCAAGAACCCATCCACAACGCCTGCGAGAAGGGATCGGTACGAGAAGAAGTACCGGCCTCCACGTCAACTTCCCCCCCGGACGGCGAGGGAAAGAAATTGGACACAATGGGATGCAGAGTCATCTCATCGGCAGCGACGACGATTAAGGCTGCCAACGCCTTGGCTATCGTAGCCCGCTACGACAGGGAGTTGTGGTACAAGATCGCCCCCCTGCTGGACTTCCTACCGGACGACAAGAGGGCTGAGGCCCTAGAGATCTTGCAGGAAGGAGAAGTGGCGTCGGACCACGCCATTACGGTAGCGACGGACATCGCTGATACTGGTTTTCGCCAGTTGGGCAACGGCGTGTGCCTTAGACGGCGTGGATGGCTCAAGGCAACGGACTTCCTGCAGGACGTGCAGACCAGAGTTTTGGACATGCCGTTCGACGGGAACAACCTGTTTGGGAAAACAGTGGACGATTCCCTGCAAGCCATCAAGGCGGACACGGAGACGGCCCGGGCTCTTGGTGTTCTCCAGCAACGACGGCCGCCCTTTCGGAGCACCGGAGGCAAGCAGGGTGCCTCCAAAGGTTCCGGTGGCGGATATTCCACCTGCCGTCAAGCGGCCCGTTCGTCGTCACAGGAACCCTACAGGGGACGAGGCAAGTCGGGCGGACTCCGCCGTCGTTGCCAGGGAAGACAAGGCGGCAAAGCCTCGTCGAAGCAGGACTGAACCGGCCGTGGGGTCGGGCCCCCACCGAAGCACCCCGGTGGGAGGCCGGCTGGCGAACTTCGTCGGCGTGTTAGAGTCCATCTCCACCGACCGTTGGGTGCTGGATGCCCTGGCCCAGGGTCACGCGCTCGAGTTTCTAAAGAAGTGCCCGCGCGTCCCCCCCGTGGCCAGGAAGGAACATCACGTCCCTTAACTTCTCTTGGAGGTAAAGGCGATGCTCAAGGAAGGGCCCATCGAGCTCGTCCCAAAGAGGCTTCGGGGCTCCGGAGTTTACTCAAGATACTTCTTCGTGAAGAAGAAGACAGGAGGATGGCGTCCCATCCTGGACCTACGACGACTGAACAAATTCCCTGGAGGGGATCCACGTCTACCCCTACCTGGACGACTGGCTCATCCGAGCAAAGACAAGGGAGCTCGCCGCGGAGCACACGGCGAGGACCGTCCAACTACTCACGGACCTGGGATTCTCCATAAACTACGCCAAGTCCCACCTGGTGCCCGCGCAAGACGCACTGTTTCTGGGAGCGAAACTCGACACAGTGGCGCTTCTGGCCTCGCTGTCGGAGGAAAGAATGAGGGCCATCTTGGGCAAGGTGCAGCGGATGCTGGTTGCGGACGCGGCCAAGGTGAGGTACATCAAATCCCTCCTCGGAATGATGTCTTCTTCCATTTATCTCATCTGCCTGTGCAGGCTTCGGATGCGCCTGTTGCAGGAGTTCCTGGAAGCTCGCTGGATCCAGACGACGGGCAGCTTCGAGGACAGGATCACACTCGACGAGAGTTTCCGACGAGCAATCCGGTGGTGGGGCACCCGCGCGCATCTGACGGCGGGCATGGACTTCCAGACCCCGGGCCACCAGAAGACAGTGACCACGGATGCCTCCCTGGAAGGGTGGGGAGCGCACACCGAAAATCTGCACGCGAGAGGCCTTTGGGTTCCGACTGAGAAATCCCTCCATATCAGCGTCCTGGAGCTCCGTGCAGTGTTTTGGACCCTCAGGCCCTTGGGCCCTCAGGTCCTTCCCTCCGTCCCTCAAGGACAAGGTGGTGAGGATCTTCACCGACAAAACCACCACCATGTTCTACATCAGGAAGCAGAGCGGTACCAGATCCCCAGCCCTGTCCAAGTAGGCGCAGGATCTGTGGCATTGGGCCGTCGCCCAAGGGATGTTTCTGGTGCCGTTTCATCTGGCAGGAATAAAAAACATCATCGCCGACTCGCTCAGCAGAGAGCTGCGCTCGTGCCACGAGTGGGAACTACGACAGGATCTAGTGGACCGCCTCTTCCGACGGTGGGGCAAACCCCAGATCGATCTGTTCACGACTGCGACGAACTCCAAGTGCCGCAGGTTCGCCAGCAGGTTTCCCCAGCCGAGGAGCATGGGTGATGCTTTCTCGTTCCCCTGGGAGGGCCTATTTCTATACGCGTTCCCTCCTTTGCCGTTGCTGATCCGGCTCATCAACCAGCTCAAGAGGTCATGGTGCAGGATGATACTCGTCGCACCCGCGTGGCCGAGGCAGATATGGTTCCCGGACCTTTTGGATTTGTCAGCGCCCCCGTCAATCAAGCTGCCAGTGGACGCAGATCTTCTCTCCAGGGAAGGAGGCGCCATCCTCCATCACGACCCGAAGTCGCTGAACTTGCAGGCCTGGCTCCTGCAGCGCTAGAGTTTGGAGGTTATGACATACCGGCCGATTGCAGAGAGATTCTTGCAAAGGCCAGGGCGTCCTCAAGTCTTAAATGCTACTGACACAAATGGAAGAGGTTCTCTGTCTGGTGCCACGCACAGAAGATTAACCCTCTACGGATTACGGCTCCGCAAGTACTGCCGTACCTACTGACTCTGGCCAAGGCTGGACTAGCGCACGCTTCCATCAAGATTCATCTTGCTGCGATCTCCCGATACACCAGAACCACGGGACGGACGTCCTTGTGGTCTCATCGTCTGGTGAAGGAATTCATGAAGGGACTGTTCAGATCGTTCCCGCCGGTGAAGGCGCCGGCCCTGGCGTGGGAGCTCAGCGCGGTGCTGACCAAGCTCATGGGACCTCCGTTCGAGCCTCTGCACTCAGCTTCGTTGAAGCTCTTGTCGTGGAAAACAGCGTTCCTTGTGGCCATCACCTCCGCACGACGAGTGGGAGAGATCCAGGCCCTTTCCTGCAAGACCCCGTACTTGACTTTTCACGACACGAGGGTAGTGCTCAGGACGCACCCCTCCTTCATGCCCAAGGTGCCGTCGGACTTCCACCTCAACGAACCCTTGGTGTTGCCTGTTTTCTTCCCGTCGCCTTCGTCGCCGGCTGAAAGGACTTTGCACTCGCTGGATGTGGCTAGAGCGCTGAAGTTCTACGTGGACCGCACAAAGAGTTTTCGGAAGACGTCACAGCTTTTTGTGAACTTTGGACCTGTCAATCAGGGGAAGGCTCTCTCAAAGGCTTCCATTTCCAGATAGATCTCCGGCTGTATCATGTACTGTCATCGGTTGGCAAACTGACCGCTGCCCGGCCGTCCGAGAGCCCATTCCACCAGAGCGATCGCAGCTACCACGGCGTTACTATCTGGTGTGCCCCTGCTGCTATCTGGTGTGCCCCTGCTGGACATCTGCAGGGCTGCTACGTGGAGGTCGACGCACACCTTCACGAAATTCTACTGCGTCGTCCGGGATTCCAGGGAGGAGTCCAGGGTCGGCCAAGCAGTGCTGCGCAACCTGTTCGCCTAAGGTGAGCCTGGTGAGGAGGTAAGAGATGCTTAATGTTGAGTTGTTGTATTGCTTAATGTTGAGCCTGTTGCCACCTCCCGTGGTTGGGCATGTGTGTACTGCTATGTATTCTTTTATTCATGAGCATGTGAATCCATTCCAGACCCCATGCTGGAGAAGGAACAAGTTACTTACCTGTAAATTGTTGTTCTCCAGCATGGGTCTGGCATGGATTCACATGCAAACCCTCCCTCCTACCCCTCTGCGGCTCTTCACTTGGTCATACTGCCACTTCACGTGCTACCAAATCTGAAGATGGCTGCCAGAGGCGGGGCTTAGGGAGAGGGCAGTCATTGGCTGTGGTCAGTATGACGCAGAAATCAGTGATTGGTTACTACTACGAAAGTCAGATCAGAAACATGTGAATCCATGCCAGACCCATGCTGGAGAACAACAGTTACAGGTAAGTAACTTGTTCCATACTGTTTTTATGTTTAATGAAAAAAGTGGCTCATATATCTTATAAAAGCCCAGCCCCCTCTTCATTCCCATTTGCAGAAATCTACAGAGCACAGTTATGGTTTGATTAAGTGAAAAGAAACGCATGGACACATCCCAAAGATGTCGCCAGGTTTTGAGATGTGCAACAAATGGCCAAGAGCCTCAAAGCGAGCTAGGCTAGCATGTGAGATGTATTGGAAGGCCAGGAAGTATCTTTGCCCAGTTACAATCATGCAACAAAAATGACAGTTTGTGGTCTGAGGCTGACCAAGCAATTGTTATTGTCAAAGGCTGCCATTTAGTTGAACGTTATTCCAACCCCTGCTGTTTAGAAATTTGAACATTTCTGTTTGAGTATAAGAGGGACAAGACGCTATTATTGATCGACAGTGTCTGCTTGTAGAAACAGTGTGTAATCGACCAACGTGTCCATTCGCTAGCGGTTCTGTCACATTACCAGAACACAGTATATGCAAACGGCCAATAATTGTTGCCATTAACACACAGCACCCGGAGAGCAGGAGAGAACAAGCCACATGCTCATGACAAGGGCCGACGGTGGCTGGAGTTGAGCCAGGTCTGTTCACTGACCGAGCTTTGCGCCTTTTTTCCATATTATTTTTTATGTTTGCCTGCTCAGAGCTTTTGCTCTCTGTCAGACTTCTGGGTATTATTATTATTTGTTTTAAAGCACTTGCATGTTTTTCTCCAAGCAAGCGTTTAGATCTAAATGGAGAGAGATACGCCATTATTTGATTTACAATAGAACACACGTTTTTCTGAATGTTTGTTTAAACAAATATCTATGCATTTTTTCATAGTTGTGCTAGTTTAGGGGAGGGCAGTTTTACACAATGCATTCGTTTTGCAAACATGACTTGTTCTTAACTAGTCGTGTCAAGTATGCGTGAGTAGTAGTTTATTCTTTAACCATTACTAACATATAAAACTTGCTTGACTAGAATTCATTTTCTAACTCTGATATTTGTTTGATAAGAAGTTCGTTTCTTACGATTGCTACAATATAAGGCTTATATATTTATTGGCCTATTAATTGCTAACAAAACTGATTCTATTTCATAAAGAAATGTAGCACTTGAGAGACTGAGAAGTTGGGAAAAAAATATTGGGTCGAAAGAATCATTTTAAACTTGCCAAGAGATAGGTTGCTTAACAAGTGAACATTTGAAAGATTGTTTTTTAATATTTATGTCTCTTCATATTTTTTATTTGTATTACAAGCTATAATACAAGCAAGGTGTTAATTTGCCAGCACAAAACATTACAAACTGTTATTCATGCCATACCAGTCAACAGAGCATGAGGCAACTGTCTATATACCTCCAAGTAAGAGTGGCCTCCCTAGTCACTTTTCAACTACCGGTTAGCATTTCACATGATTTTTCTGTCTTGTGACACTGAATGGGTTAGACGGATTAGTCGCCAGAGAACTCTAGAACTGTATCAGGACTACACACTAGAGGATAATGTCAAATAAAGGGTTACTCTGGTGTTCCTGTTAAAGAGCCTCCTTCAAAGGGTTGTAAACCCTCTAGGAGGAGGGAACAGCCCTGGGGATTTTGAGAAGAAAACTATGACAGGTGAATATAAGACATGACAGTAGAACTGACAGTGGAAGGAGCTGCTTCAATGCTGTCCTCTTGCCAGCTCACTTGAAGTTCTTTAAAAATATGGAAAAGTTTAAAGTCAAAATATGTCAGAATCTGTTAAAATAGAGAACACAGCTAGACAAGCCTGATAGGGAATATGTAATTCTGGATCGATTGGAGAAAACCTTTGTCGCTGCCAAGGGTTCAACAAACGTATTGAAGCCAAAAAATGTGGTCTATGGATTTTTATCGCACCTAACAGAAAGAAAGGGATAAGGGATTGGGTTTTACTGAGGTGATATGGCGGTGTTGTCAAGCTTTTCTTCCGGACCTTGGCCCACATTCATTCCTCCTCTCTGTTAGACTCTCCCATCTTGTGGGCAAAAAGGCACTCAGCCTTTGTGGTTTTAAGTGCCCAGCCCTTGTTTTTGTACTTGTTGGGTTGGCTTCCTTGGCTTTCGTAGAAGTTGTCAGGATGTCACGCTCCTTCACATCTACTTCAGAAAAATCTTGTACCACCACCCCTGGTGCCTTGCTTCGTCTGAATGAGGGTCAGTGATTACACCATTTAGGATCTTTTTAAGATTGCATTGGACCATGGGATTCTTCAGTTTAGCACCTTTCTAAGGCTGAAAATAACTTTATCTGGGTGCTGCTTATGTACCAACTTAGGCGTCTCTCCAGGAGCTTGAGTCAAGATCAGACCTCTTTCCTGCTGCCCATCTTCTTGGACACCACCTCCTCCCTATCATTTGCCCCTTCCTCTTTTCTAGTCTTCTGCTCCCCTCTCCCCTCCTATTCCTCTCTCCTAGATAAGTTCCCGGTGACCCTCTAGTTGTTTTGACCTATTGCTCCCATCAACCCTAGCCAGCCAAGTTAATGGTGAGGAATTACATTTGTGGTCTCATCACCCCAAGCCAGCCAAGTCAATGGTGAGGGATCAAACATCTAGACAAAATATCTGGAGGATGCAAGTTGGCCACCTCTGCCCTGCACATTCCACCACACACTAAATTGCTCTTGCTGCGCCCATCTATTTCTTCCTTTTGATCTTGCTGTCTCCTTATCCCTGTCTGAAGGTGACACTTTCCTTCTCTCCTTCATTGTTCTTCTGCTTCTCAAGTCTTAACTCTTTCCCTGATGTTAACCTACTCCCATTCCTGCAATTCTCTACTCTCCTCTTTCTCCTTCTCATTCTGTTTCACCCCTTTTTTATCTTTTCCCCTCTTCCTCCTCCTTTATTCTCCTGTTAACCTCCTGTCTCCTTGAACAACAGTCCTTCTCCATGCTCCTCTTCACCACCTCCCCTTCTATATTTTTCTTCCTCGCCATCTGCCACAAACTGTAATTCACCTAAAGCTTCCAATGCTGTAATCCCACACACCCTTCTGTCATCTTGTTTTTATTCTTTTGAGGGTCGACCCAAAAGGTTTCCGATTGCTTGAGGGCCTTCAGTTCTATGCACACTGTGAGCATGCACTGTATTTGAAGTGCCTGCTATGGAACTACAAATCTTGCAGCTGACACTCTGCTAGCAGTACTGGGTGTGGCTCCACTAGCTGAGAGTATTTCGAGGGGGGTCACCATCATAGATTTACATTGTACGCTTTAGCGGTCATGGCCACTCTGCAGTGACAAATACTGCCTCCTTTTCTTCTGTAATGAAGTGGCATGTGAAAACCAGAGAATGTCCCTTATGTCTCGTGAAACCACCCTTTCATGTTATTGTTTTAGGCTTTGGGGACACATGTGGTAGTGGGTCCGGATTGATAATCAAATCACCTCCAATGTCCAAAGCTGTCTTTCTTTTCAGTAGGACTCCGCAAGTCCTATCTGACATTGACAGTGTCCTTTCTCTAAGGGGAAACAAGTCCTCTATGATAAGCGAGGATGCTGCCAGTGGGAACAGCAAAGCCTTCCTGATATGCACAAGTGACTGTCTTACTAGTTGGCAAGGAGTTACTGGGGACTGCAGAGTTGTTCAAAAGTATCTTCCCCTCCCTGATTGAAGATGTCTTTGTCCTATTCCTACTGCCTAATCCCTCTGCTTTCTCGTGATGATTTTTCAAATTCTCTACCTGAGGTGTGAAGAGGGAGACTCTCTAGGTTGTCACCTTTCTAATTGGGACAGTTCTTCTCAGGCATGGTTCACTGAGGTTCTTTGAAGGGACCATAGAGTTCAGACTGGTGTTGGACAGGGAAGCTTGGGGGTTCTTCCATGTACCCCTTCTGGAGTCTGCATTACAGAGTGATTGAGCAACTCCCAGCCCCCAGGGTCACCATAGTCTTATCACCCAGCCTCCAGAATGGGACTTAGTCTCATCTTCTAGATGAGGTTCATCGGATAGCAATGAGAACGAATCAAAGGCTGAGGCTGACACGCAATCAAATGAGGATTATGAACCCCAGCCTAAGATCTCCTCCCATGTGACCAGGGGAAGGCAGTCGCTATCTGATCCTAACTTTGGGGATGGTCCATGAGGGAGGATCAGATGGGAGGAGACGGCCGACAGGTGGAAGTGGTGACTCCTTTGGGAGGGACGCCATATTCATCTTCTTGTAAGGATGAGAGTCCTGTAATCCCCCAATATTTAATGACAAAGACATTTCTGTGAAGAGTTACCGAGACAAAATAAGTTATATGCTTTGGGAATTCATGAATTAGATGTGACATTCTTTAATGGCCATGATTCCGGCTTCGGTAGAAATCTTAGCTCTAATGATAAGTTACACATCCCCCGTATAACATCTCTTAACTGTAATAACATTCACTTCAACAATCGAACAGAAATGAGTAGACCTAAAAGACTTTAATCCATTATGGACTTCAAGATCCATAATGCCTGTGGCACTGTGACGAGGAAGAAGGACCTGAAGTCACTGAGAATCAAAAGTGCCACTGAAGTGAATGTGTGGTCTAGTTGTTTGAGGGCAAAGCACCTGCACGGGACATTTAAATCTGAAAGTGCTGGTGGAGGTGGAAGAGGAAGAAGCAGGAGACACTTCACTCTCCCAGGCTGAGGCTTGTGTTTGAATCGTGAGCAGAGCAGCAGGTGTGCAGATAGGTGAGGAAGTGGACTTGGCAGCGTCTGTTGGGAAATCTGGAGGTTGGGAGAGCCGTGGTCGGTGAAGGTGGAGTAGCAGAGGCTCCCAGAGAGAAGGATGCAGACGACGAGAGAACCGAAGAGGTACCCGATACACTGAGAAGAACCGCTGTGCCACTCAGCACATGAAAAGGACGCTGAAGCCGCCAACATTTAACCAGTGAGCTTCAGAAGAAACACAGGGAACTGGGGAGACTTTGTAGCTTTTAAGACACCCGCAATTAAGCTACGGGGAGTCAGAGAGCAAAGTAACACAAGGAGGGGAAGAGAGTTAAATGAAGGCCTAATCAAACCCCTTAGTTGGCAAGATATGAGAGTGCAAGAAGGGCACAATTCTCCATCTATGAGAAGTCTGTTAGGGGAAACCTGTAGCCCCCATTGCCAACAGCCAAGAAGCTATCTAAAAGAAGTGAGAGTGCAAGAAGGGCGCAATTCTCCATTTATGAGATGTTAACTTGGGGAAACCTGTGACCCATATTGACACTAAAGAAGCCAACTGTATTAGTAAGAGTTTTCTTCCTCGCAGGAGAGTGAACCAGGAAAGGGACTATTTATAGTTAGTCCTGGCAGGCGTGTAGACAGGAAAGAAACAGTTGATTGGAAGAAATGCGGTTGTGGTAAAAAGGTTTTGTGGAGAGATCTTGTTAACCATATAATTTTTACGAACTGTTGCATCACCAAAGGTAGTGGTTGTGCTATCCTGCCAAAAGCATTCCATTGGAAGTATAATTTTGATGAGTTAAGATTTACTTAGAAACATGAAAAAGTCATTGGGCCTCATTACAAGTTCTCCGGTCCGGACTTAACGCTGCCTGTATAACCATACCGGCACCGTTTCCGTGATTGCCAAATTATGACCTACGAACCCGGAAATACCACCACCATAAACCGCCACCGTGGAGTCAAGGCACCCATAAACATCGCCTGCACGGAACCCCCGCCCCCAGTTACTGGCAATACGAAACACTGCAAGCATCACGAGTACCATGGACATGGAAACACCGCCACAAAAATAGCACAAAAACCAGGAACACGGTGGCGGTATCGCCGCCACCGCGAACATGACGTTAAACAGTGCCTGGTCAGCAGAATCAGGCCACAGGTGCACCAAATGAGCCCACCTGGACCCATCAGGCCACTGGGAGCCTTCAAAAGGGCCACACCCAGGACAACTCCAAAAGGAACTATGCAGGCAGCAGCTCTAGTAGCATTGGGACTGGGGCTATTGAACCAACAGGCAGCACTGCACATGATGGCAGTAATGGTGCAGAGGAGGAGGAGGCGGAGGCGGAGGAGGCGCAGGCGGCACTTAGCAAACCCAGTACTCATGCCAAACCCTATTGTTCAGCCGGCACGACCCCGCAGGCAGCCTGCAATACCACGCATCGGGGCCTCACCCTGGAACCTGACCCCAGGACAGATCCACACATTATACCGGCTGGACCGTCCAACAATCATGTACATCACCACCATGATAGAGGACGACATCAGCAGCCACATTGACATCACCACCGCGATCCCCTCCTCCTGAATGTGGTGTCGGTACTGCATTTTCTTGGCACTGCAACTTATCAGCACACAGTTGGAGAGCTGCACGGGCTATCACAACCCTGTTTCTCCAAAATATTGGTACAGGTACTGGATGCCCTGTTGCGCCATGTGTCTAAACACATCGCCCTACCCTGTACACTTGCCCAGGTCATTGACACAAAGTTGGCCTTCCATGCCATTGCAGGCATGCCAAATTGCATAGGTGCAGTAGACTGCACCCACATATAGCTGACAGTACCACGTGCTATCGAGATGGTGTACCGCAATAGGTAACTGTACCACTCACTGAATGTACAGATGGTATTTGATGCCGGACAGGTGATAACACATTGCTGTGCACGTTTCCCGGGCTCAACACATGACTCAATGGTTCTGCGGAATTCGACATTGCCAGGGTACATGGAACGCTACGCTGGACAAAGCACATGGCTATTGGGTGAGTACAACTGCCAATGCACAGGCCCTGTGGAAGGGGGGTGTGTGTCCAGGGCAATGACCTATGTGAGTGGGCTGCTACGACTGCACATGCATCACCCCCCCGCCCATTTAGTGAACAGTCAGCACAACCCACACATCACAAAGCTACACATGACAGGTTGCCACAGTGTGCCCGTACACACCCTGCCACATGAGACACACAACCAATACTACCACTGGCCCATACAACTGGAGCCACTCAATACATCCACCCACACTATGCCCCACTGCCCTCCCAATGCACATGATGCCTGTACATGAGACATCCTGCATCGACAACATCATCGCAGTCAATTGATTGACTCCACCATGTGTGTAAATCACTGCACAATGCCATACTTACCAACCACTATTTCCCGCGGTGGCAACTACATATGCACATCAAATCGTTGGTCAATGTCCAGATGCCAACGTCGACGACAATGACCCAGGAATGGTAATCACCCACCGGTCCAACCACTGCTTGGCACATATGGATGAATGATCAATGACACAAGATTGCACTGTATCTGATGAAGACATGATACAACAAACACTGACATGTCCCCCACATCTACATCCCATGTAGGTGATGCTGGATATGCACTCACGCCATGGCTGATGACACCTGTACGGAGGGCAAGGAACAGGCATGAGGAGGCGTGCAACAGGGTACACGTCTGCACACGTGGCATGATTGAGAGGACATTTGGACTACTGAAGGCCCGGTTCTGCTGCTTGAGCAGATCTGGCGGATCACTGCTCTACAGCACAGTGGAGATGGGTAGAATTACGCTTGTTAGTGCCAGGCTGCACAATCTGTGCTTGCGCAGGAACATTCTGCTGCCCCCAGACGCAGAGGATGATGATGGTGATGAAGATGCGGATGCGGATGGGGATGGGATGGCTCCACCTCCTCCCGGGGGTGCACAAGATGGACAAGGAGCACGGGATACACTCATTCGCATTTACTTTTGAGAGACTGCACATTGACAGCATTGCATGGATATGACGATGCCAGTTAATAAATTGATGGACTGCAAATGAGATGATGGATATCCACTCATGAATGATTTTCTCAATGATAATATATTTTTAACATCACAACAGGGAAGAAGGTGCATTGGGTAGGGAAGCTGTACACCCGTATCCCACCCACCACCCAAACATACTCGCCCCCAACCAGGCCCCAATTTACTAACCATCTAATGGACCTCCCCCACCACCCAAACGTACCCACCCCAACCAGGTCCCAATTTACTAACCCCCTAATGGACCTCCCCCACCACCCAAACGTACCCACCCCCTTACACCCTTCTTGTCCATGTATGTGTCCAGCACTGCCAAACACACATGGCATCATTTGCGTGTGCGCTTCTGCGCTTCTGCGCACGGGCATCCTTGTCTGAGGGCCCTGTTAGGCGACTTGAGCGCCTCCGTGGGCTGGCAGAGGTGGAGCTGGATGGGGTGGTGCTTGTGGAAGGCACTGTTGCTGGCATAGGTGGCAAACGTCCCAGATATACCAGCTGGGCAAGCAACATGGACTCCACAATGCTGGATGTGTTGTTGTTGCCCTCCCGCACATGGCATGCCATGGTCACTATGGTGGTGGCAAAGTGTCCAATTGACCTGGAGAGCTGACGCACAGATGCACTGTAACTCTCCCTCTGCAGCGTGGACTCCTCCAGCTGCCTTTCTACTAGCTGGGTAAGGGTGGCCTGCTGGTCCTCCATCCGCTGCATGCAGGCATTCAGCTCAGCCATGGAGGGGGTTGGCGACCTCATTGGACTGTGTAGTGATGGTGGGCTGAACTGGAGGTCATGGAAGGATGACAGGTCATCCAGGTTGGGCACCTCCCCCTGTGGCCCTACATCAGACTGCAGTGCTGGGGCACTGTTGTCACTGCCTGCAGCCTCCTCTGCAGTGCAGATGTTTTCAGGGGTGGGTTCTGTGGGCATGATGGGTGGGCGTGGCACCTCTGTGGCAGCAGGCAGCGTGGAGATGGTGTTGTTGGCTGGTACATCGGTACCAGATACAGCTGGTGGCAGAGTTGCTGAGCAGCTTGCGCCTTCCTCCTCGGCAGGGGTGCTGGGTCGCCCATGTGCAGGTGCACTTTGCCTCGCCTGTTGGGCGTTGTCACTGTCACTTGAAATGGCTGTGGGGACACAGAGGGCATGCTATTAGTTGTGTCGTGGTACCTGATGGGTGCATCACATGCATCAGACAGGTTGATCAGTGACCATTTGCATTTACACGCACATGACTGTTGACGGCCATGTATTGTAGGGGTGTTGCTTATCGTCTGGGTCATGATTGGGTCCTTTGGGGCACTCCTGCACCCACTGGGGGGGGTTGTTAATGGGTCCTTTGGGGCACTCCTGCACTGACTGGGGGAGGGGGGTTGTTAATGGGTCCTTTGGGGCACTCCTGCACTGACTGGGGGGGTTGTTAATGGGTCCTTTGGGGGCACTCCTGCACTGACTGGGGGGGTTGTTAATGGGTCCTTTGGGGCACTCCTGCACTGACTGGGGGGAGGGAGGGTTGTTAATGGGTCCTTTGGGGCACTCCTGGCCACAATACGTACTCATATGGCATTGAAATGTATGCACTTACCAGCATCTGCAGGTGGGCTCACTCCTGCCTCAGCATCGCCAATTCCATGGATTGCCTCAAGGTGGGAGGACACTGCTGCAGCGCTCCTCCCATGTCTGCAGCCTCAGTGAAGCAGGGCCTCCACCTGTGCCACTGTTGCGCTGCCAGTGTGTTGCAATCAGGTTTCGCACCCTCAGTCTGAGGTCATCCCACCTCTTGTGGCAATCCTTCACACTCCTTGTTGTGACGCCCACAGCTGTGCACTTGCGTGCAGCTTCGGCCCACACATCCTTTCTGCGCTGCTGTGTTGCACGGCGTTGGTCAGCGCTGAACAGCATTTCAGCATGCTGCACTATGTGGTCCACTAATACAGTGAGCTCCGCCTCGCTGAAGCGCTGTTTGTGCTGTCTCTGGGAAGGAATCCTGGCTGCCATGCTGGTGGTCCTTTTTAGCTTCTCGGTGTGGAGATTTAGCCTGTGCTGACTCTAGATGGCAGTGGATTGTGGTTTTTATAATGGCCGCCTCTCTCTTTCCGGTTTTTGCGGTCATGGTAGTTCCGCTTCCGTATCCGTGAGGACGGCGGCGGACACGGTTTTTACACTGCTTGTGGGGCTGGTATGTCCTTTTCCGTGGGTGTTTATGTGGCGACGGTGACACCGTTTCCGTGTCCGTGTGGTGCACGCAACCGGCAGGCTGTAATCGCTGCTCTTTCCGCAACCTTGCGAATGCGGAAACTGTATCACCGTCGTCACGGAATCACCGCATTCCGGACCGGCGTACTCGTAATGAGGCCAATTGTGTGAAGGAAAACAATTGTCTTGGTTTATGAAATGGTGTTGTTTTAGAGCAATTTTTGCCTTACCAAGAAGGATATTGTGGAGGAGAATTATTGCTTTAGTTTGTAAACAAGGCTTTATGAAAAAGACATTTGCTTTATCAAGTAGAAAGATGCGTTGGATGGAAAAGACATTTTTGTTGTTGAACTGAACAGATCCTTGTTGAATCAGAACTTGTCTAAGGATATTCCTGAATTGATAATTGGAGGAGATGGACAGAAGGCTGAGGAAGTAGTTATATCTATATTGTATGTATTTCAAGAGAAATAAGGTAGGTTGAAAAAGTAAATAGGTAAAGAAGAAAGCAGTATAACATTGGTTGAAGGTGCAAACAAAGGAGAGCAGAGATGAAGTAGGTACAAAGCAGGATGGGGGATGCCTCAAGTGGGAGAAAGGAAGATAAAGTATGACGGCAGAAAAATAGGCTTAGGCATATATTCAGTAGGGGCTGGCAGAGAGATAGTGGGTGAGGTGGGGGAGGGTATGAAGTGCAACCTGTTGCCTGTTGAAGGTATACCATGAGCAGCCTCTAGAGTTTGGAGGATGTAGAGAGGACCGAGGTGAAAACCCAGAGGGTGGTGAAAAAGAAACAGTCACACCTTCAGACTGAGGGTTTGAGTAGAGGAGATATGAGTATGTGGTGAGATGGTAGAAGAGAAAGGTGAGAAAGGAGACAGAGGTTCAAGGGGAAACCCCTTAGGCACAAGCCTGTTACAACTCGAGGGGTGCTGGGGACTAGAATATGGACAATAAAGCAGGTAAGAGAAGAAGGCATACAGGCCCTGCCTATATAGACATGCAGGTGGCCACCCTCTAAGTGGAAGCCGTGGGGCTTATCGCAATATCAATCAGTGCTAACTATATATCTTCTATAGGACCTAAAGTGCAAGCAAATGCAATGGCCCAAGAGATAGTAGAAGGGTTCTCTCAGGAGTCCTGGATGCAAAGCAGAATAGTGAGAACTACAGAGCAAGAGACAAGAAAGAAATGTGGTAACACTCTAACCCCCACAGACTGAGAACAACAGAGAACTCATGATAAATCCTGGGAAGGGACCCTTATTAATCATAATACAACTCAGAATGTTTGCTCTTCGAATCCTCAGGAGAAGCCATCCTGATAAGTTACGTTTTCCTACGTTGGCCCACAATTTGCAATTTTCCCTAATACACCTGTATCTTTTAAAACCCACAACCTTGTGCATCTGCCCCTTATTGATTCTGCCTGGTTTCCACTTTATACAGACTGCCCGAACCTAAAATAGCATACACAAGATTGCCATTGTTGCACACTCATGCCTTACCACTGGGTGATATCCCTTCTTCCTGGGTGAGCTTATCATATTAAGAGAACTCCTTGCTACACAAATGCAAACACTATATCCCATCTTCTCCTGTGGGGGTATTTTCAAGATCATGATTGATTATAGAGCTGGATCCACTAGCCTCACCTCACCTGCACCCATGCTACACCCACATACACCTTTTCAGGTGCTGCCAGACACGGCTGGCTTTTCTGGGTCCTCTTAGAAAGCCCTGGCTATTTTGTTGTCCTCATCTAAGCTAGGTAGTCTCTTACCTACCTCTGTCACAGGAAAGTGGGCTCCATCTGGCAGATAAGGAGGCTACCTACCTGCAATGCTGCCTGCCTAAATACTGTCCCTCACGAGGCCTTCGCTCATCTACCTCCAACCTTCTGCGAGTGAGCCGCTTCTCCAAGCAGAGATTTGGCAGGAGATCCTTATCCTCAGCAGGTGCCTCCCTCTGGAATAGCCACGCTATGTCTTGAGCCGGATCTCCTGAAATTCCGTAAACACCTCAAAACCTTCCTCTTCTCCTCTTCCTTCTCTCTCCCTCACCCTGCTAACCTAGCTCTCTCTCCTTTCCCTCTTTCACTCCTATTCCTTACAGCATGCTGACTGGCCGCCCTGGTGTACCTCAGAGTCCCACTGGTCCCCAGCACCCCCGCCAGTCCTCTTGCACTTGCCTCAGGGCCCTACACACCACCCTCCCTCAACACACTGAGAAATGTACCCAAGAGATTGGCTCTCTCTGCATTTACCCCAGTCTCAACTGACCGGGTGCACTTAACCCTCCCCTCCCTGTGATCCTCTGTGTGCACTTCTCGATCCGTACGCACCACTCCTGAAGATCGTCTTGTCTGTCTCTCCCCTGTCTCCACCCCAATTGTACTGTTAAAAACTTGCAGAATTGCCACCAGGCCTATTTGCTATATCCCACACTGTTAAAATAATTTTATGCACTTACTCTGCCTCTTCAGACTATTATCGTCTCAAAGTTTCAAGGGCTCTGAGCGACTGTTTTTTTCCCCGTGTTCCCACCCTCCTTGAGCACTTTGAAGCACTTGCCTGTATATAAGCGTTATATAAATATACAATACAATACAATGCGGGAGACAATGGGCCTCATTACAACTCAGGCGGTCCGGAAATAACGGTGGCGGTAAACCCGCCGCCACCGTTGTTTCCGGACCGCCTGATCCCGACCCCTGCAGGCAGGAGGTGATGTTCCCGCCAGGTCTGACCTGGCGGGTTTAACACCGCCCGCCTGCAGGCGGACGAGGAAACACCGGCAGCATTACGAGATGCTGCCGGTGTTTCCATGATCCCCATTCCCATCGAGTCCCATAGGACTCGATGGGAATGGGGATTAACACCATTCCGCCTCCGTGATTCCCGGAAAACCGGGGTTGTAATGCCCCCGGTAATTCCGTGAATCATGGAGGCGGAATGGTAATACGAGTCCGGCGGTAACCAGGCGGTTTTACCGCCTCGGTTACCGCCGGACTCGTAATGAGGCCCAATGACTTAATTGTATGCGGTTAAGCCTTTCATAAATGCATATGGCAGGTAATGCATTTTTTAGAATTACTTTCACTAGAACTGTTCATGATGGATTCTGGCAGCTAGCTCTTCTGGCAAGGAAAAGGGGGTGAAAGGACAAACTGGCATTCCTGTTCAATGCTGTGTGGTGAAGGCGGCAAAGAAGCTACGGCATATACAGCACAGCAACTGGTAAAAGATGGATGCTAAATTGAGAACCCCAGTGGAAGAACATTTTTATGTCATGGGTTGAATCTGCTAGTGGCTTTGGAGCAGAGATGCCGCAGCAGCCTATTTTGCCAAGACAAAGAACAATAAGTGTTGGACACAGCAGGGAGGAAAGGGTATCTAACCAACCCCCTATACCTCAGACCAGCTAATGAGGACATAATCCTGGAGACCTGTACTTTAAATTGTTGTGGGACATTACAGAATTCTCGCAAGAATTGGAAAAACAGGACTCTCCCCACTGGCATCGTGGATGGCAAGGAAGGTTGATATACCCACCAGAGGAATGTACATAGGCCTTGATTTGAGAAAAAAAAAACATATGGCTAAAATAGCACCAAGCTGGTTATAAAAGTGCAAAAATAATATCTACCCTTCTACTGATAAAGAGTTATCAACCCTCTTAACCCTCTATCCAGGAAGGTGACAGAGTCCAAGCTTTTCGAGGCACTAGATGTTTCCATCTAAAACAAAGGACCACAACTGTTGAGATTCACCTTTTTCCTCAACTCAAGCATAAAAGAGACAACATCCAACAAAGGGGTTCTTCCTCCCCTTATCCTTGACCAGCAACGAGTACAATTAATGACATTTCAAAGCCCAAGGACCACACAGGCATGGTGGGGGGCCATAGTTGCTCAATTTTGTATGACAATTGGGCAATTTCAAGTGAGTCTTGGATAGTTTTTGCGGTTTCAAGGGGGTTTTGAAACATTCCTTCTCTCCTTCTTCATCCGTCTCTCCCCATCAACTTTCTTCCAATCTCAGTATAATTAATTTCCTTCAGTTGGAGGCAAAAGAGAAGGTCCTTTTTTCCAGGTTCAGAAGGAGTTTTATGCCTGGTTCATTTCATTTAAAAAAAGGACAAAGCAGGGTTGCACACAAGTTTCTAGAGGTTGAGGATGGGCACCCCTGCTCAAATGTCCTCTGCATTTCAGCAGGGGTACTGGTTTTGTTCCTGGACCATCAAGGTGCCGGCATTCACTTGCCTTTTACAAGCCTATGCACAGTTGTTCTAAGTTAAGGTGCTTCCCTTTGGCCACTGTTTGGCCCCTAAGGTGTTCACCAAAAGTGATGTCAGTGGCGACCTCCCTTTTGCTGCAAAGGGGAGTCCGCATTTACCCCTCCCTCAACAGATGCCTCATTTTAGTGTCTCCCTGCCAGTACATCGATAAATATCTCCAGACAACTTTAGATCTGTCAACATAAATTCCAACGCAATCTATCCAGGATATTTGTCTACTTTAAGAGATGCTTCGGGGCTGGGATTTTCCTCTAGAGGACAAGAATTCAAACATGTTTGGATGTTTGGTACTTGAGGGTCCTGATTTACAGCTGCAATGCCACTGTGATGTGCTCTCACGACAAGAAGGCGGAACGAGATTCCATCATATTTGCAAGTTAGTCCTTTAGCTTGCCATTGGACATTAGAGTTTTTCTGTTGCACCTCTCTCAACATGAGGATAGACTCCATAGGTAGCTTAACCAACTATGCATGTACAGTAATAAACAGGATTTTCAAACTATCGGGTGCACCATTTATGATCTTGTATGCCAGGCACCACACACAAAAACATCTTGGAAGGAAGAGGGCAGAGAGTCAATGTGGAACTTATTCCTGCTCCCTTGCAAAGACCAGACTGTACATCGCTTCCCTCATCTGCCTGTTAAGTTCTAAAAATGGACTCTGACGAATCCGAGGGTATTGTCTCTGCTTCCATGGGGCAAGCCACTTCCCATGAGGCCAGGGAGGTGAGGCCCCTACCCGATAGACCCCCTGGGGGTGGTACTCAGCGGGTGGATCTCATGGGGAGGGAACCCCTCCATGGGACCGGTGAAGGTCACTTTGGGAGAACGCTGTATTCACTTCCCTCATCTCCGACACCTCCTTCCTTTAACCTTCCTCAGTACCCTGTGTTCCCCCATACCTCTATCCATATTTGTAGTAGTGAGGAATTTAACTCCCAGGAAAGTACTGAGACGAAGAAGAGTGCCACTAAACTTTGTGATGATCATCAGTTTAGTACTTTGGTGAGGAGGAAGGATGGAGCTATGAAGAATACCTATCAGAACTGTCACACACAGTCTAGCTGCTGGAAACTGCTAATTGTTTTTCCAGAGTACAAATTAGAAGAACAATTTCATTCCTCATGCCAGACCTCAAGGAACCTAGAGCAAAGTTTGAATGTGGCAGACTGAGAAGTGCGAGAAGCAGCTGTGGACCGAGTGCTGCCAAGACCCAGCAGGCCACGAGAAAGCAGACAGAAGCCTAGTCTATGGCAAACTTCGGACGCCTCCTGGAGGGAAACCGCGCAGCCCGACTTGCTGAAGCAGGGACGCATAGCAAGAGGGGAGAGCGAAAAATCAGAGACCTGCCCAGAGAGTCAGAGAAGCCCAAGAAGGATACCACACAATAAGAGCACAAAAGCAAGGTACGGTTGCTACCTGGGTCCATGAGAGGGGCTGGAAACTGAGCAAGGGGAGCCTTAAGAGGGTTGGTGACCCGACACAAATTAAAGCAGATTATTTAATACAGGTCAAGGACCCCAACCTAGATATAAAGATACAGACACATGCTGCATCCATAGACACTTGGCAGGAGAGTAAAGCAAGTGTCATAGGAAGCCAATACAAAGGGCTTTGGGACCCAAGTGAACCGCAGAAGCAAAGTTAAAGTAGATGGGCCAGGGACCCTGAGAAAACCAAGAAGAGAGAGATTGAAAACCACTGTATACACTATCATATGTGGAGCATATGTGCTCAAAATGGGATTATGAAAAGGCTGACGGGTCTCCCATTGGGAACTCCAAACTGCGCCCTGCGTCTGGAGTTGGGGATCACTACGGTTGCCACACAAGTTAAACTTCGACAAGGTGCCTTTTTTTTTTCAAAGGTTCTGCAGGTACCCCCGAGAAACGATAATATTCAGTACCTGAGATGGCAGACTTAGGTTTTTGTTTAAAGTTCAAGTGGTTTCAGGAGGGTCTTAACATACTGTTGACAGCAGGGATTGAGTTTCTGAACTCAGAAAGAGACCTGAGCCTAACAGATCAAATATCAAGGGTTAGAAAGGGGATACTTAACAGGGACCTGGCCCAGGAATGTAATGCAGTTCAGGTTTTAGGACCTTTGAACCTGTTTGCGGCTATGAGAATTAACGCTGAGCCGGGGGGTAGTGTGTGTAGTATCCCTCGCCTAACTGTAGGCGCTCTATCTTACTAATACGTTTAAATATGTTACCACTAAGAGCCCACACCAATCAGGGTCTGGGAGATACATTGAAAAACTGCATGTGTGGGCTAAAGATAGGGGAGGATCTTAAGCATTAAGGGACTGTAAAGCATTATTGTATTTTATTTGGAGCTGTCCGGATAGTGATTTTATTTTTAATTTGGGTACTTATGTGAGCAAGGCTGTCATAAGGCGATCGAAGAATGTTTTAGCTTGAAATTGTAGTGAGGTGAATTTCTTTTTGAACATTGTATTTTTTACTGATTTTAAATTTTGTACAATGTTTTTCTGTGTATATAATGATGTATGTTAATGGAGAAATCTGATCAATACAGTTTACTCACTCACTCCAACTACCATTTTAGTTCTGGGTAAGGCAGGTGTAAAAAAAGGATTCCAGTGGAAGGTACTTATCAGCTTAAAACGTCTAAGCTACCATGGATGTGGACGATTTTTCATTAGCCAACCCACTAATGCAAAGACATTTTAAACGCATAATAAAGCTGTATCAGAAGGCCAGAAACCTCACCAATGTGGGATTTAAATATTGTACTCACGGCTATAGTTCACAAACTATTTAATCCCATAACCTTTACTATATTTATATGTGTGACTGACTTGCACAATTGCTTTTTTGGTTGCACTGATTTTGGCGTGTAGCATAATCCAGATTCAAGCTCTCTGACAGGCCATTTATCATTTTCCAGAAGGGATGAGGGATTTTTTTATTTTTTTATTTATTAAAGTGAGTTTTTGGATGACTGGTATCCTTTTCGCACTAACATATAACAAAATACTCATTTACGTACATATTATTAAAATACATGAAAAGAACATTTACTGAGACTGACCTAATTTGAAAACCGGGTTAAAACGATCTTAAAAACTGTCACCATTAATAATCGTTATCTTTTTACATGCCTCCTCCCACACCTGCATTGCCGCTGTGATTAATGCTGAAGAATCAGCTCCAAAGAGGCCACTCCAAAATACATCAGAAGTCGGGTCATTGTATTTTTCGTACGCTCGGTTATATATGACTCCTAATTATTCACATTGTGTTATAAAACAAGTGTCTGGCAGACTCTATGGTTTTCCCACAGAGTCTACATAGCCTTTGGTGTTGAGGAATGCCTCTCCATGCACCCGTGTTTTCCAACACCTTCATTGTTTGCAGCCTGACTGACAGCATAAACCTAGACATTACTGGGTATCGTTTCTTTATCAGGTACGACTTAGGGCTATTTCTGTCAAATGATTGTCTGACATATTCCCTAAATTTCTTTAACGCACCAAGGTGAATCAGAGCAGTATCTATATCATCAGTCCTTGCTTTTACAGGAATTTTGGCCAGGTTGAATTCGAACCATGTCTTCGGAATTTGTGTAATTCCATTTTTAAGCATATAGTTTGTTACCCTGGTCTCCAGGTCGCTAAACCATTTGCTAGTCTCATATCTGCTTGCATGTTGGACAGTAAGCAAGAGTAGGCTATCTGGGCTTGCTAACTCGAACTTTATTTTTTCCCATAAATTATACGAGGCTACTGATCACAGCATGCCCAGAGAAGCGAGCCCCAATTCTAGTCTAATCGCCTGGACAGGAGTACCATGAGTTAAGCTTAACATTGATCGCAGAATCTTTCCTTTTAATTTACTGATTACCTCTACCCATTTCCAGGGGAAAACCTCCAAGGCGTACATGATTGTGGGAACAATTGATATTTTGTACACTAACATTTTTGCTTCGAGGCATTTACCCCCCTGGGCATCAATTGTTTTCCTCAGAACTAGCCATCTCCCCCATGCTTTTTGTGTTACTTCCTCTAGGATGGCAGCAGCGGGACACTTTGCCCTGGTGGTGATACCCAAATACAGATAGTTAATAGTGGTTTCTTCTCTTTCTTCCCCTAACCATCAGACGTTCTGTTTATTAGCAACAGTTGTTCAGCCAAATAGCATAATCTTTGTTTTTTTTTATATTTGGCTTTAGTGACAACTCCGATGAAAAGGTGGACAAAACAAGAAGTGAGTGCTGTAGGCCCACTTTGGTCCTGTCAAGGATCACCACATCGTCTGCATAGGAAATGCATACTAGTCCCTTGTTACCATATTGTGGGGGGGTGTTGGGTACTTCCTCCAATCTTCTTGCCAACAAGTAGAGGTAGATGTTAAAAAACAGAGGGGCTAGAGAGCACCCTTGCCTCAGACCCCTCCGAGTAGGGACAATATCGGAAAGGGCCCCATCCTGTGATAACCTGATTTTTACTGCAGTATCTCCATACAGTGCTTTTACAAAATACAAGAGGGAAGGATCTATTTCCCAAACCTCTAGCATGGTCCACAATTTCCCTCTGTCGACACTATCAACGGCGGACAAATAGTCCACGAAACAGGCAAACAGTGTCAGCCCTGGTTTAACTTCTAGGTTAGATGAGTGATTTTGTGAACTCACCCAGGTTTCCTGAAAAAGGTGGTCATGGAATTCCATCTGAATCAATTCATGGGTCAACCAGTCTTCTTCCGAAATCTGGAGACTTACTCTGAAAGATCTCTCCATTGTCTTGACGCGATCTGAGCATTTGTGTTCTACCTGGAAAGTAATGCAGAAATCTGGTCCTCACCCCACTTATTTGTGGCATATGGCGGCACAACACCTGGAAGGAAAGCACAATTGCATGCTGAATATTTGACTGCATTCAGCACCCCTAGTCTGTTAAGTAAATACATGTTCCAAAAGGGCTGCATGCACACTTAGAGCAAAAGAGGCAGCAGTAGTGTTCCAGAAAGGGCATGTCCCCTATAAGGGCATCTTCAAAACAGCTAAATGGACTAAAACTGTTCTGCAAGTCCTATTGCATGGATACCAACTCCAGGGTAGACATGTAGTGTTGTCAAGCAGTACTGTGAAATAGCTTTGGCTAACAGGTCTTCTGCATAGGATATATCGGTATCCAGGCATTGTTTCGGAAAAATAGTTTTGAATGCAAAAGTTTCGAAAAATAATGAATGAAAACAATGCATTTTTTTTTGCAGGTAAAGGTTTTTCTTTTAACTAAAGTGGGTGTTAAGGGTTAAAAAAAAAGGGGGGTGGGGGACCCCCCATTACATTTTTTTTTAAATGCTTTTTTTCGATGCATTTTTTGTCAAAACTTTTGCATTTGAAACTTTGTCGAAATAATCACTATAAACCGATATATCCTATACAACCATAGCCATACATCCAATTATAGGGGGGCTTAGAAATCTCCTACAAGTATGGAGGAATAGGGTCCAGGGGTTGGTCTAAGGACAGTGTACTAACTGTACTGCCTACCATACCCATGGTCCATAGTATACTTTCCTCCAAATGGACACTTCATAGAAAGGCTTTTGTGGTTACTGGATCCTAAAAAGTGGGTGTATGTCTGATTTCTTATAATTAGTGTTGAGGATATTGGGCCCCAAGCCAGGACTAGATCATACCAGATGGTGTACAGTGTTGGCCATCTTAATGTGGATGTTAGCATTCTGGCAGAGATGTTTGCATTAACAGTGTAATGGGTGGTAGCTGGTTTCGTCAATAAAAAACAGCCTGTTAGGAATCATCTGAAGTTCTTGCACAGACCACTGACTCTGCAGGCTTTGGATCTCATTAGAGACACTGCAAGAGTTGGCTTTCTCTGCTCATGCTCAGTTATCAGAAGACGCAGCCCACTTGTGTAAACCACTATCTGCCATGCAAGCTCTTTGCGCATGCCCTTCACCTCGCAAGGTTATTCATCATTAGTGTCTAGCTAGCTGCCGTGAACCCAGTGAAAGGCCTCGTCCACCCGTGTTTGTCTCCGTGACTCAGTCCTGCTGGTTTTTGCAAAGCGGTTCATCCATCAAGTTCTGGCTCCTATTCACTAGAGCTCCAGTGCATGTGTTGGTCCCTCCTCTGAGAATCACCTCGGTGAGTTCTAGGTGTGTGGGAAGGCAACTGGGCAGCGAGGAGAGCTCTGGGCAAGTCTGTGGATCTTCATTTCCAGCTCAGTGGGGTTCCACTGTGCAGATATCCATTCCAACCCTTAACTGCCTCCATGCTGCATGCTTAAGTGAAGATGGCTGCTCATGTCCTGTGCAAGCGATCCTGGTCTACTACTCTTGTCAGCACACCTTGTTGTCTCCTGAAGGAGTGTTTGGGAGGTGGGGGTCTGTGCCAGCCAGCGTCCGTTCCTATGCAATATCAGAGGGCATGCATGGTCCTTTCACCTCATCGCCCTTCCTCCTTATTGTTTGTCTCTCATCCTTCTGCTCTCCCCCACCCCCCAAGCCAGGCTCATAACTTTCTCTCCACTCAGATTCCTGGGTCTCTCTCCTCCCAACATCTGGCTGTTCTTCACCTCTTTCTTTCCTTCCCCAAACCAAGCTCTCTACTTTCTTCCAAGGCACCTCCTCTCTGCCAATCGGGTTCTCACCTGCGGCATGCTCCTCCTTGCATCCTCTCTCACCACACTCCGACATCCTTCTGCCACACCCCCCACCTTTTTATAGTGCCATGACCCCACTTTCTAGAGGATCTCAGGTATATCTCAGTCTGCAATTTGTATGAAGGCCTTAAGTGTATGTGTGTACAAACCTTGTGAGGTGGCTTGTTCACTGCTCGAGGTGTCTGTCTTAGTTTGATTACTGCTCCTCCCTGGTGTTCTGAGTAGGATGTTTGCACTTGTGAGGTTAGTTGAGTACAAGAGCATGTGGCAGGTTTGGTAGCCATTGCTGCCGTGCTGAGCAAGGGGTTTAAAAAATGAGCATATTTCTCATACAGGAGTGGTTTGATAGCCTTCTGATGTCGAGGCTCAAAGCGATGAGAGTCCAAATTCGGGCCACAAAGCTAGAAGAGGCCGATTCTCAGGTTGGGTTTTGGGGATATTATTTGGGTGTGTTCATGGAGGATTACAGCTTGCTGGACACAGCCTCCAGCAGCAGTTTGGGTGTCACCCACAGAGCCTGAGTGAGTCAGAGTGTGACAATCTATGCTCTTTAGGCTCCAAGCCCAATGGAGAAATACACCAACATGCCTGAAAGCCAAGAGGAAGGTGGAGCCACCAGCCCATCCGACACAGCAAATTATTGTGTGAGAAGAAAAGGCTTTCTTATTTTTTTCTTAGTGAAGCCTGAAGTCCTTCTTTAAAAAAACGTTTTAATTTGTATTTTTATTGTTTAAAGTGTAGACCTAGCTTGAGAGCAGCAGAGCGCTGCACAGGGTGCGGGTAGCCAGCATTTGGGCTGGCAATTTTTAACAGTAGCACAGTACTGTGAGTTGCAGTCTTCACATCAGTCTGTGTATCCTTTACGATTAGTCCTTGGTCAGGTTTTGTTGAAAAAGACATGTTTTGAGAAATGTGGGTGCGTTCTGAGCCGATACCGGGATTGAGCGCCAGAGGTTGGGCTTGTGACAAGAGAATGATTGTTTGCGTGTCCTCTCTTTGTGGATGATTTATGATACAATCTGGTTAGTCAATATGCTCTGCAAGGAGCTTGTGCCACCAGATATATGTAGCTTAGCTGCTAGGTACGCTGGTGTGCTACTCATGATTGCTTTGCAGATGACAGATGGAGTCTTGAATAGTATCCTGGCCTGGAGAGGAAGCCAATGTAGTTTTCGTAGGACAGGGATGATTTGGTCAAATTTCCAGGCACCTATAATAAGACACAATGAAGCATGGTGGACTGCTTTAAGGGGAGCCAAGTGAGCCCCGCTCAATCAATGTGCAAGACCACACGGCCTATGCTCTGGGAGTGCTGCGGCGGGTTGAAGTGTTTGGATTTTCCAAAGGGTGGAGATTTGGAGACAGGCTGTTTGGGCTTTCTTGGGTTTGTGTTTCTTGAAGGACAGGCTGCTTTCATTGTTGATGCCCAAGGATTTTGCAGAATCCAAGAGTTGGAGATCAGATCCTTCTAGGTGTATGTCATTGAGCCATTTTTGGACAAGTTGTTTAGCGGGGGGACTGATGGCAACGAGTTTGGTCCTTGATGGGTTAAAGATTGAGGTAGGCAATCAAAATCTACGACTTGATGATGGCTAGGAAATCGTGGAAGCAACTGATGTCCTGCAGGCTTTTTACTCTTTTGTACAACTGATTATTGTCTGTGTATTTGTGGATGGCTATATTGGGATGTCTGAGGAGTGTGCCGCGAGGCTCCATATAAAGGTTATAAAGAATCAGTGAAAGGATGGTGTCTTGGGGGCTCTAGAGGACAATGGGAATCTGTTGGAACGCAACATGTTCATCTGGATGGCCTGGTGTCTGCTCAAGAGGTAGGAGGTAGACCAATCCAGGACAGTGCCAGAGAAACCCTTCCTGATGGCGATGAGGGGGAGGAGAATGCAGTGTTCCACAGTGTCAATTTCAGGCGAGAATTCAAGGAGTGCACGAAGATATGAGTTTCCCTTATACATGATCTGAGGGGCATCATTCACCACGTCGATGGTGGGTGCCTTGATGCTACACCGAGGGCAGAACCCCAACTGATAGTTGCTTAGGAGGTGTAGTTGCTTGATTCTGACAAGTAGATGGGTTGCAACTACTTTTTCCAAGATTTTACCAATAAACGGATGGTGCGTAATGGGCTTGTCTGGGTCTGCACTAGTTTTATTTCAAAAGAGGTTGATGACATCAGTCTTGAGGGTGTCTGGGAATGACCCTTCTGTGAGGGAGGCTTTAAGGATGATCACGAGTGCATTGAGTGCCAGGCCCATCAAGTGTTTAATGATGGAGTCCGGGATGATATCGTATGAGTAGGAAGTAGGTTTAAGGGAGGCAGTTGTTTTTAGAAAGTCTGGGGGAGAGACATTACAGAATTGTGTCAGTGTGTGTGCTGGAGTGCAGAGGGGGCTAATGCTGTCGGAAGTTGATTCGATGATCTGCCAGAATGTGTCTATTTTATCAATAAAAAAGTTGTTTATTCTGTCACATTTCCCTGATTTGCTGGCACCTCAGGGTCTGATGAGTGTTTGGCGCAATGCTTTACTAGTTCAAAGAGAGCTTTGCTACTCTTAAAAGCTGCTGCAATGGTGTTGTATTAAGCAACTTTGGCCTCAGTAATTAGAATCCTACAATTGGTGCAGAAAGATTTGATATTGGTGAGGTCCCCAGGGTTTCATTTTTTGAGCCACCGTTTCTCTAGTGCTCTGGATTTATTTATTTATTTATTGAGCATTTGTTAGACTCCTAGACATCCGAATGGTGTTTCAAGGACCAACGTTGTGTTTCAAGGCGAATGAGAAGTTGTTAAAAGCACTGGGACATCTAATGGCCCAGGATCTCCCCCACCACAGGCACACACACACTGGCTAAAATATGATTTTGAAGCTTCCAACCGTCATGCTTTGGTTGTATATGCTAACTCCCCCTTACCTTACCTTACCAACAGGCCAGATTCAATGCACAGCCGTGCTGATATTCAAGCCACCCAACAGGACAAACAGTGAAAGCTGACTTCCTATAACGACCAGCCAACCATGGGAACCAATGTACTAGTCTTAATAAAGATCCTCAGACGTCGAAACAGGTGTCGGCTGACCACTTAAGTCACGCAAATAAAATGCATACAACCCACTCCAAAAAAAATATTTCTTAAGAGCAAGGTATCCGGGCCCAACTACGTTCAAGTTCTAACACAAGGTGTGGGCAACACCTACCCTACCCATGACCCTACCCATGACCTCGTTGCAGTTAAAACCAAACAAATTCACCAGAAATATTCCAGTGCCGCACTTAGTTGAGTCAAAGCTTAGTGCCCAAGTATCTCTACGTTATAATTAAGGCTCTCAGTGGTATTTATTTTTCTGCCATTTCCATCAATATTTACCCATATTTTTTGTTTGGCATTTTTTCTGTATTTATCCACATACATTTTTTGTCATATAAAAAGATAATTTGCAACTAGTATTTTTCTGCATTTATTCTAATAAAAAATGCATTTATTAATGCACACATGCATATAGGATGGAAATGCTAGCTCCATTTTTTCCATAACAACAAACGGTTGCTCCTGTGACTGCTGCTGCCTTAGGATATATGCTGTCAGAAATTTGAATAAATGTTATGCTATTTTTATACAACTTGTACACTATCCATGTTGCCAATCTGCAATGCGATTGGTCTGTGATGTATGAGTGACATCATAGAGAACTAGACAGAAAACCTGTTTTTCATTTTTTTTCCATTTTTATAAATAAAATCAGACAGAAAGCAGATTGATTACTGTCTGTATTTATGTGTAAAAATCAGTAAAAAACAGAAAACTGGAAGCCTAAGTTATAATTACCTCCCCTTTGCATTTCAATGAGTTTATTGGTCAAGGCCCCTTCGGAAAAGGTGAGCAAACTAAGTCTTCAGTGGGGGCAAGGATATTGCTTCATTGGAAACTTTAAAGAAAATCATTGAGGGGCGTATCACAGAATCGACAGAGCCTGCACGCTCAGCTCCCCTTCGCAAGTGCAGAAATCATATCCTAAACCACAGTGGGAAGAGAGGGATCTGAACTAAGACATAGAACTAAAGCAGTCAGCCAGTCACCTCCAAGGTTCCCCATAGCCATACACCAAAGGCTGGTTCGGCTACAGAAATGCTCTCTGGGGGCGGGGACAGAGTCTGGTAAGGGAAGAGAGGATCACTCATACGAGAAACTAAGTAAACCCAAGTACCACATCAGAACAATATGCCAATCCTGGGGACAGGGTGTATCAGCCAGTGCCCATACCAGATACATACAGAGACACTCCTAACATCCCCTTGGTCAGTGATTGGCTGGAAGCCTGGTCAAGGCTTTATAACATGAAGGGCCCCTGTCAGAAGGCTGTGGTAGTCCGGAGCAGGCACCTAGTTGGTGTCTGCTAGCAAATACTGCAGAAGGAGATGGAGCAGGAGACAGGAGGCCAGAGAATAGACCTACGAGGCTGGGGAGGGAATGGCCCAGGACGCTAGGGTATGGAAGAGATTGGAGATCCACATGCTTGGGGAGAAAATGTCCCAGGGGTGCATGAATAGGAAGAACCAGGAGTTGGGGAAAGAGGGATCTGTGAACCTTGGGAGGGAAACTCAAGAGGTCGAGGGAAAGATGTATAGGAAGCTAGGGACAGGGACCCAATGTGTGAGAGAGAAAGACCTGGTAGTTTGAGGACTGGGAAGGCCAGGTGTATATGGGGGGAAAAAACCCAGGTGGCTGGGGCAGAGAGAAACCCAGAAGGCTGGGGGAATAGAGGGAAGCTAAGGAGGCTTGGGTGCCTGACAACCATGGGAATGGGGACAGGAACCCCAGAAGGCTGAGGGGGAAAGAGAACCAAGAGGCTTGGGGGAGAAAGATCTATAAAGTATGAAGAGTGTGTTTGAGAACTTAACTCTGGTTACGGAGGTGTCTAAGGAGGTAGTGGTGAGAAAAGATGAGAAGGAGGTGGTGAAGGGAACCACAGTGGAGGGGTTGAATATTGCCAGCCCTCACTATAGAGGTTTCTATGTGGGAAACAGTGAGAAGATTAAAGAGAAGGGTGACCAGATTGAAGAGGTGAAGGGGAGATTCACCAGGAGTAGGAAAGAGGAGGATGTGGAAGAGGAGGGGGGAAAGGAAGATCAAGGAGATAGTAAGGACTGGAGGAGACGGCGGACACCTAGAAAGGAGTAGCCCGTGATGGGTGGAGGAAGAAGCAAGAGTAAAAGCATTAAGGTCTGGGAGAAACACATGGATTAAACATAGAGAGATGGAAGGAAGAAGAAAATGTCATCAAGGTGTATGGGCTTGTGCTGGGATATTGAGGAGGAGTGAGGGATTGGTTTGGGGGGCCATAGAACCAGGCCCCAGAAGGCAAAGGTAGCCAGCAATCCCTATAAAGACCTTGGGTGGCCTCTTATCTACCTATGGCTGAAAAACTATTTTTTACTTTGAACACAATACTTGAGTACAATCCCAAAACTGACCGCACTCTGGTGTACTGCCACACTGACCCAGGTCAAGTTCTTTTGGGCACTTTCTTGGCCCTAAGGGAATTGCTTTGCTATTTTCCCCTGTAAAATACCATAATAGGAAAGTGCAGACAATGTATTTGTGTCAGGCCTGTGTTAGATCCCACTCGACTTTCTGACACAACCAGTGACTGGAAACAGTATCACTTCCAGAGTTTGAACTCTACATGCTAAATTCTTTCAAGCTCATAGAGAAGATTCAGTCAGTTGACAACTCTGTATGAATATATAATGACTCACACCCTCACCTTTCGCTCCACTTTGCAATGTTGCTTTGCTGCATGTCTCTGTGTTGCCGTCTCCCAGTGGTACACTATCACCCGGCTGCTGTGCACTATATTCATGTTGCTGTCAACCCATGTCAAGCTGGTGCAATGCGTTGCAGTTGCCCTGGAACTTTGGTAAGTCTTGCGGCCATATAGCCACATGCTTGCTATGTATTGCCTCTGTTCGTCCAAGGGTTACTGCTTTCAGCCCATATTTATTTATTTATTTATTTCTATCGCGCCCACAGGCATCAGGGCACTGATAACACAAACACAAGGACAGGGACAACAATAAAAATCCACAGGACAGAACATGAGCAGCGGGAGAGGCACTTAGGGCCTAATTATGCAAACAGCAGGTTTTTAGATATTTCTTGAACAGCGCGTGGCTTTCCTCTGTGCAATGATTCACAGGGAGCATGTTCCAAACTTGGGGCAAAAGTACATCAAAGGAACGGTCCCGCCCCCTTGTTTTTTTTGCCCTGGGAACCACCAGTTGCTGCTGCATACCTGATCGTAGGTCTCTGGTAAGTGCATAAGGAGTTACCCATTTCCTAAGGTAGCCGGGGGCCTTCCCCTGAAGGCACTGATGCGCCACTGACAAAGCCCTAAAGCTTGGTCTGACTGCGACTGGAAGCCAGTGAAATCTTTTTCTATAGCCAGTAGTGTGTTCCCTCCTTGATATGTCAAATATGATCCTGACTGACTCATTCTGGATCCTCTGTAGCTTATTTATGCAATCGTTATTTGCTCCAGGACATTACAATAGTCTAGCCGGGGCATAATGATAGCCCAAATAGCTTTTCCCTGTTTTTTTTTTATATAAATGGCTTCGCTTGACTAAGTACACTTAGATGTAGTGGGAGTTGTTTGCAATTTCATCCACATGTGCCTTGGAGCTAAGGGAAACCTCTGTGTGTACACCCAAGGTCTGAACTTTCTCCAGAATATTTATAGAGTTGCCATCTACAAGCATGGATTTATACTTTGATCTAAGCTTGGCCCTTGCCTGTGCTGAGCCAAAGATCATAAGCTCCGTCTTGGAGCGGTGAAGGCACATCCAGTCCTTTATATGATATGAATATGATAGGTTATTTATAACACGCTTAATACCCAGAGGTTTCTAAGCGCGGACCCAGGGATCGAACCTGTGTTGCTCCATGTCGTCTTGCATTCAAGGCAAGCATGTTGCCCCTGAGCTATCCTCCCATGTCATATAGGTGATTTAGTCGAGCTGAGTCTATTCCATAGTCTCCACTGAGCTCAACCACTAGCTGGGTGACATCTGCGTGATTCGCAAAGTACACACCAAATCTCATGTAGGGATTAAAAAGTGATGGGTACAAACATGCACACTTTGGTACTCCATACAGTATTCCTCTGCATCGGAGAGAGCTCCATCCCAGCTTATTTGGGACTCTATGTTGCTCAAAAAGGAGTAAAACCAATCTATGGCCTTCTTTGAGCACTTCCCCTTCTGGTGCAAGTCGTCCAACATCAGGTTGTGATCAAGCAAGTCGAACACTGCCGACAAGTCTAATAGCCACCTTGATGATAGCATCTGCTACTGAGCAATGGTGGAAAGAGGAATTTACAAATCTAGCCAAGAATGGAATAACGATTGAGGAGTTTTCCAAAATGAGTTTAGAGGAGATTATCTCTCGCTGACACTGGGTCGTTCTCATAGTTTTCCAAAAAACCTCCATGCCGGTATCTGTCACAGACTGTAATTGGAAAATCTTTTCTATATCTTCTTTTGTAACAGAACGCGTAGCATGTTCTAATGAGATCCCCAGAGTCATGGAGATTGTCTCTTTGGTTGAGTTAATTTTCTTTCCAAACTCCTGTTGGACCTTGGTGCAATCTTCCCTAGATGGTGTATGCATATTTGTTTATAGTATTGGTTTCTCTAAATGCAGTATATTTCAAATATATATTTTTTAATCATTAGCCACATCCTCTATTTCTTTGTTTTAAAATGATTGTTTCTCCTCCAAGATCAACTTTTTGTAAGTTGTTTGTAATGCTTTCCATGGCTTCCTATTTGCCACTGTCCGGCTTTTCTCCCAGATGCGTTCGGCATGTCTTTTTTCTGCCTGAGTGTTAGTAAGTCATGTGAAAACCATGCTTGATGGTATTGTTTCTCTCCAACAAGATTGGTTTTCAATGGGGCCATTCTGTCCAAAAAGTCTTTTAGATAGTCGTCGTAGAGTGTTCGTAGCATCTCTGGGGGATCTAGATCTCTAGAAGCGGTCATTGGATATTGGGTACACTACACGTCACATTAGGGATAGTGTTACAGGCACGCCCATGTCGACGTCCCCTTTCGATTCTCTAAAGACAAGTTGCAATACTCTGCGGTGACCACTGGATGTCAGACTATATGCACAGCATGTGGTTCTAGGCAGATTAACAAGCATCAGAAATGCTTTTACAGTAAGCAATGCAAGTCTTATGCATTCTTGAAGGTTTTTCCGGACAATCTTTTTCAGATTCCTATTGGTGACTGATTTTGGTATGCTGTGTGTTTTCCTAGGTATGCTTGGTAGATCAATGAGTCCTTCTACAAAATAATGGTCAGACTGGACACATGGCTTTGTGTTGGTAATTCTCATATTGATATTCTTGGAGGCTATCCAGTCCAGAATATTGCCCACTATGTGTGTGGCTTCTTTATTAAGGATATTGAAGTTTTGTTTTTTTAATAGTCTTGACAGTTCCCCTGCCTCTTTGTCTTCAGGATTAGCTAGCAGTATAGTGGCACTGTTTGGTTTATTTAGCACAGCTAAACTGTGGACTAAGTCCTCATTAAATTCAGGCATTTTGGTTGGGGGACGGTACACCACAATAAAGTTGATAAAAAGTTATTGTTGGGAAAAGATGTGAGGGGTATAATTTCACATCCTGGACAAAGTATTGGAACCTTATAAATGTTAAGTCTGACCACTGCCAAGAGCACCACTCCCCCTCCAGTGCCCGTTTCACTGTGTTTACCATAAAAACTGAAGCCGGGGGGCATTGCTAGAGTCAGACTTGGATCGCTAGAGTCTTTAAGCCAGGGTTCAGTTAGGCACAAGATAACAAGTATCACCTTCATTCTGAATGATACCCCTTGTACTCCCTCGCTCACCGCCTCTTCCTTATCACTCCATCTCCCAAATACTTTTTGTCTCTTCTCGTGTCCTTCACCCTTCTTCCTATTCCACCTCCTGACTCTTTCGCTCCCAGTGGTATTTCTCTTTGTTCTTAAGACACTTCTGGCATGGATGCTGGTGGGTGTCTGAGCTGCAACATCACAGGTTGACACTTTGATGTGGAAGGGCAAGCTGTGATGGAGGTGGACACCTTCATTGGCATTTCAAACACAAGGGAAATCGGTATAGGTGGCACTGCCAAAGGTTGGGGTTGATTACTGATTGGCTTTGGGGATTACCACACTTTGCTTCAGTGGTTGTCCTTTCGCAGCTGCTTCCTGATGTTCAATAGACTCTCTATGACTCGACTGGCTCATGCTGAGTTGTGAAAGGTGGGAAGGGAGGTAGGAAGTTACTACCTGCCCTTGGCAAGAAAAATGTTAAAAAACGTGTGTCGACATTTCTCCATTTATAACTGCACAGTGCATTAATGTTGTAAAGAGGTTCTGAGAAGGAACATACACAAGATGATCATTTGTTTAGATTGTGTGTGTTTGCCAAAGTCTTCTGAACAGTAGGAACCATCCAAGAGAATAACGTACATGGTCAGATGAAATGAATTAGGCTGTGAGTGCAGCCAGCCCAATGCTTGTGTAATAGAGAGGAAATTCTGCCATCACTGTATTCAATGCACATTGGTTGCGAGTATATTGAGGAACACTTTTACTAACCCCGTTGTTGTGCCCTGGGGGAGGCCCTGTGGTGGTATGCAGGCCTCCCTGGGTCGGGACACCAGCGCGCGTTGGCGGCGCGCAAGAACACACGCCGGAGACGTCTGCTTGTTCCGGCGCTCCGGCGCGAACTGCCGGGGCACCGCCTTTATTAACTAGCGCGCATGCGCCGGCCCGCTGGGCCGCGCATGCGCGCTTCGTGTACCACATACACAACACCCGTCACTAATTGTCGGTGAAGAAGTGTCCACTTATAGTGGACGAGAGTTGGTCATTTGTTTGTGTTTTTTAAGAAATACCTTTTTCATATAATAAAATACCTTTTTTTCGATATTTAAACTATCGCTGGAGACATGTCTTGTTGCATCAGAGAGCATGGGTGTGCTCCTGCAGGAGAGGAATGGCCAGAGTCGCGTAAACTACACGTCTCTCCCACCGGTGTGTTTTTTCTATGTTTATAATACACAACTCCATGGTGGAAGTAAAGCCTAGAAAGGAGTGGAGTCTCAAAATAAGAGCGCAAACGTTCCATGGCACAAGACAAGCACATGAGAAGGAGGTTCGGGTTTTAGCCTTGAAAAGCACTGTGGTCCTAAGTCCAAGTACCTTAGTTTAAAACAGTGTGTTCAAGATTTTTCTCCCATGAAAGAATCATACAAAGTTGTTTTTGTAAATCTTTTTTTTCATCCCGTGGTGCTGGACCTTTTGGTAGAGGTTAGTGATGAATATGGGCCCTCGTGGGCTTTGGTTGCTTGGCTTGCAGGTGACAGATGATTCGTTTTCTGTCTGTCCCGGTTACATTTTCTGGGTCAAAAAGCAAGTATTATGTATTTTCCATGTTGGGCTTGCCAGTCCCGCCAGTCCGGACTGTGGCTTCTGGCCAGTCAGTCTCTCTCTGTCAGTCTATCTCTCTGTTTTTATTTCTCACTTTCTTCTCTTTCTCCCTTTCTTCTCTCTCTGCTTTCTGTTTCTCGCTTTCGTCTCACTTATCTTCTCTCTCTTCTCCTCTTCTCACTTACTTCTCTTCTCACTTACTTCCTTCCGAATCTTCAGGCTTCTGGCTGTTAACACTTTCCACTTTGCAACCCCTTGTGCTTTGTCTTTACCCCAGCTCTGGCCCCAATGGTCTCGTCATGTGCCTTTCCGCACTTGTTCCAGCTCTTGGCCATCTTGGTTTGGCTAATGAAGGTTCTCTGTTTTGGACCTTTCCCTTCACTTAGACCTCCTGTATGACCATCCTCTCTTTCACCTTTCTGTGCCTCCGATGAGCACCCTCTTTCCTCTCTCCACTGCTCTCCTCCAGCCTCATTCAACTCCTCCAACCCATTTCCAACTCCATCCTCTCTCTGGTATTTCTCCCTTCCTACATCTGTTTCTCATTTTGCCCTTCCAACTCCTTACTTTCCCTGATCCTTCCCATTTTTTCTTTTTGGTTTTGCCCTCCTCCAGTTATATCCTCTCCCTGGTCCTTTCACCTTCCTCCTTCCTTCCTCCGCACACCTGCTAGTTTTAAGTTGTAAGTGGACGTATCGGGAGCAGTAAGGAAGCCATCTCCAAACGTCCTCACTATGGGCATTTCCCTTCCCTCGTCTGTATCTGGGCTCTCACCGGCATTGAAATAATGGCGGTTTATTAGGAGCCACTTGGGCCCTATCGGATTCACCCACCAACATGGCCCAGGTTTGGATGGATGGTGCCCATTGGTCCCTCCATCTGCATCTATTTTGTCTGCTGATATTCTTATTGCTTGTTGCTGGCCCGCTGTTCCTCCTCCGGGGCAGGACAGCGGTGCGGGCACCTTTGCCCAACGCAGAGGGTCCTTGTCACTCCTTCCCCAGCCTCACACTTTATCATACTAGGCACTTGTGTGCAGTTGTATGCTTTATAAATATGATACCTATCTCAGTTTGTGGTAAAAAAAAAAAGTCACCTGCTTAGGAGGGGGGGGGGGGGGTATCTACCAGGTAGAGTTCTAACATATTTGAAGAGTTGTGGCAGCTTGCAGTATGCATTGGAAAGCACAGCACATACTTCAGGATAATTCTGTATATTTCTCTTTTAGCTGCATGCTACACTGTTATTGTCTCCTGGCTTAGTACTGCTCTGTATTTTGTGGATTTGTAGTGACATCAATAGTAAAGAGCCCAATTTAGACTGCATTTTTAAATATATATTGTGTAGCAATTGTTAAAACGTGTTTTTCCTATTTTTAAGCAGACACATCAGTAAGTCCAATGGAAAAACCACAACCACAACTGAACAGCTGGGATATATTGTCCAAAAGCAGCAAATCTGGGAAAACCTTCCATAACAAATTGGATTTTGTTAAACATCACACAATCAAACCCTCGACTGTGCACAGCGAATATGGCAGCAGCCCTAGTAGTAATGCATATCCTTTTAAACCTAAGGAAACTCACAGAGAACAGAGACTGGGCACATGGACTGAAGCTGGGAAGAGTTTCACCGAATCAACTTTGCCAAGTCCACATCAGGTAGTAGACCCTGGATTGAAAATGTACATCTGCAGTTATTGTGGAAACAGTTTCAACCAACCAGCGAACAGGACATCAGCTTGTAGGACACAAACGACTGCATGCAGTGAGTGTGAGAACAAATTCCACCAGCCAGCAAACCTATGCAACGATCAGGCGAAAGACTTGATAGAGAAACCTTTCTCCTGCATATGGTGTAAGAAGAGTTTCAAAAAGTCACAATCGCTGGCAATACATCACCGCGTGCACACTGGCGAGAAGCCATACACATGTAATCATTGTGGCAAGACCTTCAGACAGGTGCAGCACCTGGCAAAGCATCGGCGATTGCACACTGGTGAGAAACCTTATGCCTGTGATCTCTGTGAGATGCGGTTCGTGGCTTCCTCAAACCTGAAGCGGCATAGACAAATACATACCAGGAAGTGAAGGCCAGAGAAAAAAGGTACAGTGTGGGAACAGAAGCCATGCCAAGAGGTGTGGGGCCTCTAAAACGGACTAATGAAGAGTGAAAACAAGTGGTGGCCCTGCTTGCAACAAAGTACATCCCCTGACAAAGATCTGAGCTTTATTCATTTTCATGTTGCAAAAACATAACCTACCAAAACCACTGTGGTGATATACATGTTCATTGTTCAACTGAATCTTACATTGAAATAAATACATACTCCTATTTAGTTGGTATGTTTTCCTATCATATTAAACAAAGGCATGAGCAGGATTTCTGCTATGAAAGATACAGTATGGCGAAGGCATAACCTAAATTGGAGACTTTGGGCCTTATTACGAGTCCAGTGGTAGCCGTGCTGGTAAAACCGGCAGGCTGCCACCGGACTTGTGATGATTTACCGCTGCCTGACGTGCCGGAATAACCGGGGCATTACAGCACTGGCGGTCCGGTAATTCAGGCGGCGCCATTCGTAACTCCCCACTCCCATTTGATCCCAGATGACTCAATGGGAATGGGGAGGATGGAAGCACCAGCACTGTGCGCAACAGTGCTGCTGCTTCCGTCAAAGTTTGCGGGAGTGTGCCGTCCCGCCCGCAGAACTCGTAGTTTGCCGGTCCGGAAACAATGTTGCCTGTAAGCTTATCGGCACTGTTGTTTCCGAAACGACAAACTTGTAATGAGGCCTATATCTACTAACTATGCTAGAAAAGGCACCCTTGGTCTAGTAAAACACCTCTTTCAATTAAACCATTTTCAAGCAGGTTTCTGGGTTGCTGCCTGTCCTGATTCTGCCCTGTCGGTCAAACTGAAAAAAAGCCACCTGAATGTTAAATATATGTTACTCCAAAGAGCAGACAAGGGAGAAATAGCTGTTTTGACCTAGCTTGGTCATTCGGTAGCCTTCAGTTCATTGACCATGAAATCCTCATGGCGTGCCACCCCTATTAAGAGACTGTTTATGTTGAGACAAAAGTATATTTCTGTTAAAGCGTCACAGACCTGCGAACATAGATTTGCCTACCTGTGTGGATGGTATGAAGCTATTCCTGCTGCTCTCTGATAAACTCTTTGCAGACATAAACCACTTCAACTGCAATTGTTAGATAATTAAAGTAGGCACACTGGAATTGAGGAACGCTGAGTGACATCAAATGGAACTCCTACCAAGTGGCTGCAAACACAAAACAAACTACATACACCCCCTGCTATGAACATTGTAGGCAAACACGTACACGTGCCACAGAAGCCAAAAGTCTGGACTGGTAGATGAACCTGTCACCAAACATGTAAACCAACATCTTTAAGGTGATGCAGCTAAGCCAAGGCTTTCTGTCACTACTAAGGTCTGTGCGGTCCTTTATGGACTACAACTGAGTCCATTTCAACATCTGTTTTTAGGATGTTGCCCTGACATTATAGATGCAAAGCTCTACTATTGCAACATTGTCTACACAGGATTCCCCAAAATTGTTCTACCCCCGACTGTAAAAAGTTTCCACAACATAAGAGTGAGCTGATATGTAGCAACACACCAATTTTCTGTCTTAGTTTACCCACAATCACATGCAAACTCTATGAAAATCAGAAACCTTGTACTCTCCCAATCAACCTGAAAAACTGCCTTTTTGGGCAGCCTCAGATCTTAATCGTACCGTTCCGAGCATAAGGAGATTTGCATAAAGACGTTTGTTGTTTTAATCCACCAGCACTTGAGCATTTTAGCATGCTCCTCCTGACTATGATGCAATAAAGTCCCTGTATTCCATTCTGCAACTCTTCTAATTCCTCCAGTTCTGATGTCCCTGCAGCTAGACGTCAATCATAGAAGGCCAAAAGAGTTGGACACTTACTGGTTTCAGGACTACTGGAATTGAAATAGCAAAATATACCCATGAGAGAGAACTTCAAATGTACTGAGAACTGCATAGACATGTTAGAAATGTTGTAGGACATTTAGTCACCTGAATAGATTGATCAAATAATTGAAAATCCCTAATATAATTCTCAAAAGAGGTTAACTTGCTATCAGTCTAATTGGTAGATTGGCTCAGGACACATGATTGCTATGAGGTCATCGAGGATGGTATTCAGTCACAACATTGCACGCGTGTAAGTGAAGTAATCCTACGTGGAGAGAAGACAAGCCTAATAAAACCTGATGTTGGAATGGCCTCATTTGTTTTAGGTGCAACACAAGGCTTTCCCTGCCTTATTATTTCTACTGGAACATTCACTACCCTTACACAAGACTTGTGAAATATTCTTACTATAGACCAGGGCACATGAACATCTCTCAGGAGGTGCAGCAAAGAGAAAGTTACAAACTACCCTAGAGCCTGTGTGGTAAGGGAGTGCATAGGGAAGAGGACACAAACAATCTCTCTGTCTCTCTCTATCTCATGCCCTCCCACACGCTACTTCATTACTGTTTGTGCCTGCAGGCTCCGCGTGGTTTACTCCTTTCCTTCCTCTCTGGTTGATCTGACTTACCTTGTCAACGAATGATTTGTTCACATTTTCCAATGAACCTCACCTTTCCTCTGCAGCCTTGTACTCTCCCAGTGAAAACCTGTTTTAAAGAAATGTTCTTGTGCCAACCGCAGTTAACTGAAGCTGACTTGCACGCGCCGCGTCTTAAGCACCTGTAGTTGGAGCACACCTGGCTGCAGTCTTTGCAACTCTTTCCTTTAGGTTTTAGAAGGATAGGCCCTTTGGTTTTCGCTTCTGAAGTACATTTAAGAGTTTGTGCGTGAGAGGCAGCTGAGGACATCATGTAATACATCTCTGTATATATTGTTTACAACGTGTTATTTTTTGTTTGTTTATTGGTTAAATAAAACCTTATACATGTTACAACATGTTATAGATGATGTACCTCACGCAAAACCCTCCCAAATACTTTGATTTCTGGTGAGTTTTGGTCAGTGTGCAGAAAAGAAGACACATGCTTAGATCTACCAGCCTTCAAGAAGCGGCAATCCTTCTTAATAGGGCCACTAACAATATGAAACCCTCTTCTATCAGATCTCTACCAAGCTTCTTCATGCATAATGTTCCGCAAAAAACTGAAAACCCTCATCTTCAAGCAATACTTGCCGTACAAGGTATAATACTATATGGACCTTTCAATTCATATACATACCACACCTATCCTTGCTGTCACACCTAAATCTCCAATGTTTCCCCTTTACCCAACTTAGAACATATGCCATATTTGCAGGAAACGGTTTGAAACTGCAAACCAAGGTAAGCTTTTAGTCAAGCTCTGTAACTCTGTAACTCCTTTGCGACACAAGGCCTGCCATCACCCCACACCAAATGCACAGCACGTGTCCTTATACTATCCTCCTGTCTCCAGTCACCAACACAATCTCATGTGGCCAACAGCTTGCGTAATATGAAAAGCTGATCATATACAGCTGCACAGACATGCATTGGAAGACATCTCAGCCCCCGTAGCATCAAGACCCCCAGACTCTGCACAAGGCGCAAGGCGAGACCAGCCCGTGACAAGTGCCTGTAGCGTTTGACCTCACAGACACAAGCAATCAGGGCCCGAGCTGGGTCCGGTGGTCAAAAGATTTTAAAGTCTACATAGGGTTGCTTCATGAAACAGGGTTTGGAATCCCCCCGAGTCCCGGTAGGGGTGTTTGCCCTGCTTGGTTTTGCAGTAATTGTCTAGCAAGATCATCAGTGCGTTCCTTCGAAACAATCAACTCTCTCCTGAGTGTATTAGTTTCTTGGCGAGCGGCATGTACTTCAGCCCTAAGTTCCCCTAATAATTGGGCCAGTTGGTCAGTTTCTGAGGTCTCCATGACACCCGGGTGAGAATTTGTAGGAAGGCTTCGCGTTCTGTTACGCTCACCTGGCTCCCACAGGGGTGTCGAGCGGAACTGGACAGCCACGGTCTCCACTAACGTGATGCCTAGTGCAGAGATGACTGACTGGACTGGCTCAACCAAGCTTTGTCTGCTTGACCCGTAGAAGTAGTCTCCTAAAGACGGGGAAAGGGAATTAGCCACCCGTGGATTTGAGTATTAACACCTCACTGCGTCCCCCCTTATCACTTCTGACATTCCCTTTCACAAAGCTCACCTTATAGTTTTGTATGATGAGCTCTCCATCCTGCGAAGAATGCAGGGGCGCGTTGATGGCCAGTTACTTCACTGGCTTGAGGATATTGGAAGAGTTCTGGACAGATCTTGGCTCCAAACCTCCGGGCGAAAGGCCGTAAGTATATAGTTCTAATGAGTTCAAAATGTCCGATTAATCACTCTTGTCCAATTCCTTGTTTCTTTTGCAGCTTAGACCCAAAAGATGATCGTCTTGTGGCAGCTGAAAGCGTTCAGGTAAGAGTCTGTGTTTTGTAACACTGTCCGGTAAATGATGCCAAGGTTTAACTCGCTGCTTTCTCTTTTCTTGCAGGTGCAGCGTAGGAAGATTTGACGTGCTGGTGGATAATACCTCCTGCGGTAAAATCAGGTAAGCATATGGTGGCAAGAGATTGTCCTTGTTTGTTCCCTTTGCTCACCTTGTTGTTTTCTTGTCCCTCTTAGGCGTTGGAATGCTGCAACCAGGTGATGGAGACAGCACCGGATCGTAGAGATGCTGCGAGGAACGGTGAGTATGGCACGGCGCTGCTGCTGGCGATGCGACGCGTTTAAAATGAAGTCTGTTTCTGGTTCGAAGATGCGCTGAATCCGAAATCAGGTAAGAAATCCAGTAAAGTTCTTGTTCTAACCTTTCTTCTTCTTTCCCTTCTTTCTAGGTGCTCTGGACTAGAGGCGGGCGTGGCAGGATGCTGGATGCTGACTGCAGACACGGTGAGCGTTACGCTGCTGGATGCAGAATAACGCGAAGCATGTGCTGCTCTTCGGGTGTGGTTTAAATAGCCTTCAAAGTAGTTCCAGGTAAGTATTCCTCCACAGCCACACTCGAGTAACAAAATAGTCCCTAGGATAAAATAGTCCCTTCAAGCCTCACATGGGCTTGGATGCTTGGATCCCTTGCAGCATGGTCTGCATCAGGTATGTTTTAACATATGAACCTGGCGCCTATGGCGCAAGGACTGATGTCCCATATGAGCCTGGCGCCATAGGCGCCAGGACTGTACCCAGATAGCCCCTAACAGGGGTTGCTGGGTTTGCTCCAGGTAACATGATGCCTGCTTCTGGGGTTGATGGACTTGGTCTGGATGCCCGGGGGTAGGCATCATGACAAAGGCCTGGGGAAGCTGAGGAACTGCAAGGTCAAATTGCACATTGACCACACCGTCAAATCTGTCGCACAACATTACAGGGGACTCCCCATCAACATCCAGAAACAGGTTGAAGAAGAACTACGCCGTCTACTGGACCTCGACATTATTGAGAGAGCACATAACCCAACCCCATGGGTTTTAGCAATAGTCCTGGTGCCAAAGAAATCCACGTAGGGATGAATTCAGCTATGCCTGGACATGCACAGGCCGAACAAAACTATCCCAAGAGAGAGACACCAAGCACCGAGGATCACTGACATTATCCACCTTTTAAAAGGCGCCACCATTTTTTCCAAGCTCGGTCTGAACAAGGGCTACCGCCAGCTGGAGCTGGCACCCAAATCCCACTACATCACACTTACGTCACACACATGGGATTATTCCGCCATAAGAGAGTCCATTTTGGTATATCGTCGGCGGCAGAACTTTTTAAAGAAGAAATACATCAAGTCATAAAACATATACCGAATTGCTTGAATTACAGCAACAACATCCTCGTTTTTGGGAGGTCACTGAGTGAACATGACGACACCCTATGCTGAGTTTGCATGGCGCTGGAAGCAGCAACAGTAACCCTATACAAGGACAAGTGCAAATTCTGAAAAAGCACATTGAAGTTTTTCAGACACATTTTTTCTGACCAATGGATGCGCCCGGACCTGGAAAAAGTGGCAGCCCTAACTGAGACTCCCAGGAAAACCACCTTCTCCAATCTCAAGTCTTTCCTGGGTCTAGCCAGTTACTGTTCCAGATACTTAGAAAATTATGCAACCTTCAGTGCGCCCCTACAGGAGCTCACCAGGGAAGGTCAGGCAGGAATGTGCTTGGTCGTCAGAGTGTCAAGCAAGCTTCGAAAACATTAGTTTGTAAATTGCATCGACAGCTGACATGGCCTATTTTAGCTCTGAAAAAGACACGGAAGTTAAGGTTGATGCCAGCCTGGTGTGCCTTGGAGCCATCCTGTCACAGTTTGACCCCAGCAAACCAAACATCAAACACGTGGTCGCTTATGCCAGACGCAGCCTCACAGACACATACCAAAGATACTCCCAGGCCATGAAGGAGAGCCTGGCAGTGGTCTGGGCATGGGAGTACTTTCACTTCTTTCGAAATGGCAATGGTTTTACACCCGAATGGAATCATGATCACTAGCCTTCCTCACATCTAAACAGAATTTTGAAATTAGCAAGCGCCAGACACTCAGAAGGAATAGTGAATGATAGCAAGCCTCACACCTAGACACAATTGCAAGGACAGAAAGGCCAGCTAACCAATCCACTAACAATCTAATCTCTCTGCATATACCGCTCAAACTCTAACCAAACACAACCACAACCCTAAAACGCAGCAATCCGCACAAACTTCACTACACTGCAACAACAAAACAAACCACACATAGACTTGCACAACAGCACACAACGACTATGGACCGTAAAACACCCCAAGCCCAGCCAACGGACCCACCGGGCTGAGGCTGCCAACAGCAAATCACTGCTCTCTTGCACTTTTCCAGCTTATTGCCACTAACTCACCCCCCCTCCCTCTTTCAGAGCTGCCAGAGCGCCAGGGGACCACTCCGGTGGGGATAGTGCACGGTACAAATGTCCTTTAACATTAACATCATCACAGACCACCAGGCCCTCCTCATGATTTATGACAGCCCGATGACACGGCTGCCACCATACATCACCTGGTGGGGCCTCTGGCTACAAGCCGAGCATGGCCTCACACACCTTAGCTCTCAACCTACTCATCAGAAAGGTAGGATTCTCGACTGGGTAGCTGCCCTCAACTGCAATATTTCCTGCAAAGACCCTTTACCTCTTGTCTGGACTGATCACCTTCTCCTCCCGATAGACCTCAATATCAATAACATAGAGCCAACAAAATCCCCTAATGCACCAGCCTGTCCCACTAGGAATAAACGCAACATTACTGCTGAAACCTTAATACCCCTGGTAGTCCCCATACTTAACGTACTACCTGCCACTGCTGACCTCAACCTATTGGTAAACACCTACAACGAGTCCATGTTGAAAGCCCTGGACACTATCGCCCCATTAAAAATGTGTAAAGAGAAACCACACCTGAACTCCTGGTACACCCCTGAAAACGGCACCCTCTACAGAAAACAGAACTAATATCACATGCCTATACAAAAATGAGATAATACGTACCAAAAAGGAAACATTCAACTCTAGGATAGACCAGGCAGGATCCAGCACCAGAGAACTATTTAACATTCTAAAGGAACCAGAAAACCCTAATCCTCCTGCAGATACTTGTACGAAGGATAAAGCCTGGTTAAAGCCTGGTGCACTAGAATCCAGAACGCCCTCACCAACATAATCTCAGGGCTCCAAACTAAAATAGAGAACAAACGACAAAAACTTACCTGCAGCAAGACTACCAGCACTATCACACCACCCCCCATTGACTCTAACTCAGGCTTCACATTCAAGAAAGTAACCATACCCGAAATACAAAACAGTATAGCCTCTCTGAAACCTTCCAACTGTAAAGGGGACAGTTGCCCTGCTCAGATTATAAAAGACGCAGCCAGAGACCTATCCCCCTTCATTACCAAACTAATGAACTCATCATTTACTAGCAACCTAGTCCCAAACAATCTGAAACAATCTTGGGTTCTCCCACTCGTAAAAAAACAAACATTAGACCCATCTATACCCACCAATTACAGACCAATCACCACTGTCCTGTTCCTTCTGAATATCCTAGATCGCGTTGCTTACCTGCAAATTCAAGACTATCTAGAGACAAACCAACTACTAGGAATCCGTAAATCTGGCTTTAGGCCTCAACATGGAACAGAAACGGCCCTTTTTGACCTCAAAAGTCAGATTGATGAGCTCAAAGACAAAGGTAGTGCCGGCATCCTACTTCTTTAGACCTTTCAGCAGCCTTCGACTTGGTTGACCACAAGATCCTTTGTAATCACCTGTCATCAGCAGCACACTTCTCCCCTTCTGCTGTACATGGATTCAATCCTTCCTCGCAAACAGAACTATGCAGATCTTCTCACCCTCAGCGGCGGCTGACCTGATCCCCATTACATGTGGTGTCCCACAAGGCTCCTGTGTTTCGCCAACTTTTTACAACATTTTTACAAAGCCACTATTCAACAAACTGGACCATCTGTGTGTCACCTACACTAACTACGCAGATGACACCCAGATACTCCTAACTCTATCAGGTAATTACAGTTCCGACGTCGACCGGATCAACAAAAGTCTTCACAATCATTCAGGCATGGATGGCCACACATGGCCTCTGCTTGAATGATGATAAGACTGAACTGCTCCTTGTCGGTTCACCTAACAACTTGCTGAAACTTAGCCCCAACTACAACAGTATCGTCATCGATGGAAACACTATACACATTGCCAAAAGTGTAAAAAAAAAACGTTTCTACCTTGATGCCAGCACTAATCTTTCTAAACAAATCAACATGACTGCCAAAGCTACGGCCTAAACAAGCAAACTGATCAAGGCCTGCAGACCCTTTTTGTCCACCAACAGATGCCTCATATTATCCAGGGCCCTTATACAGTTGAAATTGGACTACTGTAACAGTTTATACTTAGGCGCAAATAAATTTATAATCAACAAATTGCAAGTCCTCCAAAACAACGCATTATGTGCGGCTCTAAATATTCCCAGACGAGAGCACATTTCTACTATTAGAAAATCGTGTAAGTGGCTTTCCAAACAACAAAAGATCGACCTAAAAAACATATGCCTCACATACAAAGCTCTGAACCACCAAACCCCTCCATACCTCACTAATAAATTCACCCTCAAATCCTTGACTAGAATTACTAGATCCGCCAATACCTTATGCCTGGCGGTGCCCAGATTCACCCTAAAAAGAGCCGGCGGAACCAGCTTCCCAGTAGTTCTAGCCTCCCAACTCTGGCACACTATACCACTGGGCATCAAATCCATTTCAACCTTTCAATCATTCAGAAACCATGTCATTACCTGGATTCTGAACACGAACTAATACTACCTCATTGTACCCTTGACATCACACATACTTTCATTAGCATTTTACTCCTTCTACCTATGCGTTTCAATTCTGCTGCTTTTTGTACCATAAATGTTTACACACTACATAATCTGTCTATACTGTATATTCAGTATAAATTGTAAAATATATCTAAATGTATAATTGTATCCTGTAACCTGCTACCTAAGCGCCCTTTTACCCATGGGTCTGGCGTGCTATATAAATAAATAAACAAACAAACAAACAAGACTGTAAATTCACAATCCAACATTGGCAAGAGATGGACAAAAACCCGGCAGACTACCTGTCACGCACAACAGGAGCAATCAATAGCAGAAGAATACCTAAATTACGTCATTCACCAGATGAAACCATTCCTGATCGCCTGGACGATGCTCCAACAAGAATCGGAAGCCGACACTCCGATCAACACCATAGCAGAGTGCCTGTGCACAGGGAGAATGAGACACGTGAAGGACATGGTCAAGCATCTGGGACAACCTAACTAGGACGACGTACAGAGTTTGTGTTTGGTCCAGGATGAACTTACCGTCACAGACGACAACCTTCTTCTCAAGGGATGCAAGATTGTAATGCCTAGATCTTTGTGCCAGAGGGTCATCGACCTTGCCCACGAGTGCCATTGAGGAACTGCACCTACAAAGAAGCTACTTCGCCAGAAGGTCTTGTTCCCCCAACTTGACAGCAGAGTTGAGAGCATGCTACAAAATTGTACCATATCTAGGGTGGTGGCCCCTCCACCGAAACCTCACCCATTGCAGATGTCAGACCTACCAGAGGGAGTGTGGGAGGAAGTGGCAATCGATTTTTTGGACCCATGCGAGATGGCTCATACATACTCATACTGATAGATTAATACTCGAGATTCCCTGAGGTACAAATCATACCATCCACAGCTTTCACCGCCATCATCCTGGCCCTAGACCAGATTCACACGGCTTATGGTATCGCAAAGGTTATCAAGTCGGACAATGGACCACCTTTCACAGGCTGTGACTTTGCCCAATTTGCGCACTACATGAGATTCAAATATCACAAAATAACACCCCTTTGGCTTCAGGCCAATGGCAAGGCCGAGCAGTTCATGTCTAGTGTCAAGATAACCCTGGAAATGACGCAAATCACAGGAAAACCATTTGGGTAAGTTCTATACCAGTTCTTGAGAGAGTACAGACATACCATGCACTGCTCTACGGGCGAATGCCTGGGCAATCTCATTTTCTGGTGACAAGTCAGGACACAGCTCCCACATAATCCCAAAAAGGGAAGAGACCAACACAAGGACGGTGACGTGAGGATATGTGATACAGCTGCCAAACAGACCATGAAGGAAGTGGAAGAGACCAGGAGAGGGGCAGAGAGTCCACGTTGGACATTGGAGATCAGGTCCTGGTGAAGCAGGAGAAACAAATAAAGGAGGACTTCACATTCGTGCCCAAGACCCTCACAGTGTCACACCGGAATGGCACCATGATAACCGCGAGAGATGGTGACGTATGGACCGTCCCAAGAAACGTGTCCCACCGCAAGAAAGCAAGGGAGGTGAATCGCAGTTGCATGGACAAGGAGACCCCGTTGAGTCCTATCTGAGAGTTGGAAGAAGAATGGGACACAAGGGAGGACTCATGGCACCCCCCACACAGGGCAAGCCCAGAGGGTCCGCAGCCAGGGAGCCCTGCGCGGGTCAGGATGAAACCTAGAGGAAATGGAGCGACCCCACTTCATGTTCAAGAAGGTCAGAGATGTCATGTTTGTATCGGAGGCCTGTTAGCCTCATTATGTGGTAGAGGTCAGTTGGGGAGTGGGGTGAAGAAATGGCGGGATTCCGAGGGGAAACCGTTATCAAGAATAATGGAGAGTGTGCAGACGGGCGGCGGACCTCCCCAGTCTGCATCTTACATCAGCCTAGAGACAAAAAGTCACCTATGAGGCAGAAGGTGAAATCATCGCATTGTGGGTGTGCAATGCATTGCACACATGTAGCACATTACTGAGGGTCCTCTTCGGCTCCCTGCGGATCTACTCGCAGGCGGCTGGGTCAGCTAAGAGGCCCTTACATGACATGGACGTCATTTAGTGGTTGCCAGGGGGCGCAACTGCGACCCCTGAGGTCTCCCTTGCTACCCCTGTGCTCTCCCTTGCTACTCCTAAAAAGAAAAATGCAAAAAAAAGTACTTTTTTTTTTAAATGGAGGCTCATGGGCTGTGGCCAGCAGCATGTGGCTCTTTGTTTCTGGAGTGGCTGGTTTTCTGACAGCTATAGCCAGTAAGATAGCTCAGTGGGTTGCGCACTGGCTGCTGCAATATGTGTGTGATCTGCAGATTGCAGGTTTAACTCCCAGCAAGGTCAACTCAGCCTTTCTTCCTGCTGAGGTTCATAAATGAGTACCAACACAGGTTGGGTGATATTGTATGTATATTTGTTCAATTTGAAGCGCTTAAGCAGAAGAGCTATATAATAACACGTCATTATCCTTTGTCCTTGGACGTCTGCTTGCATTCACGGTGATTTGGTAATATGGGTCTATACGCAGTGATAGTAACGATACATATGGTGATCCATTCTTGTATGAAATGTATATCACTTTACAGTGATATTGTAACCATATTTTTTGTAGTATACTTAGGAACAATGCTATGTGATGCCACTTCCTGTTTTGTCGAGGGGCGAAAGATCGTGTTCCATCGCTTCCCGTGATGTCACTTTGGGATGGAGTCAAATGACATCACTTCTTGTGATGTCATCATTGGTCAAGGGTCCTTTGATGTCACTTCCACTACCCCTGGCATTTTGGTGAAATGACATCCTGGGGCCCTTATCCGAGGGCCTGGACAATTTGCTTGCAGTCCACTTGGTTCCTTTCCTTCATCCAACCTGAAGCAGCTGCTACTCCCCTTTACTCACCGTTCTCCTCTGCAACACGGCGGAGTGAGAAGCCGCAGGGGTGCAAGTGAGCTACAGCCGAGGGAAGCAGGTATCTTGTTGCCCAGCCCAACCTTGCATTGGCTCGCGGGCTGGTACGTCATTATGTGGCTCCTGGATCTGCCAATCTATTCATGTGAATGTGGGTGCTGTGTCCCTGCCTGAGCCGCCTCACCCAAGACCGAGACCCTCTGCGACGCACCGTGCTTGCTGGTTACTAGCTGTTCACCTTCACCCTGGTGAATTTGGTGGGTGGATCCCCAACGTTCTACTCTACTGGGTCTCGGAGCAGAAACCCCTCTAGGTCTTCAGGAATGCAGTGTGCAGAGCGGCGCCAAAGACTGCACAGGCAAGATGCCTCAGCCGCGGGCACGCGCCTCAGGCACAAGCATATGTCTATGCCAACCGCCCGCTGCCTCCTCGATCACCGGGTGGCTTATTCCCTTAAAGGTTCTGGCTGAGATATGCCCCTTCGAGGTACAGAAACAGGGAAAGAGGCTACTCCTCCCTCTATACGCATTCACTACTGAGATGCACAACTTCCATGAGCAGGTTTGAATCAATATTTGCTCGTGAACCAGAATTTCTGTTAAAAAACAGTGTATTGATCCATTTGTTTACGAAAGGATATTCAAAAATATAAATATATCACAAGAAAAGCAATGTTCCCGGAGGTAACTGCATACACATCTGCAGCAGTCCCTCAACCCACTGAACTATGTTGCTACCAATGATTTGTACGTTACGCTATAGGCTGTTGCATGGATCCTTACAGAGCAATCGCTACATGCTGTGGGGAAGTCGTTTATTTTATTTACCAAGTATGTCAAGCTCTGGATGAGTGACTCATGGTAAATCGGTGGAGTGAGTGTGCCGATTGTGGTGTCTCTTCGTTGCGTGTGGACTGTGAAGCACAGCATGGGCGCCACGTTAAGGCCAATGATTTGCTAGTTTGCCTGATTAGCACTTTGCATATGTCCGTTGTGCTCCCCCCCCCCCACCCCCCGTCACAGTGAACCGCTCTTCTTTTGCCTAACTTGTTTCTATAAAGAGATCATACATGTTGTCGCGTTGATCTGCCGTGCAGAGGTGTGCTCTGCAGGTAAGTTTTATTGAACAAATAGCACTAGCTTAGCTTTTGAAAGACAAGCAGGCAGAAAGCATTATATGCGTGGGCAAACCTGGAGCTGCATATGGACGAGATGCCTTCTGCATGAGAACCCAACGGTGGCACTAAGAAGCCTGGGATAGAAATCACAGCTTCTCCACTTGGCCGACCAGTGTGCACATACATTGTTATGGGCGTATGGCCAGCCCTACCCTCCTTAGCTGCCAAAAGAGGAATCGCCCGGATGCGATTCTTTTCCGTGTGCCCTACACAGTGCGTGTCTACATGGTTCCTAGTGATAGCTTCGACAGTGAACGTTTCGAATGGCAAAAGTTCCGACACAAAAGTGCCCGAAAAAATAGTTTTGAATTTTTTTTTTTAATATGGGGGGGTCCCCCCAAACCTCCATTTTTTTTTTAAAAACACCTATTTTACAATACAAAATTAAAAGAAACCCTTTAATATAAAAAAATACATTTGAAACTTTTTTTCCAGGCACTTTTGTGTCGGAACTTTTGACATACGAAACTATTGTTTCGAAACTTTGACTGGACACCGTCTACATAGACTATAGTGTTCTGTCCACCATGATGGCATTGCCCCTTCATACAGGGCGTGCCACAGGCGGAACGGTGTGTTATCTCACTCATGTCAATGCCACTTGTGACCCCCCATAGATAAGTGAAATGAATGACCCTGCCACATTTGGTAGGTGCCCGCAGGTTAGGGAGGTAGGGGGTGGGGGTGCTATGCAGGATTGTGGCTAGGTGGCATGAAGGGATGTGGTCAAGCCATGTGGGCATTTTCCAAACACAGGACATCGCGACGGAAATTGTGTAGGCATAGGGGTCATTGTCAGATATAGCTCGTGTTCCATTTAAAAGAACTTAATGGAGTGCCAGGCCCGCCTAGTCACACGAAAAGACCCCAAAAACCCCGGGGGAAAACACAAATGGGAGAGTTCACTGAATTGCGGCTGTACGAAAATCACGTACGGCGAACATTTCGACCAAGTCTCCCATTAGTTTGCATTACAGTGAAGAAGGGCTGCAGGGTTGTGCCCCCCACTCTTGTTCACTGTAATGTGAGCGGCGGTGTCCCCGCTCATGTCTTAATAAATCATTTTTTTTAAAGAAAAGGAAAAGTGGTCCCCGCGGCGCCTGATCCCATACACGCAAGTGAAGGTAAACAGCATTGCAGAGGGATACTGGAGACGGTGGCACACAGGCAGGTGAGCTGCCGACAGGTTAGTAAAAGGGTGGGGGGCAAGGGGATAGTCTGAAATATTTGGGGGAGAGAAAACCAAAAGTTATTTTTTTTTTCGGTTAAATAACTTTGTCTTTTCTCCTTCGAAAATGTCAGCTTCAGTTTAATCACAGTAAATCAGTCCGACTACCCCTTTTTGTAAGGTACACTGCACTGATTGTTGAAAACATCTCAGTATCACCCCAGCTGCCCCCTCCCATATACCCCTGGCTGACTCTCCAGCTTACTCCTGCCTTGCTGTTGCCCGCTGGCAGGGCAGCTGTCCAGAGGTGTAGAGAGGGCTTCTCCAGGGTTCGGCGTGGTCCTGAAGGGAGCAGCCATCATCCCGCTGCCCACCCTCACATGCTGCTTTCCCTCGCTTCCTACCCCTTCCTCCACTGGACTGTTGTTGGCCCTCAGATGGTGTTAGATTGGCACTTGTCTACATGAGTACTCTGCCTAGCTTATTCCGGTACCGTTTTTGGGGTGCCACTGTGCTCATTCCATCCCTCGTTTCCTATTACAACGTGGTGACTCGAATATTCATTCATTCATTTCATTTTGTCATTTGTATAGCGCCTTTCTCCATAATCATGGTCCCAGCGCTCTGTTGGTTGAACGCCCTCGGAGGGAGCCGGAGTCCAATATTGGGGAGATTTGGGCGGTGCTATTATGCGTGTGTGCATTTTGCCCATTCTAGTCTTGCGAGGGAGGCCAAGACCCTGCTAGTCACCCATGTCTGAAAGATCTGTGGATGGGCGCAGTGGAGGTAAAGTATGAACTAACCGGGGTGGGTTGTGTTTAAGGGGATAGAGAATTATGCGAGCAGCTACATTTCGAGTTTTTGTCGTTAAAGGTAGCTTCATTCTTATGGCAGAGGTGTTGTGCAATAGTGTTTGTGTTGTATGTGAGCGCAGGGTGTGTGGAGTGAAACTGGTCCTTCCCCTAACTTGAGAAGGTGCGCTGTGCGAGGGGAGAACTGGATTGATTGTACAACAATGTCTACTTCCTGGGTTCCATCCGTGTACATGGAGCAGTGCTACCTTTCACAGGCGATCTAAGTGCTCAAAGAGTGCAGAACACTCACTCTCCAAGGGGTTCTTAGAATGATAAAATGCTACCCCTAGTCCCTTCTAGTGCGAACAAGGCCCCCCTTTCATGATTTCTTACAGTGGCATGGGCCACCCTCATGAGATTTAGAGTAACATACATGTCAGTGGTATAACAGTACTGGGGTCCTTGCAGAGCTTTGTAGCAACGCTCTTCCTTGTTCTTGCTTTCTTTCCCACTCTCAAGCTTACACGTGTGTATGTATGATTTCTGTTAGTATCTCCCTGTTCTGGGTTATCACTCAGGCTCGTGCCCAGACACCTGCTTGGCGTCAATGCCCTCTAAACCTCAGGAACTTTAAAGACTGAGCACGTGCAGCGATTGGGAAACGCAACGGTGTTTAACGCATTCGGACAGTAGGTGGCGCTAGTGATCTACAATCGATGCAAAGGGTTCTGAAATCTCCGGCAGAAAGATTTGCTGTCACTGGCCGGCAAGTCTCCTGACACAGCAGCCCCGTCCATTGCAAATAATGCTAAGTGCTAACCTTAAAAAAATAATAATAATAATGTAAATCACAGGTTTAGTACACCTGTGGATCAACTTTCAAAAACGAATGCAAATCAAAAAAGTGCAGTGGATGTGACTGTTTGATATGTTGTTAGCTTTAGAAATGTGCAGGTTGCTTTTTTGAGGCGACCTGCACATTTCAAGGGGCCGAGAGACCTGCCAAACATGTGTTGCCCATCCCTCTTGCATCCATTAGTTCAGGGCGTGCACGCCTGAGCTCCCGCCACCCATGTGGGGACGGAGACCGCATTTCACAGTGACAGGCCGTCAAAGGGCCCCTCGCAGTGAAATATAAACCGGAAAAACGCATTTCACTCCCGCTATGAGCAATAGAAATGAAAGCGGGACAGCAGCACCGGTTGGTACGGCTGCTGTTCCACCTCAGGAAAGGCATGAAAGGATCAGGGCCCCTCTCGTACATTGCGCAGGCCCATGCGCCCGTTCCAAACAGGCACAGGGGAAGGTGTTAGAGTTTCTGCGCATTTCCGAGCACACCCCTTTTCTGAATTTGGGATGCGCAGAAACGCCCCTTTGATTGCGTAAATGCGCAACGTGGACGGTAGAGGGCACCCGAAGGTGCACACATGTAGATGCCCTTTGTGAATTGGATGCAGCTTTTTTGGTGCATCGCATCTCTTGCGCCAGCATGTTTTAGGAGATGTTGCCCAAGGATGTGCTTTAAGATGCCCAGAAATGTCGTCAATGTGCACAGCGGCGGGCAAATACCGCCCACGGTAATGCCCCCGGGGCTTCGTTAAGGCCCTCGCTACGCTTGGGCCTGTAACTACGGCCCTGGGGGCATTACCTGGGGCAGTATTGGCCCGCCGCCTCGGGTCTTATTGCCACAATAGTGCAGATTTCTTTGGGCGCTAGCGCATTTCTTTATTTGCGTCAAGAATTTTGGGGATAATTTGCCCCACGGTTGCAGAGGCAGAAGCATATGCAACAAGAGAGGAGGGTGAGCGCGAGAGGCCCACATGGTGCTGCGATGGGGTTCTGGGGGTTGGACCTGTGACTGCAGGTTGCATGCAGATATCCGCAGGGTGCACTTGACTGGCCGAGCGAGCAGCCTGCCCCCTGCAAATGATAAGAATGGTGGCCCTATATTAAGATCACGCATTGGCATGATGGCTGAGTGCACCCACACACACTACCAGCGCTCTCACAGGTCTCATGTTTCAGTGATTAATACAATCTGTGGTGTTTCTTCCTTCACACCGACTCACCGAACCCATCACAAAACGGCACTTAGTGCACTCACTATACACACACAGCGTTTCAGGAAACTGAGCGTGGGGAATGTGTGGCGTGTGGCGAGTGATTCTCCCTCTCCACTTTCAGGCCGCCCTTGGCCCCCTCTCCCCTCCGACTCTTCTCTTCTCTCCCATAGCACCGGACGAGGTCTCTTGACAAGTCCACTCTGTGCAGGTCTCGTCCACTGGTGCCCCCTCCCCCTTCTCCTCCTGCACTATCCAGGCCCTCATTGCCACCCTTGCTCCAGCCTTGGCAGTTGCTGCTATCACTCCATGCCACTGGCTCCTTCCCGCTTCTCCTCATGCACGCCCTTGTGTGTCCTCCCCTCGCAAGTGCAAGTGATCCGGTTCACTTGCACTTAATGTTCCCTTCTCCTCTCTCCCTCCTGATCATTAGCCTTCCTCCCCCGTCCTGCACTTCTTCTCCTTCCCTCCTTTCCTACCGCACTTGCATTTGTCTAATGTAGGAACGTTATTGTTTGTCTTCCTCCCTGTTGACCCCGTACCTCTCCTCCCCTCTTTTCTGTTACAGCACTTGCAGCTCCGAATTGTCTCACGACCTAGTAGGAACGTTACTGTTTGTCTTTCCCCTGTTCACCCCCTACCTTACCTCCCCTCCCTTACCTCCCCTCCCTCCCCCATATCCCCTTCTTCTTGTTACTGCACTTGCACAATCTGAGTGTCACAAGGTCCCTGTCCCCCCCCCCTTGTCTCGTTGCGCCTTGAAACACCATTTGGCTGTACAGGCACATTATAAATAAACAATACATAAAATAAAAGAAATGGTGTGCTGTCAGCAAGTCAGCCAGACATGAAATATTGTGGAAGGAAGCGAGAGGCGCTGTGCTGCTGCCTGTTGCTTCCCCACTATGACGCCAATCCAGCCCCTTGCCAGCCGAAGCCTTGCCTGCCTTTAGGGGGGGGGGCTTATGTGGTGTGAGCGGCCACTCTCTTGTGATTGGTTCATGAGGGATGAGGTGAGTCAAGTCTGTCGCCTCTGTGAGCTCCCCAGGCCCTACTGTACATTGAGCTCCTGGGGAGGAGAAGGGGGGACGTTTTCTATGTTCCATTGTAGGGGCTGTGGAGCGGGTCCCATTGAGGGGTAAAAAGGACTTAATTCAAGTTCACCAGCACGCGCTCCCTGCCCTCAAATACAAGTAACGCCTTTTATTGTGAAAGAATTGCGAGTCTCACACTTCATTATCACTGAATAGAGTGCCGGGAGCCGCGCGCCTGTGCCGTATTCCTTGCCAGAACATAAGGACAGGTGGTGCCGATGATGTGCCCTGGACCATGTGTTGTATGGTATGGTAATGGTATGGTAATGTTTATTTATAAAGCGCCTATACACAGGCAAGTGTTTCAAAGCGCTCATGTAGTGATCTGATCTGTCCCGGAAACCCTAGAGTTGTACTCTTCATTTCTCAAGCAAAGTTCCCACAGACGCTGCTACTTTGATGCAGTTTTACGGTAATCGTTGCTCATCGACTGACTACCCTTGCCTTGGGAATAGGACGATGCCTTGCGATCTGCTCTGGAGGCGTCCAGCATGAAGCTTCATATATATATATATTTTTTTTTAAAAAAATTATTTGTTTATTTTTTTATTTGTATCGCGCACAATGGACCCTCAGGCATGATGGCGCATACACACGAACACCGAATATACAAGAAAATACATAATACATAAATCATAATAAAAAGGGTACAGCCTAAAAATCAGAAGAGCCTAACAAAAGTGTTCAGCCCGAAAAGTGGGGGTACAATTAATTGCTAAAAAGACCTCAACTTTACGTTAAGAAAAAAAGGTCACTTAACAACTAGCACAAAGGGAGAATAGTAAACGAAAACCAAGGAAGAGGGGGCCTATAATATTATTTTGCAAATCGACCCACCCCTAGGAATATATTTACAGAGCCTTAGATAGGCAGGGAGATTGGTAGACCCGCAACCAACCAGAACACAGTTGCTTAATCCTACGTGCAAACTTCAAGTCCAGTGTTCTAACCACTCCTGGTCCCATTCGTTGACATAACCAGGCTATATATAATATGAATTGTCAAGGAACGGGCCCAATCCAAAATACTCTCCCAGCTCTCTTCCCTGTCTGCATAGGGCAGCGGTATTCAAACTGTGGGGCGCGCCCACGCAGTGAGCCACAACTGCATCCTGGGAGGTGGTGGTGGGGGGGGACGGGTTGTCGTGAGAGCCCAGAATGAAATGTAAAAAAAAAAAGATTTTTTTTTAGATTGTAAAAAATGGGCAGGGGTGGCTCACATGGTTGGTCTGAAGCGCGAACTGTCTCAGGCACCAAAGAAAAAGTGGCCTGCAGTTGAAAATGGATATTCATTCCTTTCGTCACAGACTGAATAGTACCCAACGGGGTGCTTTGTGTTAAAATGTAAGTAAATTGTGATATTTAATGAATATTTATTCAGCAACAGTGGTCACAATTACTAACTGCACAGTGAAGTAACTCATCTAACTGTCCCACATTGGCCAAAAAGGGGGCCCATTTTGAATGGCCCGCACTAGCATTTTTCATTTTTGGTACAGGCAGTGCTCTATTGCCCTATAGAACAGTCTGAGCCTGGCAGCTCATCCATAATGGTGAGTGGGAGCCCACCCATTGGCCCCCTCACCCATTATGGAGGAGCTAAGGAGCCAGCCCAGTGAAGCAACGAGCACTCCCTCAGCTGCTTTTTCCAGCTGAGGGAGTGCTCCTGCGCTGACTGAACTGTCAAAAGGAAACCCTATTTCCCTTTGACAGTTCAGTTCAGTTCCCCAGCCGCACATGCTCACTGAGTCATGCACGGCTGGGGCGTTTTGCTTCGCCAGCATTTCATACCTCATTGGAAATGCCGGCTGGGGCACTGCATGTCTGTATGTCTGAGGGGGAGCTCCTGCGCCTCCTCACACATACGGACAGAGCAGCCTGGAGCAGGTCGTTTCAGCACCTACACGCAGGCCAATGCAGAAGATATGTTAATGTTAATTTTTTTTTATTTAAACATGTGTATGGATGCCTGTGTGCTTGTGCTATGAGTGAGTGTATGGTGATGGATGCTCGTGTGAATGATAGAGTGATTGCTGTATGAATGTGTGTGTGTTCGTTTGATTTGGTCTGTTGAGCTGATTTTGGCAAGTGGTGGATAGGGGGGAAGGAGGGTTGTACAACAAACACATTTGAAAAATGCCTAAATGCCTTTGGTGCACTATCCCCTACCCACCTGCCAAAATCAGCTCTCCTCCTGATGCTCTGTGGAGCCCAAGGAAAAGGGATGGTCTTTTTTACTGAATTTCTATCATAGATGTCCAATCAAAAATACCATGCTTTCCCCCTTGGCACCCCAGCGCCTTGGATACACACATAATCATGTTGACTGTGTTAGGCCCAGTGGGGCCCAGGGGATAGGGATGGCATCTTTTTACTGGACATCTATCATAGATGTCCAGTAAAAAATGTCATGCCTGCCCCCTTAGCCCCCCAGCACCAATTGCAAACTGTTTAGCTATTTACCATTTTTTGTTTAAAGTATGCTCTACAATGCAACATTTTAACCCATTATTTAAAAAAAAATTCAAGGGGGGAAGCCCCCCTCCCCCAAATCCCTCTTGATTGGTTCGGGCTCCCTCACTGCAATCAGTCGCTATGGCATTTTTGGGGAAATATTTATGCCCCTCCACTTACAAAATTCACCAGCCGCTACTGGCCCTCGGACTGTGTTGGGAATGGGATGGGGGAGCCCAGGGACTGTGGTGGGAGATGGATGGGCAGGAGCACTGGGTTAGTGGTGGGAGCAGGGTGGGGAGAGCCCAGGGTGTGTGATGGGGTGGAGAGAGCCCAGGTCTGGGTAGGAGTGGGATGAGGGAGCCCAGCGACTGTGATGGGAGCAGGTGGGGGAGGCCAGGGACTATACTGGCAGTAGGGTGCAGTGACGATGTGCAATACATACTGTCCCAAATTTTGCTCAGGGGTACCCAGGCCAAAAAAAGTTTGAAGACCACTGGCATAGGGGTTTGGCAACCTTTGGCTCCTTGGCTCCCTTGGTGTTTTGAACTACAACTCCCATCAGCCCTAGTCAGCATAGTCAATGGCATGGAATCCTGGTAGTTGTAAGCAAACAACCTCCTGCCAAAACGGCCCTGGAGTCCGATGACCCCCTGGTAAAATGGCCCCCCCAAGAGGTGTCTATGTATGCTTATGCTTTCCTCAAGACTTAGCGTGCAAGGGTAGGGAGAGAAACAAGCCGATAGGGATGACTAAAGGAAATCAAACGTCAATCCATTAGTCTGTCAGTGAACTCCCCAGCCGCGTATTCACAAAGACTGTACCATGATAGTCTGGGACACTTGATGGGGGAGGGGTCAGAGATGAAGTCATTGTATTTCTTGTTCATTTGAATGGATCCATATGCAGTGCAACATTGCTCTGTGGCGCCCAAGAGAGGACAGGATGGTAGAAGGGGAAGTCGAGAAGAAGAAGAAGCAGCTTCCATTAGGTCGACATGCCTTTCCAGGGATCCAGGGACGTCATTTAGTGTTAGCCAGTGGTCGCAACTGCGAACTCTGAGGTCTTCCTTGCGACCTCTGTGGTCACCCTTGCGACCTCTAAAAAAAAATACAAAAATTCAGAACCACTTTTTTTGTTTTTTGTAATGCAAGCTCCTGGGCTGTGGCCAGCTCCATGTGGCTCTTTACTTCTGGAGTGGCTGCCTTTCTTGTTCAGGCCCCTTAAAAAAATAAGAAAAATAAGAACAGGAGGGCCACAAGTCCAGCACTTTCAGCAGTGACCCTAAATAAGAAAGAATAGGAATACCAACTAATGTGTCTTTCTGGAATTCTATACAATAGCTGCTAGACTCATTAAAGGTCTATTTCAGGCACACTTCAGGGGGGTGAGTCACTGATTTAGTCTGTTCTTAAACGCCTCAACTCAGCCTTTCATCCTTCTGAAGTCAAAAAATTAGTACCTACACGGGTTGGGTGATATTGGGTGTATATTTTCTCTATATAAAGCGCAAGTGCTATATAATAGCACATCCTTATCATTTGGTGATGGACGTCTGCTTGCATTCACAGTAATTTGGTAATATGGGCCTATACACACTGATCTTAACGATACATATGGCGATCCATTCTTGTATGAAATGTACACCACGTCACCATATTTTTCGTAGTGTAAAATGCTCTGTGATGCCACTTCTTGTTTTGTCAATGGGTGAAATGTCGTGTTCCTTCGCTTCCCACGATATCACTTTGGGGTGGGGTCAAATGACATCACTTCCGGTAATGTCATCCGGGGGTCAAGGGTCGTGTGATGTCACTTCCGCTACCCCTGGCATTTTGGCGAAATGACATCCCTGAGGGATCTCCACTGCCCTGCCATCGGACCCGAGTGTGAGGCAGCACGAGGACGTGGCATGGCCAGCGCACATCCAGACAACCACATGCGCAATGCTGGCAGTAGGCCGGCTCTTCCCGGATCCGGCAGAACATGTCTCCCCGGATCTCGGATCCGGCTTCCCATTCCGGGGAAATCCACTTGCTCTCTAGATTTATTTTAGAATCTTCGGTGCGTTCGGTTCAAACTACGCCACAGGCCTGGGACTAGCATTGCGCTCGCTAGGATCAGGGACAAGACGCTTGCCCACAAGACCGCTTGAGGGTCTGAGCAGGAACCCTATACAGTCCTTGTTAATAATGCACTCTGCAGGAAATATGGAAGTACATCTTTTTAGGTGTACAGGGGTGCACACTTTATCCTTTGCTGACATTATGCGAAAATGCGCTATTTTCCTGCTGTTCATGACTCATCTTCTGAGAGCCTGAGAGGCAAATGTTTATGGGAGAGGAGGGGGTCGGTGAGTGAAATACCACCTTCTGCCACCCCCACCCACCATTCCAGCGGGATCACCCAGTAAAAAAAACAACTGTCTTCAGCACTGACCACATGGAACGTCACACCTCTATGTGCGGGGAAGACCCCAGGACTTTTGCCATGGTCAGCTTCACTGAGAGGAAAGGTAAAGTCAGATACTGCCCCCCCCCCGCCGCATGAGGTCAAAGGGTGCCCTGCAAAGTAAGTGGAGCTGTTGTGTCGGTGCTTCATTTTGGGCATTTCCTCCTTGCCACAGTGATGCACGAGGCCAAGAGTAGCTTGAATTGTCTACGAGATGGCAAGGGCATTGCATGCGCTGACTTGGTGACATCCTTCTCGGGAGGATAGCTCAGGGGCAACGCGCTCGCCTTCGACGCAAGGCGACAGAGAAGGAGGATAGCTCAGGGGCAACGCGCTCGCCTTCGACGCAAGGCGACACGAAGCAACAAGGGTTAAATCCCTGGTCCAGCGCTTAGAAACCTCTGGGTATTAAGCGTGTTATAAATAACCAATTGCAGTGACGTATTCTAGAAAAACACCACATATCTTTATAAGTTAAATGGCTCTGAGTGCATCAAGCTGTACATTTGTCTTACACCTCCCCCCACCAGCAGACTGGGGTCACCCTCATCCCTACAGCTTTCTTTCCGTTACACTGATTTAGTTTCTTATGAACACATGCAGTACAGGGCTGACGCTTGGGAAAGAGTCCCATATATGCAGGGAAGGACATGGGCCTGAGGAAGACCTCCATCCCCAGGCCCCGGTGCCACACCGGAAGCTCACGGATCTGTGCCCAAGCAGCCAGCACTGCAGAGGACTTGGCACAGTAGACCGGCGCACAAACCGCCGGAACCTCACATCTCGTGCAGGAGATGTGCAACTTGACATCCATGGGTTGCAATGTACAGATGTGACTTTGTTAGGGCGAGTATTGAGGGTAATAAAAAGAACAGAGTGCAACTTCCATTTCTCTCTCAAAAGGGGTTCTTGCTGAATCACGATCACAGGCATGTTTCAAATTTAAAACAGTACATTGTTTCCACTTCCAGCGTTGCATTTCTGAGATAGAATATTCCCTACCGTAGGTCATGAAGATATTTCGATTCACTGAGGAGATCCATCGCTAAATAAAGGGACTGGGGCCCAAGCCTGAGCTCCTTTATAAGGTCCCAGAACTCTGAAGGGACTTGCAACAGCTTTATAAAGAAAGGCAGCCTGCCTGGGCAGACTTGCTGCGAGAAGAGGGTTACTGAAAGATACAAGAATATGTTGACTGTGCAAACAGGCTAGAAAAACAGGAACGTTCAAACCTCTTTATATAGAGTGCCAGCTTTTCATACAAGAGCATGCAAAATAGTTTGCAGAATATGTACTTTGCATAGATACAATAGACTGATCAATTTTGGTTGAATATAACGGGCCTGATTTATAGAATTATCTGCGCACTGAATAGTGACATTGTGCACTAATCAGTTCGCAAAACACTTTTCCTTGATTCATGGAACCGACTTTGCATGCCTTTCCACGGCTTTGCACGGGCCCGTCACGTCTCTACCTGAAGTCGAGTGCAGTGCGCGAGACTCCACACCAAGAGTGCGATTTTGCCTACGCAAGGAAATAAATTGGGGGCGGAACATGCATATACCCCATTTCCAACGCAGAATGAGGAAGAACGTGGGCGTGTTGAGGGACGGGCCACAGAGAGAAACCACACACCCATTCAAGTGCAAAAACAACTGAATTTATAGATTTCATTGCGCAACTTCATGGAAAAGCCACACGCAGAGACCGCCTGATCTTACCACCACATGATAGTATAGGCAAAGTACACCACGCGTACAACGTGCAGAGGAAACAATGCATGTAAAGTATGCAATGCACACCATTGCAACACTGGTCAGCCACAATGATTGCAGGAATAGTGGAAGACATTGTAGTTGGGCACAGCAGCAGGAGGATGCGGAGACCCTAGACCCCCGATTTTCAAAACACGCACCAAGCTGTTTGGGATGCCAGACGACCAGGTGCATGCAAGATACCATTCCGGGAGTGGGAAGAAGACATTGCATCCCCCACCATCTACTCCCCTGCCCTCATCCCCCAGGAAAAGATGCTAACAGCACTTCAGTTCATAGCCACAGGATCCTTTCAGTGCATCACAGCTATTGTGGGTGGCATATCTCAAGCCGCACAATTCCAGTGTCTCCACCAGGTGTTGGCCTGCATAACATCACATGCGAGTGTGCGTAGGAACATATACCTGCTGCTCACAGTGCAGGAAAGGTAGAGAGTATGCCCGGACATCTATGCAGTAGCACAATTCCCATGTGTACTTTGAGCCATTGATTGTACACATGATGCGCTACGCCCTGCCCGATTCATGGAGCACACTTGATTGGAACCGTAAACATTGGCATTCCATCAATGTGCAGGTCATCTGTGATGCAAAAGGAGTCATCATGCAAGTCAACACCCATTTTACCGGCAGCACACATGACAGTTCCATCTACCACCAGTCACCACTGTACCAGGCCCAGGCATCGGGAAAGTTTAGCAACAGCTGGCTTTTAGGTGAGTACCGACTGTCACTCATGTGATACAGTGAACAACTGGCCATGACAATAAATGCCAATAACAACAATCAACACCTTTGCCTACCTGCTATCAAGATTCCTGCTCACGCCCTTAAGGAATCCAATAACACCAGCTGAGGTAAAATACAATGCAGCACATGTAGCTGCTAGGGTCATACTGGGGCGCACATTTGAGGTGCTTAAGTCACGTTTCCGCTGCATAGCCACTCTGGTGGGGGATGGCTCTATGCCCTACCTATGTAAAATCATCCTGGCAGCAAGTGTCCTGCAAAATATTGTAACACGGCGTGGCATACCAGTCGATATGCAGGTGGGTCATTGGCCTCAGCCGCAGGCGCCACCCTTGCCCTTGTTTGGCCAAAGGGCACTGGGAGAGGCTGCACACAATCAGCCTGTGCAAACATACATCTCATGAAATTAGTCCCTATGGCACACACACAGTGAAGCCACATCCCTGGTGCCATTCAGTTATGACTTGGGGCCAATCCTTTGTGCCTATAACGAAACCCTGAGAATGTGCATCTGGGAGAGGCAAACTGCGTGGCCATAGCCATATAATCAACTGCAAACAACACTGACACAATAATTGCAACTGTAAACAGCAGTGACCATGGTGCACACACCAAAGCACACAACACAAGCAACAGCATTCACAACCACAATAGTGCATGCAGACCCACAACAACATGTGCCTGTGGTGAAGGGAGAGAAGAACCATGTGTGGACTGCCAGCGTCGCTAGATATGCCATGCAAAGCTGAGTGAACGGGATGCCATGCGACAGGCAAGACACATGCAAAACCTGCAAGCACTCACTCGCCAGACTCCCCTCATGATGTGTCCTGCATCCATGCAGCCGGACCTGCTCACCTCAGGATAACTATCAAGAAACACCCCACAGTGACTGCCTCCCTTGCAACAACCACCCTGCAACCAGGACCCCCCCTGAATGCCATGCAAAAACAGCAAGCACAGACTCACCATCCTACTATCACCAAGAGTCCCCATACCCAGAAAGCCAGACCTGCTCACCTCAGTCCAAAGCAAAAAAACACCCCACAGTGCTAGACTCCCTGCCACCAACAACACCACAACCTGTGCCCCCCTGAGGGCCTTCAACATACCTGCACAAGGTACCCACCTGTCTTTCACCCACAGCGTCACCCCTGAAACAGCATTCTAAGCTACCAAAGACATGCATTGCATTGAATTAAAGAAACTGGACAGCCTTGGCAACTCCCATATGGAACAAGGCAACTGCCAGGGACCACCGATTTTCAACATCCAGAAGTACAAATAACAGAGCGTGAGCAACGATCAATCTGGACAGCAAAACTCAACAACAGAAAAATCACTGGCAGCGAAGCTAACTGATTTCAAGCACAGCAGTGTCCTTGTGGCTGAGAGTTCATCATGCAGTGAAGCCCTCAAGCTCTCCATCCCATGGCGATTGGATCTACGACACGCCAACATCTCACATCTCAGGTCCTCTCTATATGTCCTAGCCTCTGCATGCAAGGACTCCTGCACACACTTTAGATCAGCCCGTCTGCCCTTGATGTTGGCCTCCATGCCAAGTCTGTGGGAGTGGCTTGAGGACCGTACTGGTGTGGGCACGTTCTCGGCCAGGCGATCCATGCCCTCTGCAATACAACACAACATATCACCATGCCAGATGGCGGAACGCAACATTTGCTGCTTCCACACTGTGTCTCCAGCATGCACACGTCCACCACATGTGCAGCGCCCACATTGGTGCGATGCAAGGTTCCAGGCCCATTGCTGCGGTTCCCCTGTTCTTGGCTGCAACCATCTGTTGGACATCAGCCCCAGAACCTGACACCAACTCATGGGAGGGTGGTCTTGCAGCCATAACCATTGTGGACATGGGGATCACCACTGACTGGCCATGTGAAGCCTGTTGCACTGCCACAGACTCATCGGTGCCACCTGATCTGCCGTTGGGGCACTCGCCTTCTCTCTCTGCGAGGCATCCACTACGCGTTCTGCATCCGAATCAGCAGAGTCAGAAGAGTACGAAGAGGCAGGAGCACGACCGATAATCACCTGTAACACCTGTGGATTTTCCTGGTGAAGGACATCACAGCCTCCACTGGTGGACTGACAAACCATTTGCTCTTCGTTCTCCTCCTCCTCTGTATCCGCTGTATCATCACCTGCACATGGACAGTGAAAGACAGTTTGAGTCATGTGTTTCCTGACAAACATGTACATCAAAGTGTAGACAGACACAAAATGCCTGGACACCCGTACATCTGACATCGCGACTTGCCACAATGAGCTGTAAACCACAGATGTGTGCCATTTGCTGACATGTGGCACCCTCTGCCCCCTCCTAACCCTAGTCCTGTCCATGCAGTTAGTGGGCACAGTGACGTTCAAAAGTGGTGTACACAATGACTGATAGACCAAGCAACAAGCATCTCAACACAAGACCCAGGGACAAGTATTGCACGTGGGGCATTGTGATGCTGAAGGCCAGTAGCTGGCCAAATCCACAGATACTACGAACATCGGAATATGATGGACAAAACATGATTAAAATGTGTACTTCATAACCATGTAATGGAAAATCACACATGTCTACTGCTCAACCATGACTCTCCATTACTACTTATGCCACATGCCTGAGATGCCAAACAGTTATGTCCTTGCCAAAGTACTCATGTGTATGGATTTGGACACAGCCTACATGCATTCAATCACCATTGGCATGCTCACCATCCACCCAACATGCAAGCCACTGCCACATTTTGGCAAAATGTGACTCTGCACCCTGATCAGGACAGCACTGTTCATTGCATTATTTTGCAGAGCGAAGTCCAGGTACAGACATCAGCAATGATGTGTGCACATGCCAATTAACAAACCTCTCAGTGAAGGCCTCCCTGTGCTGTGGCAAAATGTGAGTACACATAGGACTGTTACCTGTCACATCAATGACAACACCAGGTGTACCGGCACCCTGCTGCATGCCTAGCACAATGCATGCCTTGTCAAATCACATTCTTTGTGTGATGAGTGCCATTCACATGACACAGTCATAAGGAGTGTCAGGCGATGATAGGCCATGAGTGAGTAACTGACAGTCAATGACTGTCTCTTCTTTCATGACAGTGTAATGTAAAAGGTGTTGTCATAACCCCCCAGGCGAAGTGCCACAGCACATTGTGTGTCTCTGCTGTGCACTATATTTATCCTTGCCCTGTGTGACCGCACAACGTGGTAGTCCCTTGCGCCATCTCTATGCCACTTGTATAGTCATCAGTGCACTGAGAACATTGACATATGCATCTACTACGAGTGTGCCATACTGTACCCACACTCAATCACATGGATCAATCACTGAATTCTCCTCAAATTCTATACTCCACTGTACAAACCCCCCTGGACTCACTGCAACAACATGGTATTCACTGGCTACAGGCCAGCACTGAGTAGAGGTGCTAATGCCAGCGCTGTCAGTCAAAGCATAGACCTGCTCATTTGTGCACCAGTGAGGCCTGGCCGATGGTGATGAGGCTGTGTCTGTGTGAATGTGTACCCCATACGACATGTCATGATCCGCCTTTGTCCTTCACACTGCTAAAGGTCATTTGTGGTCTGGGAGTGGTACGTCATTGCAACAATCATTCTCTACATTCAGGCATCCCGTATAGGTGAGCCTGTTGGGGCATCAGTTCCTGTCTATGTGCATCACCCTACAATGATGTGTCAGTAGTCATGGCCAGACATGCTTGGACTGAGAACCAATACCTCCTCACCTACAGATTCCATGAAACAAGGAGCAACAGAGCCCTCGTGCTACATGTGTGTGGTCTAGGTAGCTGCCATGTCTTTACATTAGAAACATTTCACATATGTCTGGCCAAGTATGCACGTCTCAAGTACACAGACAGGTCAATGTTCGTGTGAGTGTCGTCCACAATGATGCATGGAAGAAGGCATGTGTCTGTCACACATCGACAAATGAACACATACAGGCCTTTCATGTCAGACTGGTGATTCTAATATAAACTGGATTTACACATTTTAAATTCGAACATGCACATACATGACATGCAATGCAGACAGGCACACTTATTGGAAATATTCATGCCCGTATCCTTCCACATGGGCTGTCTACATACATTTCAGTTGGAGAGTACCAGACTGGCCGCCTTGTCAGGATGACCCACCTGTTTACACTATGCTTCGTCTAGTGTTGCCACTTGCAAAATACAAGTTAAGTTGCATCTGCAGAACGCCTGCTACACAGGGCAGTGGTCTATGGGCACTGATGCCCCGGCAGGCTGGTAACACCACAGTGTGTCATGGCAGGCAGCTTGGACATGCATTCTGACAATGCATCCTGTAAGAGCACGTGACAGTACAAACATGCAACTCAGCAGCGAATGATGTGTTTGTTCGACATAAATTGCATGTACTTACATAAATTGCATGTACTTGATGGGCACTGCAAAGAGACAGGCCACAAGAATATTACAAAGATCGGTACATGTGACTGTTACAATTCTTTGGAGTGACACAGAGGTGTGCCCTGTAGGTGATGTGTGCATGTCAGGGGTGCACGCCATGGGGTCTTGCAATTTTCACATAATTCCATCATTGAAACCCTGCATGCAAGCACTGGCACAGCTGGGAAGGCCAGCAGAAAGTGCTGTGTACTGCCACACTGATGTGCCCAACATGTGAACCACACAGCAACCTCCCAGAATGCAGGGCATTTGACAGAAGTCTACTCGATAGCAAACATGCATTGCCCAAGGATGGGTGCCAACTGCATCCAGCTGTACTGCAACACATTTATGGGTAGGTCAACCATGATTGTCTGCACATACGATGCACACACATGTCACTTACCAGATGTGTCCAAAAGTTGGACCCATGCTCCTCTCCAATTTTTTAAAACACGCTCTTTCCTTTTTTTCATTCATTTTGAACACCCATTATTCCCAAAGTCTGTAAAACAATTACAACACCCTGATTCTTGACATTTCTTAACCTGCACAAGACAACCAGACATCTCTGTGTATTTCACTACTTGTCTTCACTCACAGAATTGTTTTACAGAAACATCTTCTAAATAAAATGTGCAAGTGTGCATTCATTATAACCTCACTGTTTTCATGTCAATGTAGACACATCGCAGATTAGATGGTGCTTGTGTTGTTCAGACATTTACTTTGGAGTATACACAGAATGGGGGGGGGGTTGGAATGCGAAGGGCTCTTTCCCAGCGATACGTGACTTGTCAGGGAAAGGAGCCATTAGCATTCTCCATTTCAGAATTGTATCTGCCACAGCCCAGTAATATAAGATAAGACTTCAAAGAAATATGCACACAAAAAACCAACCCGGGAATGAGTATGCATCCCACCCAAAACGTGTTAAGTGCCACCACTGCGGTCCTCATTGGTCTCAACACCTCCAACACCTTCAACCTGCTCAATGGTGATGAATTGACTCATGGCCTCTTCAAATGGAGTCAGCTGCTCCTCCTCTGATGGCCCCTCTCCAGTGGCCAGTGCAGAGGCCAGGTTGGCACTGAGCTCATGCTTGCTCCTTCGTCTGAGATCATTCATCCGCTTCTGGACCTGTTCAGTAGTGCGATTCTCATAACCTAAGGCATTCATGAGTCCTTTGACATGCTGCCAATGCACCATTCATTTTGCCGTGTATGTGTGCTCCCCGCATGCTGCTACATCGCATTATGGTGATCAGTAACATAGTCAATGACTATCTGGAGCTCCTCATCAGAGAAGTGCCTCTTCATCTGCGGAAACTTCTCCTCTGTCGTCTCTTGGGGTGGAGCCTCTTCCTGCTCTGCAGGGCATCCCTTCTTGGACCTAGCACCCCTACGTGGTGCTGCTTCACCTGTCAACCTCTGATCACGTCCACTTCCAGGTGACAGGCCACCTGTGGGCTGAGGCACACCACGTCCTCCTGGGGCTGGGACAGATGTGTCCTCACCACGTCACGTCTACTCCCTTTCTCTTTCCCTTTTGGGGCCTTTCCACTCATGTTGCAGATGTAATGGATAAGTGGAATGCACACCAGTATATTGTTCTGAGCAATATGTGGAAGGGAATAGTTTATGTGATGTCCTACATCAATGCGTGGTCACGCAAAGTTCCAATGTACCCCAAAATCACAAATATGCATTATGCGATACGCAGAGGCACCCCAAAACCTAAAATTGCGTATGTGATATCTGGAAAGCTCCCAAAAGGTGATAAAAGGACTATGTGATATGCAGATGTACCCTGAAACAAACAATTGTATTTGACACACACTCTAGGCCTCAAAACGGACTAAAATAAATGTGCGTATGTGCAGAGGCAACCCCAAAAAAAGAAAAATGCAGTACACATTACCTGAAGGAAACGGCTTGCGTAGCACCCCCAAATATGTGTATGCAATACTCGTCTGTCTTGATACCTTCGTGCGCACAACCAGTGATGTGCGTCGCACCTCTTAAATATCACTGCCATTGCCGTGAGCCGCATAGGCACAATGCATGCAGCGCGTGTCACGTAAATTATGCAGTAAGGGTCTTTACTCTGTTTTTGGCTGCCTCCGATGCTAGAGACGGAAGACACCCCTTCTCCTGCCTCTGTACCAATTCTACTGCCTCTTTCAGTCCTGTGCTGCCTCTCACCTTGCCATCTGCTGCTGCCTGCCTAGTGTAAGTACCTGCTGCCCTCCTGCTCTACTTGGGAGTGCCTGTTGACCCGCCATTGCCTGTGCTGCTGTGTCTGGGCCTGTGACCAACTCATCTGCCTTGTCGGACTCCTACCTCTCCATTCCACCACCACTGCTCCACAGCCCATTTCCATTACCAGTTTGCCCACCCACAACTGCCTCGGGGGTTGCCATGCCTGGCCCATCTTCATCTTCCCCAGGTGGCACCCCAACTCAGCGAGGCAGAGGGCTGCCAACTTCACCTCCAGAGATGTTGGCATCCTGGTGGATCTGGTCCTGGAGAACTATGATGCCCTCTTCAACCCAGCAATGCAGCGGGGAATGAAGAGCGCAAGCAGATCTGGGACATCACGACTGCCACCAACATGGAAGGGGTGGCAGTCTGTTGCTGCAAGAGTGTCCATTAGCAAAGGGAGGACCTCAAGTCCACGACCCACATCAAGGCCATGAAAGCCCTGGAGGCCAGTGCCACCATGGAAGTTTACCGTGTAGGCAGGTTTAAGTTTTTGAACAACAGCATGTGGCTCCTGGCGAGGTTCTACCTGGAGCTATAATCCCGGATCTGCGAGTTGATACAGCGTCTGGATGCTGCTGGTGAGTAGGCATGTGGTGCACTGCTCTACAGTGCATGTGTGTTGTGCATGATTGCAGTTACTCCATTATGTATGCAGCATGTGTGTTTCAGTGATCCACAGCGGAAGGCAGCCCCAAGACGATGCTCGCCATGTGGGATGTCAGGCATCTGTTTATTGGACATGGGCTGCTATGTTCAGTGTTTGTAGTTGGACAGTTGCCCCAACCATGCACATGCAATGTAACTTGATGAATGGACGCGCTTGAACAGGAAGGGTGCCAAATTACAAGGTTGAGCACACGGAAGGGGCATGCATGATGGACATATTGTTGTGTTGACCATTACAAAGTGTAGCCATCCACCATTAACGTCTGGAGGTGACACATGTGTTTGGATGTTGGTGATTGTCAGGTTGGAGCAGTGACCTTTCTGGGACATTGATGTGATCTGTCATGCCGCTGCATGTGAAGTCTGAGTTGATGTGTGATCATGCCATCTGTAAGTACTTGGGGCTACAGCATACTTGTAGAGGAGGAGCCAAGTACCGCTACTCCACCTACCCCCGCCTACATTACCTGAGAAGTATGAACCAAAGTATGTGACATATACAACACCAATCAGAAGGCAAGAAGAAGAGCAACGACTCTGTGCAGTACCCATAAGAATACCTATACCTAAGAGAATATGGGAAGTGAAGTATCCATTAAGGAAACCATACCTACATCCAAGACAATATGATGGCCATTTGAATGCGATTCCTGATGAATGGTGACGTCATACCAAACTGAATCGATTCCATATATAGAAGATAACAAGACCAGAGAGGCAGACGATTTATGAAGAATGAAGAAGTACTAAGGATAAGTGACATCTTGAGATCAAGATAAAGAGATTTATGCCATGAGCATGATGAAGATACTTAGTTTAAACGTGTACAGATGCAATGAAACGCAAGCAGCAAAGCAATCATGAAGCTAGCCAAATGCTTATAGTAAATAGATTGCGGCAAGCGCCAACATATACATATATACCTCATGGATACATATGGATTGAATAAAGATTGAAGGTTCCACTACGTATATAGCAGTCTTGAACAACAAGGAAGGCCTTTTTATTCAGTGTCGCAGTTACAAAAGCAATTGAATTAAAACAGAATTAATTTCAGCTAAGGAGTTGGATGATCCAAAGAGCCAAGGTCTTATCAGAACTGGAATTGACTGACATTAGATACAATTAACGTGAAAGAACAGAAGCTCCTGTTCAGGAAGGTCAAGTGAAAACAAAAGACGCCAGAGGACCAGTGGAGAATAAAATCAAATACACAGAAAAGCTCAAATCATGGTGTCCAGTCACATGATGGAAGAAAGTTGGACGCATGAGGAGATCACACCTACGCACGGAAGCCAGACAGTACCCATACACCTTAACAAATCTCAGAGAACAGTACAGACTCAAGGCCAACTTCAAACACTAATTGACACTGAACCATTGAGGTGATGATGGAGTGTCCTTTTAATTGGTGGGAAGCTGGTACCAAGACAAGCTCACCACACCTGGTTGTTCAGTCTGCATGCTGCTCACATAGGTGGAAAGTTATTGACGTGGGTTAGAAGCCAACCAATTGTAGAGGACCACTTTGTAGTGGATTGTAGTTGGGGGTCCTATAGTTTGTGTAGCTAATGGGACGTCGTACATTTAGGGACGTTCATAGTGGCCATTTTGAAGGGAGGGCTTAGTTGCCCCACCTGATGTTAAATATCCAATTATTTCTCTCTGTTACTCTATACAGATATAACACCTATGTTTAGTTATTCACTTAGAGCCAATCCCGCTTCCCGATAGGTTTTAGAAGTTTGCCACGTAGGATGACATTGGTAATGGCGCAGGTCTACACGCCAGCAGTGACACACTTGGTCTATAGGAAAGTTGTTTTTTCTTAAATGAGTTGAGAGTTAAGTATCGGGTGATTGCTGATGTTCGTTGTACTCCCATGTTTTAGTTACTTGCATTAAAACAGACAAACTTTGCCAAGCTATTTGTGTCATCTGAATTATTGATGTTTGATTAAAATCTGCATCACCATCCATCTCCAGGGTACTGCTACTCATCTTAAAGGGCTGGAAATCCCCAGTTCATACTTGTGTGTGCCTCTGCAATTTGAGCATGTATGTGTTGCATGCTTACAGGTCAGGATGTCAGGGAGGCATGTTGGTTGATGTAATTGTGTGGACAGATACGCAAGCAGGTGTTTGCATGGCCATGCTGTGCACAGTACAATCATCAGTGTCTACCGAGGTCCACCATTCCACTGGGTGTCTTGCTACTAATGTGTTCCAGGCAGTACCCAGGCCATGTGTGTTACTGTGGTTGGCCAACCTACCTGTTGACTCCCTGCCCACCCCTGTGCCCCTGTGCCATTACTCCCAAGGCAACACAGAAGGTTTCAGTTGGGTCACCCTGGCATTGCCATTGTGCCATGTCATGTTCCTTGGTATGTGTCTGTGGACCGCCTTCTATGTGCTGTGTTTACATGTGACCCTGGAGTGGTGTGTTTGTTTTTATGTGATTTGCCTGGCCGTGTGTGTGTGTGGGTGTTGCAGGTTGACCCATGGTGAAATCATGTTACTGTGAATGTTGTCTATGCTACAAATGCTTTGACACAATAGACTGATGTCAATGTTCTATGTCTCCTTTCTCACTGTTGCTTCAGCTGGAGAAGAGGGCAGAAGCGGTGCAGTTGTGCCTGGACGCAGGGACTGAGCCACCAGACAAAGGTGCAGAACCCAGCTACTCCCCTGTGACAGCTCTTCTTTGGGGAGCGATGTGGCAGAGGGAGCGCCTGGACCACCAGGCATGGCTGCTGGGGTAAGTCCCAGGCAGCGAAGGAGGTAGGGGATACCTCAGCAGCAGTGGGACAGGGTGATGCCACACAGGGGCCATCCACAGTGGAAGATACCTTGGAGTCCTCCTGGTTGATGGAGGTGAATATGGAGGAGGTGGCCATTGCAGCCCAGCCCTTAGGGTCAGGTGGGGACACCAATGAGGGTGTCCATGTTGCAACCCTGTCCCAGGGGCATGAGGCTGTCCAGGCCACCGTGTAAGTGCCTGTACAAAATCCTGTCCCAGGCCCATAGGATCCTGCAGTGCCCACGTTCCGGGATGCCTCCACCCAGACTAGCCTCCCCATGCCAGCTGAAGAATCTGTCTGAGATCATGTGCTGCCCCTGCTGGCTGGTCTCACGAGGCGGACGGCAGTTCTGATGTGCAGGATACTTGTAGTTTACTTGTGCATCATCACAATGAGCTGTGCCACCTCATGACCTTGTGGCAACAGCACTGTTCTCAGGTGAGCTCTGTGAGCTGTTTCCTGTCGTGACCCCCTCCTCTGCTTTGTACAGGGGTCCTCGCCCCCCACACCTTCATCAGACATCCATGGATTCTCATGCTCTCATTTATTAGGAAGAAACAGAAAAAACAGACGCCTGGTATCTCGAAACGTGTCTTTATTCCTCAAGGAACAGAACACACTCAAATGCCTGTCTGCATCCAACCTATCTTTATAGATTTTTCAAGAGTAAGCAACACCTGTATGCAAATTAGCACTTTGTAAGATATTAGGCTTTTGATAGGCCAAGTAGTCAAAGGGAAAACATCCCTTCATTGCCATTGGATAATTTATCACACATGCACAATAATTCTGCATTTAGCATAACTGGCATCCACAGCTTTCTCTGATGCATGAAATTAATATGCCTAATTTAGACTAGGCTGGACAGAACTATGAAAATGCTCAACTCCTCCCAAGGACATTTCTTCATGAATCAATGCCTGCACCTTACCTATTTACTGAGGTTATGCCAAGTTTTTTTGGCACTTAACACTGTTGCAGAATATATATGCCAAAATAATACAAGTGGGCTTTCAAACTAGTTTGTATGATATACTTTGTACCCTTCTCCATAAGGACATAGATAAATGTATCTAAGCTTCTATTATTTGCCTACCATCATCTTATTTTGTCTGGTTTCTATGCCAATACCATTTTTAACCTAACAAACCTCATTATCTCACTACGAGATGCTGCCAAAAACTGTCTCTAAGTGCATCAGTCGCTCTTGCTTATCTGAAAACGCTTGGCATGGTTTATAGTTCTGGAACTCATTTGTATTTGAGCATCCATTTTGAAATATATATTTATCTGACACTGTGCTTTCCTTCTTATGAGGGAGCTATATCTTCATTTATTTAAGCATTTCTCATTTTGTAAACACATTATTCATAATATATCCTTGTGCATTTATGGAGTGTGTGTAACATGAAAGCAGCCTTCATTTCGCATGCCACCCCAAAGCAACTGTGTGACTTTTTACTTTTAAATAAAGGCAATTTAATCCTGGTTTCTACAATGATGGACAGGAGAGTGAACTATTTGCCTACCTATCATTTTATCTATATTCAGTTGTCCTCCAGGGTGCCTTCCAGGCCACATTCCAGCACGGCCCGCTGTGCACCAATCCTAACACCTAGGCCATGTTTGGTGGAGGTAATGTCCCTGCTCGAGGTGGGAGTCCCTTCAGTGACAGATGAGGTGGTCACTGTGCCTACCCAGGCACTGACAGAGTGACAGGCAGTGGAGGGTCAGCCGGCACCTTGGAGCAGTGCAGGTGCTGTATGCCCCCGACAACAGACATCATGTCGTAGGGCGTACCTATACAGCTTGAACTCGGGACGGCGGCAGCAGAGGGCAACTATGAGGGGGCAGACTGTGACAGGGCATACCACCCTGAGGAGGCAGAAGGCACCTATCAGGTAGGAGGAACCTAGGGGGGCCATGCAGGCTTTGTCTTCTGTGTTCCGGCATTACCAGAGGCAGCTGGTAGCAGAGAGGTAGCGGACACAGGAGGCGCGGGTGATGGCGGCCAGGGTTGAGGTGGCGCTGTGGCGGGTGTGGAGGTAGCTGCAATCCGGAAGGCAACTTGCAGAGAAGCAGAGGAGGCAGAACAACACATGGTGGCCACCCTGCAAGCCCTCCAGGCAGCAACAGAGGCCTGCATGAGGGAGGAGGATGTTGCCTGTGACTCAGCCCTGGTTGATTGGTTGTCAGAAATTGCTGAGGACTAGCCCGCTGCCTTTGTAAATAATTATTTAGGATTATGTTTCATTTTTGACTTTTTATTTTTATTTTATCCCCCGGATGTTCCTTCCCTTATTTTCATGTATATAGTACAATTTATCAACATGTTTTACAGCATTTAATTTATTTAGGATTAGGTTTCTTTTGTGACATTTCTTTTTCTTTCTTCTCTGGATATTGAAGACTTTCCTTCCCTGTTTTTCATGTATATGGTTATATTTCAATACAGGTTTTCAATTACTTCATTCCACACTTCATGCAGTCTATTTGTCTGTCTAAGCATTTGATTTTCAATGTTCTCCCAGTGCATCTGTTCATTGTCGTTCATGTCTATTATGGCCTGACTGTGTGTGTCAGGTTGGTGCTGTGATGTTAGTTGTTGGAGGGGTGCACATGTGTTTGACATGTGGGGTTGTCATCAGACAGCTTGAGGGTGCACTGGATGGATTTGTATTCCATTCTGTGTTCTGGGTGCACTGTGTGTTGTGCGTCAGTGTGTCGATGTGGTTGGTGTGGAGGCTTCGGTTGTGTGTGTGTGATGGTGTACATATGGATATGGTTGTGGTGATGTGTGGATGTCTTATGATGGTTTTTGTTGATTATCATTGGGGATGGATTGCCACCTGTTCATGTGTACTCGCATGTGTTCAACATGTTTGCGTTGTGTGTAGTATCTGATGTCATCTGTATTGCCTCTGCACATTAGATACTGCTGGTGGTGTTTCTTTTGCATTGTTTTCCTTTCGGGTCCACTGTTGTTCAGATGTCCCCTTGGCACATGCTTGGGATTGTGTATGTGCCCACACTCTATTCCCTGTAGTGTGTATTTGGCATTGTGGGTGCTGGGGTGGGAAATGCGCTCACTGTGGATTGGTGGACTAGACGCATCACTTGTGGATTTCACGTTCATTGCTCTGTCACTCCCATGTCATGCTGAACCACCCGCCCACATCTGCAGTCACACACTTCCTGCTCTCATGTCATGCACCACCTCTGCCAATGGATTGCAGATGTGTCATTTGAGGCCTTTGCAATGACACATGGGCAATATGCACATGCCACTTTGCATTGCATTCACATGTCATATGTACATGGGGTGACCAAGGTGCAGGTGGTGCAACAGCGTGCTGTCCAGTGTAGGTGCTGCAGAATAGTGTCTGTCAGGGAGTGACAGGAGATGCTCTGGTCCTGGATTCAACACCAGTGCTACCAGTGTTGGTGATGGACATGTGGCAGGTCTGCTTCATGGCGGAGGCAGACCACAGAGGTTGAGGTAAGTTGTGGCTCCACATACATTGGACTGGTGGGGTAGCAGGACGTCAGGGTGCTGCCCGGAGTAGTGTCAGAGGTGAGGGGGACTGGAGGATGCTGTCTGGACTTGAAGAGGCTGCCTGGGAGTATTTATGGAGTTGTGGGGGAGGCTGGTGGGTGGAGTCAGGGATGCTTGGGGGTAATGTCAGAAGTGAGGGGGCTGGTGAGTGATGTCAGGACTTGGGGGACTCCTGGGGGTATTGGCAGAAGTGAGGGGGGCTGGTGGGTGGTGCTTGGACTTGAGGGGCTGCCTGGGTAGTGTTGGAGGTGAGGTGGGCTGGGGTGTGGTGTTTGGCCTTGTGTGGAGTGCCTGGGGGTAGTGTCAGAGGTGAGGGGGGCTGGAGGGTGGTGTCAGGGCTGCCTGGTGTAATGTCAGAGGTGAGGGGGACTGGTGAGTCGTGTCTGGACTTGGGGGCTGCCTGGGAGTAGTGCCAGATGTTAGGGGGCAGGTGGGTGGTGGCTGGACATGAGGGGGCTTCCTGGGGGTAGTGTTGGAGGTGATGGGGGCTGGTGGGTGGTGGCAGGGCTGTCTGGGGTAGTATCAGAGGTGAGGTGGGCTGGTGGGCGGTGTTGGAACTTGCAAACTGTCTGGGGGTGTTGGCAGAGGTGAGGGGGGCTAGTGGGTGGTGTCCAGACTTGGGGGCTGCTTGGGGATATTGGTGGAGGTGATAGGGGTGGTGTGTGGTGTCAGGGCTGCCTGGGGTAGTCTCAGAGGTGAGGGGGGCTGGTGGGTGGTGCCAGGACTTGAGGGGGCTGCCTAGGGATATTGCCAGAGGTGAGAGGGTCTGATGGGTGGTGTCTGGACTTGAGGGGCTGCCTGCAGTAGTGTCGGAGGTGAGGGGCTGGTTGGTGGTGTCTACACTTGAGGGGGCTGCCTGGGTGTAGTGTGGGAGGAGACGGGGGCTGGTGGGCGGTGTCAGGACTGCCTGGGTGGAGTGGCAGAGGTGAAGGGGGGATAGTGGGTGGTGTTTGGACTTGGGCCTGCCTGGGGGTATTGGCAGATGTGGGTGGTGTTTGGACTTGAGGGGGCTGCCTGGGTATTGTTGGAGGTTAGGTGGGCTGGTTGGTGGTGTCTGGACTTGTAGGGGAGTGCCTAAGGGTAGTGTCAGGGGTGAGAGGGGCTAGTGGGTGGTGTCAGGGATGCCTGGGGTAATGTCAGAGGTGAGGGGGCTGGTGTCTGGACTTGGGGGCTTTCTGGGGGTGTTGGCAGAGGTGATGGGGGCTGGTGGGTGGTGTCTGGACTTGAGGGGGCTGTCTGGGTGTAGTGTGGGAGGAGAGGGGGGCTGGTGGGTGGTGTCAGGACTGCCTGGGTGGAGTGGCAGAGGTGAGGGGGGATAGTGGGTGGGGTTGGGACTTGGGCCTGCCTGGGGTATTGGCAGATGTGTGGGAGCTGGTGGGTGGTGTTTGGACTTGAGGGGGCTGCCTGGGTAGTGTTGGAGGTTAGGTGGGCTGGTTGGTGGTGTCTGGACTTGTAGGGGGGTGCCTAAGGGTAGTGTCAGAGGTGAAAGGGGCTAGTGGGTGGTGTCAGGGATGCCTGGGGTAATGTCAGAGGTGAGGGGGCTGGTGTCTGGATTTGGGGGCTGCCTGGGGGTAGTGTCAGAGGTGAGAGTGGCTGGTGGGTAGTGTTTGGACTTGAGGGGGCTGCCTGGAGTTGTGGCGGAGGTGAGGGAGGCTGGAATTGAGGGGGCTGCCTGGGGTTAGTGTCAGAGGTGAGGGGGGGGGCTGGTGGGCGGTGGCAGGGCTGTCTGGGGTAATGTCAGAGGTGAGGGGGCTGGTGTCTGGACTTGGGGGCTGCCTGAGAGTAGTGTCAGAGGTGATAGTGGCTGGTGGGTAGTGTTTGGACTTGAGGGGGCTGCCTGGAGTTTTGGCGGAGGTGAGGGAGGCTGGAATTGAGGGGGCTGCTTGGGGGTAGTGTCGGAGGTGAGGGGGGGCTGTGGGGCGGTGGCAGGGCTGCCTGGGGTAGTGTTAGAGGTGAGGTAGGCTGGTGGATGGTGTCGGGACTTGGGGGCTTTCTGGGGGTGTTGGCAGAGGTGATGGGGGCTGGTGGGTGGTGTCTGGACTTGAGGGGGCTGCCTGGGTGTAGTGTGGGAGGAGAGGGGGGCTGGTGGGTGGTGTCAGGACTGCCTGGGTGGAGTGGCAGAGGTGAGGGGGGATAGTGGGTGGTGTTGGGACTTGGGCCTGCCTGGGGTATTGGCAGATGTGTGGGGGCTGGTGGGTGGTGTTTGGACTTGAGGGGGCTTCCTGGGTAGTGTTGGAGGTTAGGTGGGCTGGTTGGTGGTGTCTGGACTTGTAGGGGAGTGCCTAAGGGTAGTGTCAGGGGTGAGAGGGGCTAGTGGGTGGTGTCAGGGATGCCTGGGGTAATGTCAGAGGTGAGGGGGCTGGTGTCTGGACTTGGGGGCTTTCTGGGGGTGTTGGCAGAGGTGATGGGGGCTGGTGGGTGGTGTCTGGACTTGAGGGGGCTGTCTGGGTGTAGTGTGGGAGGAGGGGGGGCTGGTGGGTGGTGTCAGGACTGCCTGGGTGGAGTGGCAGAGGTGAGGGGGGGATAGTGGGTGGGGTTGGGACTTGGGCCTGCCTGGGGTATTGGCAGATGTGTGGGGGCTGGTGGGTGGTGTTTGGACTTGAGGGGGCTTCCTGGGTAGTGTTGGAGGTTAGGTGGGCTGGTTGGTGGTGTCTGGACTTGTAGGGGGGTGCCTAAGGGTAGTGTCAGAGGTGAAAGGGGCTAGTGGGTGGTGTCAGGGATGCCTGGGGTAATGTCAGAGGTGAGGGGGCTGGTGTCTGGATTTGGGGGCTGCCTGGGGGTAGTGTCAGAGGTGAGAGTGGCTGGTGGGTAGTGTTTGGACTTGAGGGGGCTGCCTGGAGTTGTGGCGGAGGTGAGGGAGGCTGGAATTGAGGGGGCTGCCTGGGGTTAGTGTCAGAGGTGAGGGGGGGCTGGTGGGCGGTGGCAGGGCTGTCTGGGGTAATGTCAGAGGTGAGGGGGCTGGTGTCTGGACTTGGGGGCTGCCTGAGAGTAGTGTCAGAGGTGAGAGTGGCTGGTGGGTAGTGTTTGGACTTGAGGGGGCTGCCTGGAGTTTTGGCGGAGGTGAGGGAGGCTGGAATTGAGGGGGCTGCTTGGGGGTAGTGTCGGAGGTGAGGGGGGCTGTGGGGCGGTGGCAGGGCTGCCTGGGGTAGTGTTAGAGGTGAGGTAGGCTGGTGGATGGTGTCGGGACTTGGGGGCTTTTTGGGGGTGTTGGCAGAGGTGATGGGGGCTGGTGGGTGGTGTCTGGACTTGAGGGGGCTGCCTGGGTGTAGTGTGGGAGGAGAGGGGGGCTGGTGGGTGGTGTCAGGACTGCCTGGGTGGAGTGGCAGAGGTGAGGGGGGATAGTGGGTGGTGTTGGGACTTGGGCCTGCCTGGGGTATTGGCAGATGTGTGGGGGCTGGTGGGTGGTGTTTGGACTTGAGGGGGCTTCCTGGGTAGTGTTGGAGGTTAGGTGGGCTGGTTGGTGGTGTCTGGACTTGTGGGGGGTGGCTAAGGGTAGTGTCAGAGGTGAGGGGGGCTAGTGGGTGGAGTCAGGGCTGCCTGGGGTAATGTCAGAGGTGAGGGGGCTGGTGTCTGGATTTGGGGGCTGCCTGAGGGTAGTGTCAGAGGTGAGGGTGGCTGGTGGGTAGTGTTTGGACTTGAGGGGGCTGCCTGGAGTTGTGGCGGAGGTGAGGGAGGCTGGAATTGAGGGGGCTGCCTGGGGGTAGTGTCGGAGGTGAGGGGGGGCTGGTAGCCGGTGGCAGGGCTGCCTGGGGTAGTGTTAGAGGTGAGGTAGGCTGGTGGATGGTGTCGGGACTTGGGGGCTTTCTGGGGGTGTTGGCAGAGGTGATGGGGCTGGTGGGTGGTGTCTGGACTTGAGCGGGCTGCCTGGGTGTAGTGTGGGAGGAGAGGGGGGCTGGTGGGTGGTGTGAGGACTGCCTGGGTGGAGTGGCAGAGGTGAGGGGGGGATAGTGGGTGGTGTTGGGACTTGGGCCTGCCTGGGGTATTGGCAGATGTGTGGGGGCTGGTGGGTGGTGTTTGGACTTGAGGGGTCTGCCTGGGTAGTGTTGGAGGTTAGGTGGGCTGGTTGGTGGTGTCTGGACTTGTAGGGGGGTGCCTAAGGGTAGTGTCAGAGGTGAGGGGGGCTAGTGGGTGGAGTCAAGGCTGCCTGGGGTAATGTCAGAGGTGAGGGGGGCTGGTGTCTGGACTTGGGGGCTGCCTGGGGGTAGTGTCAGAGGTGAGGGTGGCTGGTGGGTAGTGTTTGGACTTGAGGGGGCTGCCTGGAGTTGTGGCGGAGGTGAGGGAGGCTGGAATTGAGGGGGCTGCCTGGGGGTAGTGTCGGAGGTGAGGGGGGCTGGTGGGCGGTGGCAGGGCTGCCTGGGGTAGTGTTAGAGGTGAGGTAGGCTGGTGGATGGTGTCGGGACTTTGGGGCTTTCTGGGGGTGTTGGCAGAGGTGATGGGGGCTGGTGAGTGGTGTCTGGACTTGGGGTGCTGCCTAAGGGTAGTGTCAGAGGTGAGAGGGGCTAGTGGGTGGTGTCAGAGATGTCTGGGGTAATGTCAGAGGTGAGGGGGCTGGTGTCTGGACTTGGGGGCTTCCTGGGGGTAGTGTCAGGGGTGAGAGTGGCTGGTGGGTAGTGTTTGGACTTGAGGGGGCTGCCTGGAGTTGTGGCGGAGGTGAGGGAGGCTGGAATTGAGGGGGCTGCCTGGGGTTAGTGTCAGATGTGAGGGGGGGCTGGTGGGCGGTGGCAGGGCTGCCTGGGGTAATGTCAGAGGTTAGGGGGCTGGTGTCCGGACTTGGGGGCTGCCTGGGGGTAGTGTCAGAGGTGAGAGTGGCTGGTGGGTAGTGTTTGGACTTGAGGGGGCTGCCTGGAGTTGTGGCGGAGGTGAGGGAGGCTGGAATTGAGGGGGCTGCTTGGGGGTAGTGTCGGAGGTGAGGGGGGGCTGGTGGGCGGTGGCAGGGCTGCCTGGGGTAGTGTTAGAGGTGAGGTAGGCTGGTGGATGGTGTCGGGACTTGGGGGATTTCTGGGGGTGTTGGCAGAGGTGATGGGGGCTGGTGGGTGGTGTCGGTACTTGAGGGGGCTGTCTGGGTGTAGTGTGGGAGGAGAGGGGGGCTGGTGGGTGGTGTCAGGACTGCCTGGGTGGAGTGGCAGAGGTGAGGGGGGATAGTGGGTGGTGTTGGGACTTGGGCCTGCCTGGGGTATTGGCAGATATGTGGGGGCTGGTGGGTGGTGTTTGGACTTGAGGGGTCTGCCTGGGTAGTGTTGGAGGTTAGGTGGGCTGGTTGGTGGTGTCTGGACTTGTAGGTGGGTGCCTAAGGATAGTGTCAGAGGTGAGGGGGGCTAGTGGGTGGAGTCAGGGATGCCTGGGGTAATGTCAGAGGTGAAGGGCTGGTGTCTGGACTTGGGGGCTGCCTGGGGATGTTGGCAGAGGTGATGGGGGCTGGTGGGTGGTGTCTGTACTTGAGCGGGCGGCCTGGGTGTAGTGTGGGAGGAAAGGGGGGCTGGTGGGTGGTGTCAGGACTGCCTGGGTGGAGTGGCAGAGGTGAGGGGGGGATAGTGGGTGGTGTTGGGACTTGGGCCTGCCTGGGGTATTGGCAGATGTGTGGGGGCTGGTGGGTGGTGTTTGGACTTGAGGGGTCTGCCTGGGTAGTGTTTGAGGTTAGGTGGGCTGGTTGGTGGTGTCTGGACTTGTAGGGGGGTGCCTAAGGGTAGTGTCAGAGGTGAGGGGGGGCTAGTGGGTCGAGTCAGGGCTGCCTGGGGTAATGTCAGAGGTGAGGGGGCTGGTGTCTGGACTTGGGGGCTGCCTGGGGATAGTGTCAGAGGTGAGGGGGGGCTGGTGGGTGGTGGCAGGGCTGCCTGGGGTAGTGTTAGAGGTGAGGTAGGCTGGTGGATGGTGTCGGGACTTGGGGGCTTTCTGGGGGTGTTGGCAGAGGTGATAGGGGCTGGTGGGTGGTGTCTGGACTTGAGCGGGCTGCCTGGGTGTAGTGTGGGAGGAGAGGGGGGCTGGTGGGTGGTGTCAGGACTGCCTGGGTGGAGTGGCAGAGGTGAGGGGGGGATAGTGGGTGGTGTTGGGACTTGGGCCTACCTGGGGTATTGGCAGATGTGTGGGGGCTGGTGGGTGGTGTTTGGACTTGAGGGGGCTGCCTGGGTAGTGTTGGAGGTTAGGTGGGCTGGTTGGTGGTGTCTGGACTTGTAGGGGGGTGCCTACGGGTAGTGTCAGAGGTGAGGGGGGCTAGTGGGTGGAGTCAGGGCTGCCTGGGGTAATGTCAGAGGTGAGGGGGCTGGTGTCTGGACCTGGGGGCTGCCTGGGGGTAGTGTCAGAGGTGAGGGTGGCTGGTGGGTAGTGTTTGGACTTGAGGGGGCTGCCTGGAGTTGTGGCAGAGGTGAGGGAGGCTGGAATTGAGGGGGCTGCCTGGGGGTAGTGTCGGAGGTGAGGGGGGGCTGGTGGGCGGTGGCAGGGCTGCCTGGGGTAGTGTAGAGGTGAGGTAGGCTGGTGGATGGTGTTGGGACTTGGGGGCTTTCTGGGGGTGTTGGCAGAGGTGATGGGGGCTGGTGGGTGGTGTCTGGACTTGAGGGGCTGCCTGTAGTAGTGTGGGAGTTGAGGGGCTGGTTAGTGCTGTCTGGACTTGAGGGGGGTGCCTGGGGGTAGTGTGGGAGGGGAGGGGGGTTGGTGGGTGGTGTCAGGGCTGCCTGGGCAGATTGGCACAGGTGAGGGGGGCTGGTGGGTGGTGTCCCGACTTGGGGGCTGCATGGGGCTATTGGTGGAGGTGAGGGGGCTGGTGTGTGGTGTCAGGGCTGCCTGGGGTAGTCTCAGAGGTGAGGGGGGCTGGTGGGTGGTGTTGGAACTTGGGGGACTGCCTGGGGGTATTGGCAGAGGTAAGGGGGGGCTGGTGGATGGCGGCTGGACTTCAGGGGCTGCCTGGGGATAGTGTGGGAGGAGAGGGGGGCTGGTGGGTGGTGTCAGGGCTGCCTGTGCAGATTGGCACAGGTGAGGGGGGGCTGGTGGGTGGTGTCTGGACTTGAGAGAGCTGCCTGGGGGTATTGGCAGAGATGAAGGGGGCTAGTGGGTGTGCCAGGGCTGCCTATGGGTAATGTCAGCGGTGAGGAGGTCTGTTGATATGAGCCACCGGTTGTCCACACATGCTTTTATTTTGCATGTATTGTCTCAGCATCCTTGTGCTCCATGTCATGTAGCTGATGGTGTCCGTTCTCTCTTTCAGGAAATGAGCCCTCCTCTCTGGATGTCTCAATTGAGCATCAACTCGGATGGACAAACGCTAGTTGTGCTATGGGGTGTATTTTGGTAATCCCTCCGTAGTTGACATGATGATTGCATGATGGCAATGTAACATACTTGTATGTAAATATAACAGCCATCCATGCATTACAAGAACGTAGTTTACGTGTTTCTGTACAGGTATTGCAGGCTGTGATAAGCAGATGGTGTCCAGAAGAGCCAAGCATTGACTTGGGGGGAGAGGATCTGTCTTTTCAACGCCACTGGACCCCCAGTGGGAAGCTGCGAGTGCAGGGTGAGTTGGGAAATTAGAAATGTACTCTCACCCTTGCTTGAGAGGGCTGTCATAATCTGTGTGGGATTGATTATGGCTATGAGTGTTGACTTGTGAAGGACGGTGATGTCACTAACATTCTAGGTGGAGTGTTGATGTGGTGATGTCACTGGGACTCTAGAGGGAATGTTGATGTATGTTTGCTGTGTAGGGTTCTACTGATGAGTTGGACCTAAGGTACTGGACTGGATGGATGTCCCAGTGCTTTCTCTACTTTACAACTAAGAGAAATAAACCTACATGTAAACTACATACCTTCTGGTGTCCATGATTGGGAAGGAGGCGTAGTTTATATCACTGGCGACGAGGATGGTTCCAATGCTGCTGGGAAGGGGCAGCTGGTGAGAAGCACTGCCTTCCAGGGAGACATCCATCGAGCAGGAAGAGGCTGCAGGCCGGGCGGTGCAGTGGAAGTCCAGGTTGGGGCCTAGGTCCAGCGGAGGCATTCAGCAGAACGGGCGGTGCAGAGGTCTGGTCAGGGTCCAGGTTGGAGATCCTGAGGGTCCGATTGCCTTGTGGCCGGATGTTGTGGCTGTGAGTATCGCGGTTGGCAGCACAGTAAAGTGACTAGCGAGCGCTCTGCATCCAGCTGGTGGAGCTGCACACAAGTCGGTGCAGGATTGGAAGTGGACCAGTGAATCAGTCGCTGTGGGCCCTCTGTGTTGGGGCCGGTGATATTGTGTGGCACAGTCGCTGTCCCGGATCTACGGATGGGCACGGTGGATTTGTGGAGGGTCTCACCTGCGGTGGCCAGGCGACGCCGTATCAATTTGAGCAGTTCCGTTGTGGAGAGGAGCAGTGAGATCATCCGATGGAGAGCTCTGCAGGCTGATTCTGGGGCTGGAGGAGCTATGGAGCGCCGAACTGCAGGCACAGTGGTTGCTGGCGCAGCGGAGCCAAGGAGCGATGTTTCTCCCGTGGCGTTGGGAACAGCTGTGATGACGTCAGCTGGGGCAGGTCTGATGGCGATTGGAGGAGCATTTGTGCTTGGTATGGTGCTCCAGCTACGCCAGCTGGAACGCAGCGCTGAAGGCCTATCTGGCGTGGGCGTGGAACGCAATGTTCCTCAAGAGGATTACGCCGTCGCTGAATGCGGAAGCTGCGGTGTTACGGAAACGAGCAATGTTTCACTCATGGCGTTGGGTACAGCTGTGATGACGTCGGCTGGGGCAGGTCTGACGGCGATTGGAGGAGCAATTGTGCTTGGTATGGTGCTCCAGCTACGCCAGCTGGAACGCAGCGCTGAAGGCCTCTCTGGCGTGGGCGTGGAACGCAATGTTCCTCAAGGGGATTATGCCGTCGCTGAATGCGGAAGCTATGGTGTTACGGAAATGCTCGACGGTTGGATGGGGGTACAGGCTAGAGTTTCGTGCTTCACTGATGGTCCGGGCAACATTGAAATAAGAGACTTTTTGGCACAAGTGGAGGCCGTGGATAGCATGGATGCTAGAAGAGATTTCCTACGGGAGATTGAGGGAAGAACGGACATTGTGTCTGGAATTATAGGCATATACAATGTGTGCGCTAAATGGCGGTGGAAGCCACTTGCAGGTGATTTGGCAGGGAGGCAAGTATAGTGGCGAGCGCTGGATCCGGACCAGTGGGGCATATGTAACGTGGAGAAGGGCCTGTCTAAAGACTAAACAGAGGTATGTGTTTGGGGGAGGCCGGTTTTAATTTTTAATGCTGTTTGTGTTTTGTTGTGGCCTCTGGGTTTAGTATAGATATGGGTCGGGTCATGGGTTAATGTTAGCAGTTTAAGGCCTGTCGTTTGTGTACTGCTGTTGTGTATATGTGGTGGCCTAATGTTTAGGACTTTCATGGGGTTTACAGTATGGACTTGTGGGTAGAGTTCATGGGCAAAGTTGTAATGTTTTGTTTTTTTTTACACAATGTTTTTCTTTGTAGGTGTGTTGATTTTAGGACAGTCAGGTGTGGTTGTTGGTTGGGCAGCGAGGTGCTGTTGTTGATTTAAGGTTTATTTAGGTGCTGTCTATGTCTTGGGTAAGGGCAGCTAGGTGCTGGTGTGGTAGGGATAGTGAGGTGTTGTTGGTTGTTTTAAGGGCAGTGAGGTGCGGTCTGGTGTAGAAGGGGCAGTGATGTGCTGTCTGGTCTTTGTAAAGATAGTGAAGTGTTGTTGGTTGTTTTAAAGGCAGGGAGGTGCTGTCTGGTTGTTTTAGGGGCTGCGAGGTGTTGTCTAGGGTTGAAGGGGCAGTGAGATGCTGTACACATGCTGTCAGGTGGGGTAGCGAGGTGTTGTGTCGGTTTTAGGTTATTGAGGTGCTGTCTGGTGTTTTAAGGGACTGTGAGGTGCGGTCCGGTTGTTTCTGGTGTTTTTAGGGACAGTCGGGTGCTGTCTGGTCGTCTTAGGGGCAGTGTGGTGCTGTCTGGTTATTTTCTGGTGTTTTAGGGACAGTCAGTAGTTGTTTGGTGTTTTTAGGGACAGTGAGGTGCTGTCTGGTCATGTTAAGGGCAGTGTGGTGCTGTCTGGTTATTTTCTGGTGTTTGTAGGGACAGTCAGGTGATGTTTGGTGTTTTTAGGACAGTGAGGTGCTGTCTGGTCGTTGGTAGGGGCAGTGAGGTGCTGCCTGGTGTGGTAGGGGTAGCAAGGTGTGTTGATTTTAGGACAGTCAGGTGTGGTTGTTGGTTGGGCAGCAAGGTGCTGTTGTTGATTTAAGGTTATTTAGGTGCTGTCTATGTCTTGGGTAAGGGCAGCTAGGTGCTGTCCGGTCATCCAAGGGGCAGTGAAGAGATGTTTGGTACTTTTAAGGGGCTGGGTGGTGCTGCCTGTGTCTAGGTTAAGGGGCAGCCAGATGATGCTTGGTCATAAGTTTTATTTTTGGGTTCCTTTCTCCTTTGTTGTTATTCAGCTGGTTGATAGTGGAGTGCCTTCAGACTTTGGGGAGGGCCTGTGGTTGGGTTTCTAGCTGTGTGTTTTCAATTTTACAGATTAGGGGTTAGAATTGTGGTGTAGCACAAGGGCTTGGTTGGGAGCTGCTTGGGGATGGTTGGGCCATTTAGTTCGGAGCATTGATTGGCGATGTTCATCCATCCTCATGGTGGGTGATGTGATTTGTCAGTGCAAGGGAGGGAGACTTATGTCATAATCCGTTCTGGGCCCGATTATGGCTATTAGTGTTGGGTTGGTTGAAGAGAGGGACATATTGTCATAGTCTGTGTGGGTTTGGTTATTGCTATGAGTGTTGTATTGCTTGAAGAAAAGGACATATGTCATAATCTGTGTGGGATTGATTATGGCTATGAGTGTTGTCTTGTGAAGGACGGTGATGTCACTAACATTCTAGGTGGAGTGTTGATGTGGTGATGTCACTGGGACTCTAGAGGGAATGTTGATGTATGTTTGCTGTGCAGGGTTCTACTGATGAGTTGGACCTAAGGTACTGGATTGGATGGATGTCCCAGTGCTTTCTCTACTTTACAACTAAGAGAAATAAACCTACATGTAAACTACATACCTTCTGGTGTCCATGATTGGGAAGGAGGCGTAGTTTATATCAAGGGCCTGTGGGAACACCCAGCTGTCCTCCGTGTAGAATAGTCATCATCCCAGGATCCTAGGATATTACTCCGGTGCATTGATCTGTTCAGACCCGGAAGTAGCCAGAAGGCAACGTGTCAGCGCTACATAGAATACCAAAACAAACGAGCAGCCAATTGGATGACATTCTTCCACACTGTTGACAGGTGTGCTCGAGGTACATAGTGTCAAGGTCCTTTGCCATTGCTCCTATCAGCGCGTGCAGCCTGTGTCGTAGTTTGTCAGTTAACATAACCTGTCTCAATGATCCTGCGGTCCTTGGGAGCTCTGATAGAACAACGAACTTAATTCTCAAAAGAGGAAACTGAAGCCTTGAAACGGCAAACGGCTTTCACAGACGGCAACAGGTGCTGCGCCAGACAGCTGGACTCTGGGTCCACGAGAAACCATTAGTGCCCCCCACCACTTCCCCCTCGGGATATCAGCCAGGTGGAGCAGGGTTTAAGTGTTATGTCTACGCGGGGTCTCCCAGGAGCTCTGGCTGATTTATTTTTCCCCTTCAGAGCGCAAAGTATATCACCATGTTGTAACCCAATGAGTGGAAGTGGCATTCCTAGGCCTTGAAGCACTGGCAGTAAAAGGCTTTGATGTCTGGGCAGCCTTAGGTGAACTTGAATGGCCCCCCCGCTCCTGGTGACATGGAAAGGTCATCTCTAAGACTTTAATGGGTTCAGCAGCCGGCCATGACCTTTCAGCGTCCCTCGGAGCGAATGTTTCTGCTTCGGGCAGGGGCAGCCAGAGACGCCTGTTGGAGCTGGTGGGCCTCAGCAGTGCCCCTGGGGACGATGGTTAATTGGTCGTGGCCCACTGCCCCCATTTAAACACAACCGATGAACACACCAGAAGGACAGGCCTGAACTACTCGGCAGGCCTCTCCCCTTGAGAGTGACAACCTCCTCGTGCAGTCTCCTCACCCACTATGGCGATGCTGCGTGGGCCCGAGCCGTCTGCGAATGTGATGGCGTACTTTTTTTATTCAGTTCGTCGTCCGTTGTGATCTGTAGCCCGCGAGATAGTTAGCACAGCTGCTGCTAGAATCTGTCTTAATGCCTCTATGATGTTCATAAAATGAGCAGCATTGAGTTCAATAATAGTAAATTCGCTCTTTAGGCATCCAGTGATATAATCGCGGGGAAAAAACATCGAGCGTGGATCCATTTTTTTCTTAAAGCCACTATCCATCACTTTCCTCACATATTCTAGGACATGAGTTTGTTTCTACAATAATGTTTTACTTCTTTCAATGCATTTGTTTAGTTTCATAAAAACGTCACTAATTTATATTACATCATCATTTGTTTCTACAATTCCACCAGTCCTAAAACATGCCGGGAAGGGTGTTTAGAGCCTTTAAAAAAAATATCGACTCCCCCTTGATGTTTTTTCCAGCGATGATATCACATATAACCGCTATTTATTGTGGTTGCTAGTCCCACGAGGAACAACACTTTCTATTGTAGTAGAGCAGGGTGGCCTTCTTGGATTTTATGGATTCCAAAGGCACTGATTAGGATCTGACAGGGAGTTTCCGCTCTGCACATAGAGTGAACATGCAGGAAGTGACATGTGCCGTTCAAATCTGCTTTGCCCTCTGATTTAAGTGATTTGCCTTACTTTAACCATCTACTATGCTGACAAGCAAGTGGGGTTTGCTTCAGCCCATGTTTCGTCTTGTACCTCTGGGCCTGTGAGTGTATACATTGAATAGAACAAGACTGTCCTATTGGTTTGACACAGAGCTGATCCAATAAAAGCGCAGGCCCCTCTGCCCACATTTCCTTTGGGGCATGTACAATTCTCAACACAAATACCATGATTGGTAATTTGACACCAATAGGTCCTCATGGATTTGGAAGAGTATGGGTTGACCCCTCACAATGGAGCAGGGTGTGGACACAATATCAGCCTACGCCGTTGCATGGTTATATTTGATATTTATGCCCTGGGAAGTGGGCTCAGACAATAAGACTGGGAATGTTGGCAGAATCTTCCAGCGACTGCTCGCAAACACCCAGCCACCCACGCCACTTTCCCGGGTGCCAGCATGTTTTTTCCTCGCTCGGCATCTGGCCTTCAGCTCCACCTCCCCCATCAATAAACCTGCTGATCTAGGGCTTCCCCCCAGGGACGTCATTTCACCAAAGTGCCTGGGGTAGCGGAAGTGACATCACACAACCCTTGGCCTCTGATGACATCACAGGAAGTGATGTAATTTGTCCCCTTCCCGAAGTGACATCACGGGAAGTGATGGAACAAAACCTTTCACCCCTTGACAAAACAGGAAGTGGCATCACATAGCATTGTTCCTAAGTACACTACGAAAAATATGGTTACTATATCACTGTAAAGTGATATACATTTCATACAAGAATGGATCACTAGCCCATATTACTAAATTACTGTGAATGCAAGCAGATGCCCAAGGCCAAATGATAATGATGTGTTATTATATAGCCCTTAGGCTTAAGCGCTTTATTTAGAATATATATATACATAATATCACCCAATCTGTGTTGCTACTTATTATTCAACCCCAGAAGGATGAAAGGCTGAGTTAGCCTTGCTGGGATTTCGAACCTGCAAATCAGATACACAGCGCAGCAGCAAGTGCTCAACCCACTGAGCTATCTTACCGGCTATAGCTATCTTTCCGGCTATAGTAAAGTGAGCAATTACATGTCTGAAGGTTCTCAAAGTCAGAAATCAAATCACGCTCTTTAGTGGATACCATTAAACTGGTAACTGAGATTTAAGAGCAAGCCAATTCAGCTGGAGGTCTGGTGCAAAGGTGGCCGCATGTCAAGCCTGCATGGATGTATTTTTCAGGCTTCAGAGGTTGGCAAAATACATACCATTGTGAGGGTCATATCTGTGTATTAAAGAATTTAGTAGCGCAGGGAAAGCAGCGCACTTACACGGCATCACGTACTCTGGGTACTTGTTAACTCATACATGCAAACAAACATCCTGAACAGCATGCCAGGGAGATAGGAAAGAGAGACAGATTACAACAAAGCATTCATTGTGGCAAGATGAAATCAAGGGGCACTTTGTATGCTGTGGTCAAACATTTCTACACTGTACACAAGATTTTCGGCACAAGGATTTTGTCAAGGGAACGAGGACACCGGGATGGAATGCCTTGTGATGATTGTAGCAGCGACAACGGCTATATTCATGAGAAAAACATGCTATCACTGCAACTTGCAGAAAGCAAAATACATAGTCCGAAATGGATGCTTATTCTACTCTAAATGCTTTTTGGATGTTTTTGTCTGCATTGTAAATTTGAGGTGTTTAAGAACAGACTAAATCAGTGACTCTCCCCCTGAAGTGTGCCTGAAATAAAACTTTAATGAGTCTAGCAATTATTGTATAGAATTTAGAAAGACACATTGTGCTTCATTATAAGTATGGCGGTCCGGGAACTACGGTACTGGTAAGCATGCCGGTACCGTAGTTCCCGGACCGCCATACTAAGAGCTGTGCTCGCGGGCTGCCTGTCAGCCCGCTAGGTCTGACCTGACGGGCAGAGCGGCACCCGTGAGTGCAGCATGTCGGATGCACCGGCACCGTTCTTAACGGTGCCGATGCATCCGACGTCCCCATTCCCATTGAGTTCTATGGGGCTCAAATGGGAATGGGGATTGACAGGCACCGGCACCCGGCAATGCAGGAATTACCGGGCCCGGCAATGTCGGAATTACCCGGTAATTCCTCATTGTTGGCTGCCGGAAAAAATGCAACTCTGGCGGAAGCCATGCTGGTTTTGCCGGCACGGCTACCGCCAGAGTTGTAATGAGGGCCATTATTTGTTATTCCTATTCTTTTTTATTTAGGGTCACTGCTCAAAGTGTTACACTTGTGGAACTCCCTGTATTTTAAAAGGCCTGAACAAGAAAGCCAGCCTCTCCAGAAACAAAGTGCCACATGGCACTGGCCACAGCCCAGGAGCTTCAATTTTTGTAAAAAGAAAACTGTAGCAAGGGAGACTTCAGGGGTCGGAAGTGTGACCCCTGGTCACCCCAAATGATGTCCCTGCTTCCCCCACCAGCTGACATACTCCCTCACTGTCCGTGCTCCCACACCCATTGAAACAGTTATTTTCTATTTTCTGAAGTAGTAGCAATCTGTTGTTTTTACCGGAGATTAGGCACGTGCAGTACATGCAGAGCCCGTCTCCTGTCAAAAAATACCTTTTCTCTACTCGCACTCTGGAAGGCGTCCCGGGACATCATGGGTTGTTTGGGGGCGACCCGAACCAGGCCCTGAGCCCTCAAGGAGGCCCTATCTTCATTTGGCTGGTGTGCCGTTACTGGCTCTGTACACCCCGAATGCAGGGCTGGGAGCTCTAGTATAATGATGTGAAGCCCTGAATAAGGGGGTCGCACCAGCTCGTCAATGACTGTAGCATAGAGGACTGCCTGGGTCCCAGCAGTGAGTAGAGAAACACAGAGTTTTGCAGACCCATACATATCTGAAAGGGGACCATGCATGAAGCGTTAAGTGTTCAAATGAAGCTAATTTTCCACAAGTTTATAAGTGGTAACCAATTAATTCAGAAATTCTCTCTGTGCAGCTGTTGCGAATACTATGCGAAAGAGACAATAGTATTGCCATTGATATTAGAAACCCTTCTTTATTTTGTAAAACAGTGGTTGAAGTGGGTGGGAGCTGTGAGCTGCTACTTTCTTTTTTAATTTGACTGTTCCTATACTCTTATTTTTTTTTAAACCTTTCTAGAATGGTTTATTTTTTAAAATAGAAGTGTAGGAAGAAGTTGAAACTTGCACTTCAATGCCCTGCTCTGAGCATGCCCTTAAACAGCAGGTGCGTTTGTGTTGGATTGCGGGTAGGAGGGGGCGTGGCGAAGGTGTTTGTGGGGGGGGGAGGGGCAGGCATAGTTCCGCTACTACTTTTCGTACACTTCCGCCACTGCGTAAAGAGCTACAGCATTGCCTGGATTGGGACTCCCAAATCTGTTTCCCACACACTCGGAAACAAGTACCTACTTCATGAAATACATATCAAAGTGCAAAAAACTGCGCCCTCAAATGCATATTTAATTAGTGTGGATACCGCGATTTTAATGAGGTCACTTGCCTCGTGTGCACATTAATTATGCCTTTCCCCCCATGGTCGTTTTGGTTGAATCTTTTTTAAATATGTACGTTGTGTGTTTGGGGGTAGGGGATTGGAGGGTGGTGGGTGGCAGCGTGAGGTGGGAGTGGTGGGTGGCACCGTGATGTGGGGGTGGTGGGTGGCAAGGTGAGGTGGTCGAGGTGGGTTACATGGGAAGTTGAGTGTACGGTATGGAGATAAATACAGGAAATAGCAGGGGACCACCCGGAACCAAAAGTGACCTGGGACATTTTTTTCAAAGTGGCCCAAATAGCACCAAGAAAGCTTACGTAGTGAGCACTCCAATTTGGGGTGTTCTTCCCACAAGGTAAAGTGAAAAACATCGGTCCAAATGGTGAATTCCAAACCTTTGTTGTCCACTTGTAACTATTAAAAAGTAGCATAACATAATAAAAAGGTTGATTGAGGAAGACATACCAGAGGCATCAGAACAAATTCTTTACACTAAAGGGCTGTGGGGGCTAAAGGCAAAGGGCAGAAAGGAGGCCGGGTGACTGGGAGAGAATATTAGAGTAGCAGGAAATCAGACAGCATCAATATTAATCTTCTAATGTAGCACTTCAGACTGCCAAGAGCTGTGGTCAAAGTGTATGAAAAGAAGTAGTGGAACTATGTTCCCTATTAGCCGGCCCCTGCTCCCCACAAACCCCATCGCCACACCCCCTGCCATGAGCAATCCAACCCCCCAAAGGGCATGCTCAGTGCAGGGCACTGAATTGCAAGTTTCAACTTCTTCCTACACTTCTGTTTTAAAACGAAACCATTCCAGATTTCTTTTTTTAAATAAGCGTATAAGAACAGTAAAACATTCAAAAATGAAAAATGTAGAGGAGCACGGCTCCCAACCGCTCCCACCCACTTCGACCACTGGCCAAGAGGCTGCTTCAAGGTGCTAAAGTGAAAAACAGAGCAGAGGGAAGTTGTGGCGTGCACCTAAGTGCAATTATGAGCATTCGGTTATGGAGGAAGGGTGACAAATCAACTTCTGGGGCACCAGTGGTCCAGGGATGAATATCGGTTTCTAAACCATCAATCAGCCCCACACCTCTACTACACCAGAAGGGATCCGAACAGATTAGACACAAAAGCAACTTATAAACCTTCTTGCCCAATTTTGGTAAAGTGGACGGTACGGCAGGCTTATCTCTGCAAGGTCGTGGATCGTTGGTTAGTTGCAACACAGCGAAAAAATACAATTAATGGCAATAGTTCAAGGATACTTGGTTTCAGCACAGGGGGAGCAATGGGTCGTGAAATGTCATTAGGAGAAGGATCAGGAGGACAGAACCACAATTTACCTTGTGGTTGTAGAAGTTCTTGGTGCTCGACAGTGTAGAGCGGGTTTCAGGGTGATTTGCAGCTTCTGCGACAGAGTTCAAGATGGGAGACAGCTGCGCGTATCAGGTCACAGGCCGTTCAGCGAGCGAGGCTGGATGGACGGCTACAGGCTGGTCTACACAGCGTTTCGGGGTCAGCAATCTTTGTCTCAGTGCTGGTTAGCGGGTCTGAAGCACTGGTTGAGGTGACTCGGACGACGTTAGTGACTGCAGCGTGACAACAGTCAGCAGTGCAGTCGGTTGCAGCTCGAGGAGCTTGACTGGCTCGAAAATGTCTTTTAAGGAGAATGCTGGTTAATGCTTGTCGATGCACTCCTCCTAGCTTCGTCACTGGGCTCATGTGGTTCTTTAAGGCGGACGGCCCCAAGCTGAGGAGAGTGATGCAGGCACTGACCTTGTTCTGGTTTTTGTTCATAGATTCTCGGGCACTTTCTGCCTAGGAGGCTTGCTTGCAGAGCCTAGCAGGGCATGCTGTGTGCTGGCTCGATACCGATTCTGGAGCTGCTGGAGGGTCCTCTGGATTCACTATCTCCCTCTATTGCCTGGGAGATGTTTAGGTGAGGGATCTTGCTTCCCTTTTTGGCAATTGTGGCCTTCCTTCATTGGCTGAAGCTGTAAGGCAGACTGTACCTTCAGCCAGGGTCCAAGAGTCCTTCTTGTAACTCCATGCAAAGTCTTCAGATGATCTGCTGAAAAGAGGGGCTCGGCCCTCCTTTAAAGCCTAATGGGCCACAGTGATTGGTGAAGGCTAAGCCTACCTTAATGAACCAGTCCTGGGTCCCCACCCACAATCTCCTGTATGCATGAGTTCATACCCAGAGTGCTTTGCAACAGAAAAGGTAAAGGGGTGAACACATGTAATACTAAGTCCCACCCGTCTTCCTGTCTGTTGTGGATCAAAGGGTCTCTCTAGTTAATGGAGCCCTCTGTGGTTCCTGATTAAAGTGGAGGTCTCCCGTGAAGCTGCAGCTGGACCAGACTTTTGGTCTCCGTCAAACCACATACTTGTACCTTCTGAATGGGGGTCCCCTAGGGGGAAGACTACTGTAAATACATAGTTCCACACATGGCAGGTCACTGCCCTTGATACTGAGAGGTGGCAATTGGCTTCAGGTTGACACAGTGCATATCAAAGATTGTTGGGGTTTTTCTGTCCTTTGTTAGTCCTGCGTCCAGGCCTCCCGTGCGCCTGTTTGAATTAACTCTGATTAGTATTCGAGGCTGCCACCAGCAGCTAACAAAGGAAAGGACAGATCCACGCAGCCTTGTTAGTTCATTATGCTGGCCATGGCTGGAGGAAGGTTTTACCACCCCCCTTCTGAGATGCCTTGCTGTAATATTCCAACCAAAAATGACAGGGGGGACGGCGCATGTAGGCTGTGTCCACCCAGAGTACATGGGTCTATGTGTATGTCATGCAGTGAGCATAGGGAAATGTGTGCAGATTAGCCCCACACATTATCCAGAGGTTCATCTACCATCATTCTAATTCATTCAAAATCTCAAGAAAGCCCAGGAGAGCACACACCCACGTGCAGATGGTCGAAATTCCTCACAGGAAGATTGTCCACAGGCACTGCTTGTTAAAGGGAAAGAAAGGCAGATTCTGAGTGTTTGCTAGCCCTGCTCCTGACCATCATCGTCACCTCGGAGAGTGCAGCTCTGCAATGAACTCTGCCCAGAGTTGCAATAGCTGGCAATGGGGAAAGATGATGATAGGTTCGAGTTCCCATGACATAACAGTGAAATGATGCCTGGGAGAAAGAGGACTGTGAGCTAAGCAGTGTCTGCCTGAGCTCCTAGACTGGTAAATGTGAAGCAGCAGCAGGGGCGCCGCTGGGGGCGGGTAGCTGAGGGCCTATAGCCCCGGGTATTTTGGTTGCAGCCTCGGATAGAAGCTAGCTGGCTAGTCCCAAGTCCTGACAGTCCCGACATTAGCACAGCCAGGTCATTTTCAGACCTAGCAACCCCCCCTGAGCAGCAGAGTGCCTTCAGAGAAATATTTCACTTTGGGTGCAAAGTCAGAATGGTTCCCTTTGTCATAAGTGTGTGCTGGCAAATTGATCCCCATCCCTCTTACATGTTGGGCATTTGGGGCAAGTGGAAAGGTTCCCCCTGTATCAATGGCATTCGCAATTAGGGTTTCTTTATAAGGGCATAGGTGATGGCACCAGGGATCTGCCAGTTTGGGCAAGTCTTGTTTTTCACTAGGTCAATCTAGACCAAAGTACCCTACCAACCCTTCCTCCCACGCTTAGAAATAACCCATCCGACAACCTATATCAGAGAGGGTGAGAGCATCATGCCGCAGACCACCCCACTGGCATGCATCATTGCATCTTCATTTCAATGTGCCTCTGTTACTGCCACGCGCAGCCTCCCCACCACTGTCAGCAGCTTCCCCGAAGTCCAAATACAGGGTCTCATCCAGGGGTGTTGCTAGGTCTGGAATAGGTCCGGGGCTACGCTAATGTTGAGACTGTCGGGACTCAGGGCTAGCTAGCCTTTTGGTTGTAGCTCCTGGGCTTCTATACGGGGCTACAACCAAAAGACCCAGGGCTATAGCCCCTTCAGCCCCCCCCCCTAGCAACACCTCTGGTCTCATCGCTGCTACACTAATCTGCTTTGCCCACAGGTGTAAAATATGAGCTAATGGTACACTGCACCGTGCTGTTCGCACAGTCTCCCCCTTCATCTAAGGAATCAACATTGCCTGCATGTTACAAAGGAATGTGTAATGTGCATGCTCTCTGTCTTGCCCAACGACAAATAGAGGGGTGCCATGTTTATAAATGTTTAACTTGATAAACAAGCTAGTTTTGTGTATCGTTTCTTGTGGTCAGATCTGATCATGCGCAGAAGTTGCCTTAGTCACGTATTAACGGATGATCTACCAAAGCAATAATGCAATTGGATATTCCATAGGGATGCGCCTTGTATGTGTACTCCCTCAAAATCCACTAGCATTGTACAAATAACTAAAATCTTCTAATACTAAAACACCAATTAGGCCACACGATTGTGTTCCATGTTAGTACTGTATTATCCAATTTTCCCTAAAAGTTCTAGATGACATATATCAGGAAATCTTGCTCATTCACCTCACAGAAACCTCCACCCAGGCAATACACTAGCTTGCTTCTTGAGTATCCCTTTCTCATAGGGCAGCTGAAACACAGAGGGCCGGACTTAGCATGTCAGGATCCCTCATAGGAGAACTCCCTTCCAAGCAGCATATACATATATTTATTTTATTTAATAATGTTAAGGATTTCAATCGGGCGACACACACCTTGGTCTCAGCCTAGTATGTAGCGCACAACTGAGGAACCTTTCTCTATATTGTATGCGGATTCAATTTGAGGTGGTACACAACTCGTATCACACCCCCTTTTTTCAAATACCCCGGCTCACAAAGGACCATGAACCAGGCCGGTGCGTGAAATTACAATGTTTATTTATTTTTAAAATCAAATTAAATCATGCAATTTTTAATACGGGTAGCAATCACCAATGAGGTGATAATTACAACGGAAATGGAAGCAATGCAGTTAATGAACCTTCACCTAGAGCATGTACAAAGCACAAGTGAATAGAAACACTTTTAGAATTAGGAGAGATAGCACCCAAGGTAAGGTTTCCCCCTGCAATGTTCCCTCAAACCAGAAGCAATCAAATTCGGAGTGGATGGAAAGAAGCAGCAGGTAGTCAGGAATAAGGGGGAGAAAACAATCAAAATCTGACCTTCCCTCACAAAATAAGAGGTGAAAAGGATTTTAAACCCTTTGCAATAGCATCAAATGACACTCGGAAATGGAAAATAAATAATAAATATGTGGTTAAAACTTTGAAATAAATATGATTTCTCACTAAGGCAACAATGCACAAACACTAGCAATCACAAGGCAATGGATCAACAAGAAGCATACAATTCGAAAATGAGTGGAAGTTAAAACATGCTGCAGCAGAATGACACGTTGGAAAGTTGCAAAATTCTCAATTCCTGCTTTAAATTCCCCAAACGGTTTTTTATAAAAAATGGGTGAAATACTCTGATTTGGAGTGTGGTTTTGGGGCTAGGGGATAGATGTATATCACAGGGATATTACTGAAGTGAAAGGATGGTAGTAGCTTAAGATTTGGATGAGATTTCCGGGGTGGAATGGGGTTCAGTTTTAAGGAAATAGAGCAGTTAAAATGAAAACTTTGGGTTTAAAAGAAAGGCAAAGGTTACTTAAAACAAAATTATCTAGACTATATTGTTAAAGAGGAACACAGTAAGCTCCAAGGTTGATTTGCGAGGTCAACCTTGTCCCCCCAGTGCTCAACCCCAACAATAAAATATATGGAAATTAGTTTGATTGCTCCAAATATAACTAAGGGCGTATAATTCACACCAGACAAAATTGAAAAGAGATGGCGCTAGCACTTAAACATTAAGAACAGGATACAAGGATAATTCTAACAGTTTCAACAAGTTACAAGGGTATACATATGACTACTTAGAGAGTGGAAAAAGGACAAAGGCACAGCAAGGTACGCTATGTGTTTCTATGGGGTGGGGATTATACTCACAGTCCACTTTTTAGTTTTGGGATTTTTGGACAGTTAACAGGGTCTGGTCACCACACAGCGGCGCGCCTGGCAAAGGTCAGATGGGCAAGGTCTGGTCACCTGGTAGCGAACAACTGCACAATTCGGGTCACTGGAGGGCACAGGTACCTCTGGATGTAGTCAGTGGGCAAGCAGTTAGTGGGCAACAAGCCGGTCTGATTTCAGGATGCAAAAGGTACCACAGCTTTCCCCTTTTTGTTAATGGGATACTGGTGGTTTTTTTCTAGATCAATGGCCTTGCCGGAGTAGGAATCAGCTATGCATAGGTTTTGCAGTGGGCTCTGGAGTAGGGTCAGCAATGCTTTGGTCTTGTAGGGAAAATCTGGAATCAGCAAGATGAATGGAGCAGATCAGGATCGCAGTGCAGGATCTTCAGGAAGAGTGTGTGTCTAGAGTCCTGTCATGGACTCTTATTTATAATGCATAGTGACATCATAGAAGTATATGGCTGGGCAGGCTTAGCTAAACACACCTCTAACCCACTGGATTGATCAGGTGTGCTAGTACTCACCTCACTCTCAGCTGGTAGGATCTAAAGGACAGGATGGCCGATTTATGATGTGAGTTTTACAATGATCAAAAACCTCCCACAGTTACTTTAGCTAAAATCCGATTTTGCCACAAATGGGACATTTATACAGTTGAAGTCTCTTAGCAAATTACCTACACAGGTTACATATTTTATGCAGACCATTGCAGTCCAACTCTGCAATCTGTGAGACATTATTTTGTAAGCTTAGTAATCTTTGGTCATTTTCAGTGTGAAATGTTCGGCCTACAACTCTGTAACTTTACATATGCGTACATACTATCATAGGGACTATTTCTGTTAATTTTTAATGTTCCATCATATGTCCTTTCCCCATGATTCACATTTGTCTGGTGTTCCTGTCCCATACATGCTATTGACAGCCAAGACCTCTTATCTGAAAGCCACAAATATCACATTTAAACTGCTAAATTTTCATATTTTTGCAAATTCCTGCTGCAGAGATAAACGTCTTCAAAGGTTATTCATAAAATGGTCTCTGGAAACAGATGGGTGGTCCTTTGTCCTGCACTGGACCATTTTTTCTCTTCAGCTACCACCAGCTGTCATTTTCTCCAGAGTAAGGTAGGGGTTTCCCATCTTGATTGAAGGTTGACTGCCCCTTCTCCACGTCACACTTCTGTGTCCTGGAAATTCCATTGTAGAGGGCTCAGAGCCCAGACCAGATTCTGTCCAACCTAGTAATTATCACTGGGGCGTTAGCATCTACTGAGAGGGCCCCTTTTGTTTCTGTCATCCTCTCAGCAGAAACCTGTTTTTGGCTGACACCCCCGCCACCTCCTGCAGCCACTGAAGTTTGATTTAATTGTATTTTTTTTTTCTGAATTGGAAGAAAATCTGCTGAATAGAACCATTTCAAACATTGCATTTTCACAGTACAATCCCCTTTCACATTGCTAGGCAAGAAGAAGTTTTTGTTCAACATAGTACTCTCAAACAAGCATTTTTCTTCTTTAGTTTGCAAAGCCCATTTTTACACATGTGGTGCAAGCTGCTAGCACTTTGCTTTCAAATTTGTTTTTTGACTTTCCATCTGGATTCCCACACTGTTTTGCAGCCATAGTTATTTTCTTGTAGGCAGGAGTTTATTTGAACCACCTATGCACTGAAATTGACATAGCCCAGAGCTGGAGTTTCTTTGAATTACTGATCATTGACACTTTGTAACTTAAAAAGTGAAGCTTTTCCCGTGCGGTGGAAAATAAAGTTTCTTTGTTGATTTTTCTCAGATTTGGTTTGACAGAGCCTGTCATTCAGGGGTCATACTTGGTTTTGCTGAAATACAATGAGGATATGAAAGGGCATGGCAGCGCCTTATTAATAACAGTTGTTTGAGGAAGAACAGATAAAAATAGCATCAGAGCAGCATCATTTTAAGATAAAATATCCCCTTTTCAATGGGGACTTTGGGGCTGCCAGCAAAGAAGCGCTGCGTTTTCACTCTATTTCTTTTGTATATGTAAGAACTCACTGGCAAGCTCCCTCAGTGTGCCCCCTTGTTCCATCCTGCCCAATGTGTGCTTGGCAAGATGGTGCAGCCATCTTTTTGTCGCCGCAAAATGCAGTTTTGAGGCCATGGTGCTCACAGGAGCCAGTGCAGCCATTTGGCTGGTGACTGCAGATGCACAGCTTGGTTATGTGGGGAAGTACTGCTGAGTGGGTAAATATATCCCACAATAATAAAGGCTTTATTTGGTTCAATAATAAAGAAAAACCTTTTGCCTTAGAATAGACATTGAAAACCGTAGAACAAAATGAATTCATAAAAAAGAAAAGGAAGGAGAGAGAGGGGGAGTAAGAAAGAAAGAAAAGGAGAGGAAAAAACAAGGTAAAAAAGGCAGGAAGAAAAGTTGGCTCACGAAGAGAATGAGTCTAATTCTTAAATCCTCCAACCCTTGTTCTAATCGTGTCCTCGACACCTCCGTAATCCTCTCCTCCTTGATTTGAGCCGGACTTGATTTTTGAGAAGGTTTCAATCAACAGTTTCACCAGTGCTAAGGTGAGTGAGATATGGTTCCGCCTTAATAGTTCCAGCCACCAATCCTCCAGTGTCCTTCCGACATAGTTCTTGGTAAATTCTGTCATAAGTAGGCCTCTTTTGTCCTCCATTGTCGGGCAGAGTAAAACCAAGTGCTTTAGTGACTCAACACTGCCCTCGGACCGGCATAATCTGCATATAGGTTCGAAGGGGACGTTTTGTCAGATACCAGATTTGCCCTCGTAGTGTAGCCGATGAATTCTTCTTCCCAATGTACCCCTCTGGTTTTGACTAGAAAGAACCAGAGCGATCTATTGGAGAAAAGAATGGATGCCGATGGAAATCCTGGAGTCTCCGTGGAACAACTCGGGTTGAAATGCGGGATGTCAAGGAGACTTGGATAAGGGTATCATGCAGCAATTCGGAACCAAACCTGCATAGGTGAGATAACAACACACCACAACCACAAGATTTGTAAAATGTGATACCGAAGATATACCATGCAATGCAAAAAGGAAGGTTTTGTAATAACAACTGCCAGTAACAATAAGACAAAGACCACCTCCCTCCTTCCACCCAGTCTTATCAGAAAAAGGTTAACCGCTTACCGGTGTTTGTGTCCCAGGAGAAGGATAGTATTTGCAGGCGGAATCCAAACAATCCACAAGAAGCAGTCCAAGACTATCCCGACGGCACGAGGACGCCTAATAACACCCTGACCCGACGGCACGAGGACGCAGGTACACACAGGAAGTCTCTAGTCCGTGTACCACTACTACAGTTCAAGGTTCCAGAAATCCCAAGAACAAAATACTGAAGAGGATGAGGTCTGACCTGAAGAAAAACGAGGTATCCAAGGAGCAGGCAAGAGAGGTCCAATAGCAATCCGAGATCAAGAAACCAGACGAGGCAATTCCAGGCAAGGCGACAAGAAAAAGGCAATCCAATAAACAGTCCGCGTCGAGGAGCCAAGGTGATCAATCACTGTGGAGGAAAGAACGGGGTAACAAGGACAGGAACGGGGAGAACAAGAACCAGATATGGGTAAACAGAATTCCAAACGCCACTAATCTGTGATCAGAAGCACCGAACCAGTAGGAGGAGGTGCTAATAAGGAAGCAATTCACGTGACAATCCGGCGCACTACTCGACGTGGTCCGAGGGAGGAGTAGAGTGGACGCCAGCGTTGCCATGCCAATTTCCAGGTACCAGGTTTCGCCTTCCTTAAAGGGAAACGAGCCCGTGGTTTAGCGAGGAACGAGTGCCCATACATAACAGTATCCTCCCGCAAAGGGGACCTCACCCCCCGAGAGGACCAGAAACGGGCCATAAGGACAGGGGCATGAATGTTTTCAGTTGGTTCCCATGTGCGGTCCTCTGGACCATAGCCCTTCCAATCGACCAAGTACAAACGCCGTCCCCTGCACACTTTGGTATCCAGGATAGCAGCCACCTCGTATTCGTCGAACCCCTGTACTCTGACAGGAGACGGGTGTGAAGGCAGTTTGGTCAATGGGTGACAAGGTTTTACCAAGGATACATGAAACACCGGATGTATCCTCCAGGTAGGAGGTAGAGCTAGACGGAGCACTGCAGGATTTATGACTTGCAGAACCTTATAGGGACCCACAAAGCGTGGTAACAAGGTCCGTCGACCTGACAATCGTAGGTTCTTCGTAGACAACCAGACCTTCATGCCAGGAGTATACAAAGGAGCCGAGGAGCGTCGTGCATCCGCATATTTCTTTGAACGCTTCAGGGCCAGAACCAGTTGATTCTTTACTAAGGCATGAGTGTCTGAGAGTCTCTTAAAACAATTTAAGGCAGCGGGATTGTGCAAGGGTGGCTCAGCATCAAGAGGCAAGGACCGTGGATGTCGACCATACATAGCGTAAAATGGGGACATGTGGGTCGCGGAGTGGAGGGAATTATTGTAGGCAAATTCCGCCAACGGCAATAAGGAGACCCAGGTACCTTGACGTTGAAGAGTGAGGCAACGGAGGTACTGCTCCATGGTGGCATTAAGCCTCTCCGTTTGGCCATCTGTTTGAGGGTGATAGGCGCTGGAGTATCTGCCATCGATACCTAAGGTTGTGGTCAAAGACCTCCAAAAGCGAGAAGTAAACTGCGGTCCCCGATCCGTAATGATCATAGTGGGTAGGCCGAACCTTTTAAAAACATTCTTTAGGAATAGATCCGCCAGTACCGGAGCAGTAGGGACACCATGGCACGGTACAAACATAGCCATCTTGGTAAAGTAGTCAATCACTACCCAGATAGTGTTGTAACCTTCCACCAAAGGAAGCTCTACGACAAAGTCCATGGAAAGCATCTTCCACGGGGCTTCAGGTATAGGCATGGGTTGTAGTAGACCCACAGGTTTACCACGTTGATGTTTGCACTGGGCGCAAACGGCACAAACAGCTATGTATTCCCTCACATCCTTGTTCATAGAAGGCCACCAGCACCACCTTCCCAAGAGGTCCAAGGTCTTACCAACCCCCGGATGGGCCGCTATAGCAGCATCATGACACCATTGCATGGCGGTACGCCGAGTATCAACATCTGGCAGAAATATCTTGCCCTGTTTATAGGGTAGTGAATGAACCAGCTCCAGACCAAGGCTTGCCAACTCGGAGGGATGGTTATTCACCCAGTCCTTGATTGCCAAGTTTAATGGAGGACGTAACGTGCAAGCACACACTACTTGAGTAGGCAGTAACATAGAGCCGTGAAGGTTAGAGGGAGTCGGAGGTCCATGAAGCCGCGAAAGGGCATCTGCTTTAGTATTCAAGGAACCGGGACGGTAAGTGATGGTGAAATTGAACATTGAAAATAATTCATGCCACCTAGCATGGCGAGCCGTGGTGCATTTCACCGACTGCAGGGCTAAGAGATTCCTGTGATCCGTAAAGACTTGTACCGGTTCGGGAGAACCCAACAGATGGTGCCTCCATACCAAGAATGCGTCTCTGACAGCCAATAACTCACGCTCCGTGATAGTGTAATTTCTTTCATAGGGCGTAAGTTTCCTGGAGTGATAAGCCACTGGATGGAGAGTCTTGGTATCTGGACAATGTTGGGAAAATACAGCGCCCAAGGCTATATCCGAGGCATCGGCTTCAACAACAAATGGTGTGTTCATATCTGGATGCTGAAGAACAGGAGCGGAAGTGAAAGCGGATTTCAGGGCTTCAAATGCGGTTTGTGCCTGTGCATTCCACTTAAACGGATGTTTCGTGCTGGTGAGAGCCGTTAGTGGAGAAGCTAGGGCAGAATAATCTTGAATAAACCGCCGATAAAAATTTGCGAAACCAAGGAAAGACTGCAAGGCTTTCAATGTGTTGGGACGCGGCCAGTCCAAAATAGCAGCGACCTTGGAACGGCTCATTTGCACACCCTGATTAGTAATGCTATAGCCCAGAAACTCCACCTCAGTAACATGAAACATGCACTTCTCCAGTTTGGCGTATAGACGATTTTCCCTCAATCGTTGCAATACGTTGGAAACATGAATGACATGAGAGGCAATCGAAGGAGAATAGATCAAGATGTCATCCAAGTATATGACAACGTAATGGTCTAACATGTCATGGAATAACTCATTGATGAAAAACTGAAAGGTAGCTGGAGCGTTACACAGGCCAAAAGGCATAACACAATACTCGAAGAGACCATACTTGGTTTTGAAAGCAGTTTTCCATTCGTCGCCTTCGCGGATCCGTACAAGATTGTATGCACCCCTTAAGTCCAGTTTAGTAAACACCTTGGCCGACCCCAATTGATCCAGTAAAACCGAAATCAGAGGGATCGGATATTGGTTCTTGATTGTGACTGCGTTCAATGCCCGATAGTCGATGCAAGGACGAAGGTCTCCCTCCTTCTTCGGAACGAAAAATAATGGGGAGGCAGCAGGTGAACGTGAAGGGCGTATAAATCCGGAGTCCAAGGAACTCTGAATATAGTCCTTCAAAATCAGGTCTTCCTTTGGGGTCAAGGAGTAAATGCGTCCTGAAGGTACCTTGGCCCCAGGGACCAAGTCAATAGGACAGTCGTAAGATCTATGGGGTGGAAGTACCTCCGCCCCCTGAGCATCGAAAACATCCTTGTACTTTTGGTAAGCGCAGGAAGCGTAGTATTGATAACTGCCCCTATGGTACCAGCTAGTTCAGAGAGAACGCGGCCTGGATTGACCATGGCAGGGGTTTTTAGACAATGAGTATCACAGTAATCAGCGAGAAAACACACGTCCCCTGAATACCAGTCCACTGATGGGTTATGCAGTCTGAACCAGGGCAGACCTAATATAAATCTGAACTGTGGGGCGGCAATAAGATCAAAGGATATACTTTCCTGATGCCCACAATCCGTGGTCATTACCAAGTCTATAGTGCGTTCTGTCACTAGCCCAGACACCAGAGAAGAACCGTCCACAGCATTCACCATCTCCGGACATGGTTTAAGGACAATCGGGAGACCCAATGCCCTCGCATGGGAGGCATCCACGTAATTCCCTGTGGCTCCAGAGTCCAATACCATGCTAACCTGCTTTCTCTCAACACCGGAGGCCATGAGTGACACGTTCAGACAATAAGGGCTACACAAAGAAGGATCTGTAGATGAAATACCCGGCGTCTGGATCCCTTCAGTCACCGGGTTTTGGCGTTTCCCTGTTTCTTGGTAGGTCTTTTGGAGCAATCCCTGAGCAAGTGATCGGAAGCTCCACAATAAAAACATAGACTGTTCTTTTTACGGTGTTCCCTGATTTCTGCTGATAAAGGACTTCTCAGAGCCCCTATTTGCATAGGTTCAGAGGATCCCGAAGCAGGAACAGGAACAGCAAGAGAAACCGGGGGAGCTGTTCTTTTCTCTCCTTTCCTCGCTGCCTGTCTGGAATCGATCTGAAGAACCAAATCCAAAAGTTCGGGGAATGTCTTGGGTATCATTGGCACAGTAGCTAGTGTGTCCTTCAAGGAATCAGACAAGCCCTTATAGAAGAGGGAGGCCTTCTTTTCTTCAGGCCAACCGGTCTCTGCCACCAACTGGTTAAATTTGGCCACGTAGGCTAGCAGAGAGAGACCTCCTTGTTGCAGATTGAGCAGTTCTAAGTCAGTAGCTTGTGTCGCATAACGTGTGTCAAAGACGCGACTCATGGCATCTATTAATGCGTCACAATTATATAGAAGATGACTCCCTTCTTCCAACAGTGGATTCGCCCAGGCGGCAGCAGTGCCCCCTAAATGGGACAACAGAAACGCTGCCTTGGTAGTTGCATCAGGAAAAGAGGCAGGACGACAAAGAAAGTGCAGTCTACACTGATTCAGGAAGGTCCTGAATGTTTTGGGGTCTCCATGGAACCGTTCAGGAGGAGCCAAGGGGAACTGTGCCGTCATATATACAGGACCCGTGCCCTGTTGAGATGGGAGAGGAGCTGCGTCAGGAATACCCGCAAAAGGAGCCGCCTCGGCCCCCCGAGGCGACAACCCTGCTTGCAAATCATCTATGCGCCGCTGCCTAGCAGTATGGGCAGCGGTCATATCATTGCGGAGATCGGCCACCAATTGCAAGATGGTGGCCAATGTTTCATTGGCATCCATTAAGGCTTCTGATTCTGTCAGATACCAGATTTGCCCTCGTAGTGTAGCCGATGAATTCTTCTTCCCAATGTACCCCTCTGGTTTTGACTAGAAAGAACCAGAGCGATCTATTGGAGAAAAGAATGGATGCCGATGGAAATCCTGGAGTCTCCGTGGAACAACTCGGGTTGAAATGCGGGATGTCAAGGAGACTTGGATAAGGGTATCATGCAGCAATTCGGAACCAAACCTGCATAGGTGAGATAACAACACACCACAACCACAAGATTTGTAAAATGTGATACCGAAGATATACCATGCAATGCAAAAAGGAAGGTTTTGTAATAACAACTGCCAGTAACAATAAGACAAAGACCACCCCCCTCCTTCCACCCAGTCTTATCAGAAAAAGGTTAACCGCTTACCGGTGTTTGTGTCCCAGGAGAAGGATAGTATTTGCAGGCGGAATCCAAACAATCCACAAGAAGCAGTCCAAGACTATCCCGACGGCACGAGGACGCCTAATAACACCCTGACCCGACGGCACGAGGACGCAGGTACACGCAGGAAGTCTCTAGTCCGTGTACCACTACTACAGTTCAAGGTTCCAGAAATCCCAAGAACAAAATACTGAAGAGGATGAGGTCTGACCTGAAGAAAAACGAGGTATCCAAGGAGCAGGCAAGAGAGGTCCAATAGCAATCCGAGATCAAGAAACCAGACGAGGCAATTCCAGGCAAGGCGACAAGAAAAAGGCAATCCAATAAACAGTCCGCGTCGAGGAGCCAAGGTGATCAATCACTGTGGAGGAAAGAACGGGGTAACAAGGACAGGAACGGGGAGAACAAGAACCAGATATGGGTAAACAGAATTCCAAACGCCACTAATCTGTGATCAGAAGCACCGAACCAGTAGGAGGAGGTGCTAATAAGGAAGCAATTCACGTGACAATCCGGCGCACTACTCGACGTGGTCCGAGGGAGGAGTAGAGTGGACGCCAGCGTTGCCATGCCAATTTCCAGGTACCAGGTTTCGCCTTCCTTAAAGGGAAACGAGCCCGTGGTTTAGCGAGGAACGAGTGCCCATACATAACACGTTTGACCGGATACTGAGTATCTCACCAGTTGGCAATAAATCTAAATCTGAGGTAATAATCTCTTTAATTAAATTGTTCGAGGTATTTTGGGAGCATGTTTAACTTCCTCTGCTCGGGACCTGGTCTGCCAAACAGTTTCAACCCTTGTCTTTCATCTTGAGTTGCAATACAATCTCTGGTATATAATTTCCATTTGATTCTGTCCGGATTCTCTATTATTGTATGAACGGTTTCTTCCAAGTCAACAATGATCGCTTTGCAGATCAATTGCCATTCAAGTAGAGTGGCTTCGTTATTTTGGTTTATTGCTTCTTTTAGTACTACAAATCCCCCACTGTCTGTTGCAGCCAGGCATTTTCTGTACAGTGCTAACAACTTCTAGGTGACCATGGTCTTCATAGCCGTCAGACCAAGCTCCATACGTATGGCTTGAATCGGGGTAACAAATGGGATTCTCAGCAACACACTTCCAGAGAATTCCTTCGATAAAGGACCAGTCTTCTAGACGGAAGGAGAATACCGTTTCAGCACTGTATGTTAGTATTGGGCGTGATTTCATCTGGTAAAAGTCAATGAGAGGTTTTAACGTAAAACTGCAGTATTTTTTAATCAGCATCTGACCTTGATTGGCAAGGGTAGTGTCAGGAAACAGTCCAGTTACTGAAAGTCACGTAAGAGTGAGACCCAATTACGGACTAGGTTCCCTATCCATGGTTTTCGATCTCGTTTACACTCACCATGTGTTACGCCAAGTACTTCTGTCTCTATGAAAAGCCGCCGTGTAGTAAATAAATGGCATTGGAAGTTACCTTGGAGACGTGCTCCTTCCGCGTTCATGCAGTCACGTGTATTCACACGTTAAGCCTTGTTGATCGTATCACGTGATGTACATCTCCTACTTATGCCCCGCCTTTCATTTTTTCCTTGCTTCTGAATTTGTATTCTACGGCCATTGCTACCTTGTTTTGAACTACTCTCTTGATTTACTGACCCGGCTACGTTCCACGGAACTCTCTTGCCTTGCCCTTGTCTGTTTGCCTTCAGAATCCCAGTTGTCGACATCGGACCGAAAACGACCCGCTACTCCTGCTGATTTTGTACGTCTGCTGCCGGCAAGGAAACCGACCCGGAACTCTTGACCATTCTACTCGCCCAGCACACAGTTATTTCTTCAGACGCACAACCTTACCTGGTGACTCTCCTACCGCTGGTCTCCAGACACTCTCTTCAGGAACCACTCTACTCGTCCAACGCACGGTTCTTTCTTCATCTGCACAAACTTACCTGGTGACTCTTCTACTGCTGACGTCCGGGCTCCCTTTAGGAACTTGTTAAGCGTCCTCCTGCCGGCAGGTGTCAGGTGGATCATTGCTTCGCTGGAACTTGGACTCTTCCTGGGAACACTGCTAAGCGTCCTCGTGCCGGCGGATGTCAGGTGGATTATTGCTTCGCTGGAACTTGGACTCTTCCTGGGAACATTGCTATGCGTCCTAGTGCTGGCGGGTGTTAGGGGGGAGCTTTTCATCATCTCATCAGTACCCTGACTGTGCAACCGAGGGTAGGTTGTTCTCTCCACCATCCCATCCCTGCTTCATTCATCCTGCAGTACCTTCCTTGGTCCTATGGTAAGAATAATTGTTTGCTTGTCTTATTGTGCAATACTGCTGATTTTCTTGGTTTACTCAATCCTCCTACCGTTATCCATTTCATAGGATTCGCCTGTTACTCAGCTCAGGAACATTGACCTCTGTATTGGAATCTTGCTTGCGAACCAAGGTATTTATCCTTGATTTCCCATGATAAGTTGTTTATGTGCTTACGTTGGTACTAACCTTGTCCTTCCTTTGCAGGTCAGCGGTATCCTGTGGCGTCCATCCATCTTTGGGTCAATTAACTCCTCAGGCGATTGTTTTTACATCCCTGAGGGGTACATTGGCAGAAAGAACTCGTCGGCTACACAACGGGTTCAACTGCTGGAACAGAACTCCAATCAGGAATCCTTCAGGGTTCGGACATATTCAGAAGCCTCTTTTTCTCAATGGACGTTTCCACAGACCCGTTGACCACTTTGGCCCAGATAGTGGCAGACCTTAGGGCTGATATGACAGCCGCCCACGAAGCCACTCAACGAAATTTACAAGAATTTCTTGCCACTATACAACCCACGGGAGCAAGCACCTCTCACAATCCACTTCCTAAAATCCCCCCGGCACATCCACGGGCCAGGAGGGGTCTCGGCTCGGGCCCCCAACAAGCTTAGGCATCCTTTGCCTAGGCCCTCCTGCGAACCTCGGAAGAACAGCATCTGAAAAACAAAAGGACATCGTTAATAGCAGCAGCTTACCTGTGATTCCACCGCAAGCTGCCCTCCGCTCCTGCAACCAGCATCCAAGGAACACCAAACCTCCCGGACTGTCGGATCTGCAAAAAGGAGAGAAAAAGGACATTAGACATTTTACAATTGTGCCGGCAGCTTACCTCACGAGTTGCCCATCGACCAGCATCACCTTGGGACTTCTGGCTCCAGGTGAGCACTGCAACCTAGGAAACAAAAGACAACAGGCTAGCAAAGGCAAGGCATCATAGCGCTGCGCATAGCGCCTACTTACCGCATCAAGGTGCTTTCGAAGCACCATCACCTGCCGGCGAGTCCCAATGCAGCCAACGTTCCACAGCGAACTTCCGCGCACCTAAGGAGAAAGAAAAGACATTATTTAAATCCAAGAAAGGCATACAGTATAACAGTAATAAGACCTACCTGAAAGACTCTAAAGGGCCTGCATCAGTGAAGTAACTAGATCGCACTCGCCCACAAAGGACAACGCGCCCCTGCCAAGAAGGCAGGACGGAGAGCACGCCAAAACCCATAACAAGGCGAGGAAAGGTCCAGGGAGGGGCTGCGGCCATACGGGGTGTTGGGAGGCTCTTACCCCAGTTGCCCAGTCTTGAACATTGCCCACCTGTTTTCCAGGCAGAACTTCTCTGCTGATTATACCTGGGAGCGGCTGAGAAGGGCACCAGAGTCCCCACAGCTGGGCGGCGTCCCCGTGGATACCAGGTTAGCGTAACAGAATGCGAAGCCTGCCAAACCAATCCACCTGGGCACCATGGAAACATCAGAATTAGACCAATTGGCCCAATTGTTGGGAGAACTTCGTGCCGAGGTTCACTCTGCCAGACAGGAGACTAACGCTCTCTGGAGAGACTTATTGATGACTAAAGAGCGTACCGAAGGCAAGTCTTGCAATCACAAGTGGGTCAGACGCCTCTACCTGGGAACAACCCACCGATGCAAAATCCTAGCATGTCATCCACTGTCACTACTCCAGTACAAGTTGTGTTACCAGGTACAGTTCCTTGGCAGCACCGGAGAGGTTTGCTGGTGATCCACGAAAATAAGCAGCTTTCATGAATCAGTGTCGCCTTCATTTTCTTTGCAGGCCGGGAGCATTCCCAAATGACCAAGCCCGGGTAGCCTTTGTTTTATCATATCTAAGTGGCAGCGCCGCAGATTGGTCAGTACCATTGGTGTCCAATGATGATCCTTCATTACATAACTTTGGGGACTTTCAGAGGGAAATGGAAAAACTCTTTGCTCGCCATACCCGAGAACAAGCTGTGGACAATGAACTCCTTTCCCTCTGACAGGGGAATCAGGATTTGTTAACGTACATCGCTACTTTCAACCGATTGGTTGCTGAAGCTAGGTGGCCTGAAAACAAAAGAACCACGTTGTTTCATCGGGGCTTACGAGGCAAATTAAAAGACGTTCTAGCTCAAGTGGTTAATCCTCCCAGAGATTGTTCAGAATTCATAGACTTGGTTGTGCAACTGGACCACCGGTTGCAAGACCGAAAAGCAGACCGCTCTAAAATGGACCCTCGGCCAATGTACGTTGGACCTAGAGACAATGTAACTCAAGTACAAGAAAATACTGTGGAGCTCATGCAAATTGGAGGGGCACGACCCCTGCTAACAAAACAAGAGTGAGATAAAAGGAGACAACAACAACTATGTCTGTACTGCGGGAAGTCAGGGCATTTCCTGAAGGACTGCCCATTGAAACCTCAGAGGAAGATCATTAGAGCCACGGAAAAAGATGAAGAGAAGGAGAGTCAGTAGGGAAACTACCCAGCTCGGCAAACGTAGAGGTCAGTTTGTCGAGTGAGGGAAAAGAGCCACCGACCTCATACTTTGCAATTCCGGTGATCTTAATTAATAACCAACGGTCGTCGAGAATGCATGCCATTGAAGCATACATCGACAGCGGAGCAGTTGGGAATTATATAGATCAGGACCTGGCTGCAGAGATGGGGCTTCCCCTGTGTTCCAAGCCGACTACAGACAAGGTAACCACGGTGGATGGGACAGAAATCGCTTCCGGACCCATAACCCAGCGCACAGCCGAGATAACCTTGCTGTGTCAGGACGGACATCGGGAACTTATTTCGTTTGATCTCATCAAGGCACCTCAATTCCAGCTCATACTAGGGATGCCATGGTTAGTTGCTCACAACCCTTTGATTGACCGGCGGGCAAGAAAATTAACCTTTCCCAGCAACTGCTCTCCAGCCTGTTATTACCAAGAACAGAAACCTGTTTTCAGTATCTCTACGACTCCTGAAGTGGCAACTTTGGGAGTGACTAGTACCTTGCCTGAGGAATACCACGATTTCCAGGATGTATTCCAGAAGGACCAAGCAAACACGCTGCCACCGCACAGGCCCTATGACTGCCAGGTCGACCTTGTTCCCGGGGCTCAAGTTACTTGCGGCAGAATCTATGCTCTCACGGAACCCGAAAACCTTCATCTGAAGGCTTATTTAGACCAGTACCTCGCAAATAGATTCATTCGCCCATCCAAGTCCCCTGCAGCTAGTCCTTTGTTCTTCGTACCGAAAAAAGAAGGAGATTTAAGAACCTGTATTGACTACCGCGCATTAACCCAGATCACGGTAAAGAACCGTTATCCCTTGCCGCTCATCCCAGAAATGCTGGACCAGGTCAAAGATGCCCAAATTTACACCAAACTGGACCCTTGAGGAGCATACCACCTGGTGCGGGTCAGAAGCAGAGACAAATGGAAAACTGCTTTCCGCACCAAGTATGGTTTGTTCGAATATCAAGTCATGCCCTTTGGGTTATGCAACGCTCCTGCAGCGTTTCAGTATTTCATGAGTGACATTTTGAGAGAGTTAATTGATGTCTGCGCCCTAGTGTACATAGATGATATTTTAGTGTACTCAACTTCAAAACAGGATCATTTCAAGCACGTCCGTTCAGTCCTCGCCAAGCTCCGGGAACATCGTTTATATGCAAAGCTAGAGAAGTGCTTTTTTCACGTCACCGAAGTTGAGTTTCTGGGTTTTATTCTTACTCCAGGAGGCATCAGAATGGACCTGCATAAAGTGGACACCGTTTTGAAATGGCCATCACCAACATAAGTAAAAGGGGTACAGAGCATGTTGGGCTTTGCGAACATCTATCGCCGGTTCATACCAGACTTCTCACTGGTCGTACACCCGATCACCATATTGCTAAGAAAAAATAACAAAAAATTTGCCTGGACCGAACAAGCTGAGAAAGCTTTTCAGGAACTCAAGAAAAGGTTCACTTCTGCGCCAATCCTGCGACATCCTCACCCAGATCTTCCTTATATCATGGAAACAGACGCTTCCAGCCTAGCGATGAGAGCTGTCCTCTCACAAAGAGACCCAGTAACAGGCCAGCTACATCCAGTGGCCTTTTGGTCAAAGAAATTCTCTCCCCCGGAGATGAATTATGCCATCATGGACAAAGAACTCTTGGCGATCAAATCCACCTTTAAGGCCTGGCGGCACTACCTTCTGGGGGCTAGACACACCATTACAGTTATCACGGACCACCGAAACCTGCAATACCTTAAGACAGCTAAGGTCCAGTCTTCACGCTAATTGCGGTGGGCCCATTTCTTCGCCGAATACGACTATGTCATCAATTTTCAACGAGGGGTCAAGAATAGAAAAGCTGACGCACTCTCTCGTGCAGACACTGATGACTGGGTATATACGCCCCCAGATCCAGTCCCCATCATACAGGAAGACAAGCTCTTGGGCCTCCTATGGCCTTAACCCAAGTTGAACTGAGAGATAAGTGTCACGCCGCCCCCCACGCTACCTGCTGCACCTATAAAAACAAGGACACGCCCTACCCCGTCTGTGACCTCCACCCCTCTAGCCACCCGACACTCACACCTTAACACATGTCCCGCTTTGCCTCCTCGCTTCCTGTACAGCAGGGCACGGCAGGGCATGATTGGCAGGACTGGCGTTTATCGCCCTTCACATCGCTGGCAAACGAGGTGGAGACTTCTTCATCGCCGAGGCATACGGCGTTCATGGAAACCTGCGCATCACGGCGCGTCACCGATCACGTGACTCATGGTCCCTTAGCAACGCCGCAGCGTTTTGCTTCCACACCTCACGTGATTAAGGTCACGTGTTTTCTCCCCAGGGATAAAGGGAGACCGGGAACTGTAGACGTTGCTTCACAGCTGTTTTCGTCTGGATCACGTGTCGCCCTCTGCTTCGTTCTAAGGATCTTACCCATCGCATGACCACGGTTTGCTTCACGGACTGCTTACGCTTGGCCCTTATCTGGTTTTTGAACTTTGGATTGTATTTTGGATTACCTGGTGACTGTTACGCTTCGCCCAACGGACTGCTCTGTGCTTAACCCTTCATCTGCCTCGACCTGGATCGCCTGTTTATGACCACAGACTGCTTGGTTTTCTCTACGGATCACGTACCATTTTGGGATTTCGGTCCTGCACTAGGTGTTTACCTTGCCCTTTGCCTGGCCCAATAGCTGTCTGAAGGTCAACGCCTCTGTCGGCCTTTCCGGAACCACCCTCATATCATCACAGGTACATTGTGCTCTGGTATTTTGCATTCCGTATACATTTCCTTGTCCTGTATCCTAACCACATTGCACCTTGCCTTGCAGCGCTCAAGGGGTTCTTCCGGCTGTGTCCCACGTCCAGGCTTGCGGACTTCCACCTGTGGCTTCAAAGATCACACAGACAGTATTTCTGGTGTTGTCAGTGTGATACTTGGGGACAGAGGGGTTGCCCATACTCTGCACGACCATCAAGTTTGTAACAGACTGTGAAGCCTTTTTGGTCATCCAGAGTATGAATCCCTCCACCGGGGATCCAGTGACCGCGTTGATGCAGGCAGTGGCGGCCCTCAGGACCGACATGGCCGCCGCCACAACAGCCATACATCACCGTCTGGACGCCTTACAGAGCACCCAACACCCATTACCCGCAGACGCTGAGTTCGGGGACCCAACCCCTCCAGACCAACTAGCACCTGTCCAGGCCCCAACACCCACTCCAGTATTACTCCCGACACCCGTCCCTCTTGCCGCTCCAGAACGCTACCAGGGGGACCCCCGGAAGTACCATACTTTCATTAATCAATGCAAGCTACATTTCTTGTGCAGACCCTTGGCTTTCCCCGATTCAGTCACTAAGGCCGCATTCCTTCTGCCACATCTGTCTGGGGTGGCGGCCACCTGGGCAAATCCAATGTTGGAGAACGATCATCCCGCTTTGTATGATTTTGATCTTCTCATAGCAGAAATGGCTAAAGTCTTTGACACTCGTTATAAGGCCCAATCAAGGGACCTAGAACTCTTGGACTTGACACAAGGGAAACAAACACTAATAGAGTACATCACACGGTATAACCAGCTGGCCGCCGAGACCTCCTGGCCGGAGGAGAAAAAGGCTATTGTGTTTTATCGTGGTCTATGCAACAGCATGAAGGATGCACTCTCGGTGATTCCTGCCCTTCCTTCGGTGTTCACGGATCTGGTGGATCTTGCCTTACAGGTTGACGCAAGGCGATCCGAGCGGAGGGCAGAAACAACGTTCACTAGCCAATCAAGCCCGAGCACTTCTAACACCGCTTCTGAACCTATGCAAATAGGAGGTATCCGAAGTCCACTAACATTATCCGAACGAGAACGTCGGAGGGCTGAGAACGCCTGTTTCTATTGCGGGTTGAATGGGCACTATGTAAGGGAATGTCCCTGACGCCCCAAGAACAAGACCCCGGGTTTTCAGAAGGCTCGCCCATGATACAGGGGGCACCGGCGAGCCTGTCTACAACCCCCGCTGAACCCGCCTTCGGCCCCATCAGACCGGTGGTAGTCCAAGCCCTTTTGATACCCACAAGAGAGATCGCACACATCGTTCAGATTGTGATTGACTCTGGGGCCACTGGTTGTTTCATCGATATTGCCTTGGCCCATCGTCTCAATCTGCCCTTGGTCAGAAAAGAACACCCAGAACCCGTACACGCGGTTGATGGCACTTCCCTATCCTCCGGCCCAATCAAGTTCCGAACTGCTCCTCTGGAAGTAATGATACAGAGTAACCATAGAGAAACCATGTCGTTTGACCTTATCACTACACCACAGTTTGGCATCATTTTGGGGATACCCTGGTTGCGACAGCACAACCCTTTGATAAATTGGGGGACGGGACAAGTCACATTTGAGTCAGAAGTGTGCCAACACTTTTGTCTCACAGAAGTGGATTCGGTCTCCACTCCCGGTACCATCCTTAGTGCCATGGCTTCCACCCGCATCGATGACATAGCCTCAGACCCTGTGCCCTCGCATACCGTGGGGGCCGTCATGTCAAACATACCCACTGACTATCACGATTTTCATATGGTGTTTGACAAAGCTACTGCAGAAGGTTTACCCCCACACAGACCATACGATTGGCAAATAGATCTGGTCTCAGATGCTCCCATTCCCAGGGGTAAGATCTATTCATTATCCCAGTCGGAGGAACGAGCCCTCAAAGAGTACATCCATCGGACCTTACAACTAGGTCACATCCGTCCCTCCTGTTCCCCTGCTGCTAGCCCGATTTTTTTTGTGCCGAAAAAAGAGGGCGATCTACGCCCTTGTGTGGACTACAGGCGATTGAATTCTGTCACAGTAAAAAAACAGGTATCCTCTCCCGCTCATCTCCACGCTGTTGGACAGGTTGACCAAGGCATCCATATTTACCAAGATGGACCTAAGGGGGGCGTACAACCTAGTCCGGATGAGGCGTGGAGATGAATGGAAGACGGCATTCTGTTCCCGACAGGGGTTATTTGAATATACCGTGATGCCCTTCGGGCTTTGTAATGCCCCCGCAACATTCCAACGATTTATCAACGACGTATTTTCTGATATCTTGGATACGTTCGTGGTGGTATATCTGGACGATATATTGATATACTCATCCTCTTTGGAGGAACACGTCGGTCATGTTAGGGAGGTCCTCTCTCGCCTCAAGGCGAACGCCTTGTTCGCCAAACCCGAGAAATGTCTGTTCCATACAAAGGAAGTGGAGTTCTTAGGCTTTCACATCTCCCCCGGAGGGTTATCCATGAATCAGGCTAAGGTACGGGCTGTCACGGAGTGGCCGACTCCCGCTAACATCAAACAGCTCCAGTCCTTTCTCGGCTTCGCTAATTTTTACCGGAGATTCATCGCCGGCTTCTCTTCTATTGTTTCGCCTTCGACCGCTCTGACTAGTCCTCTTGTCCCGTTCACCTGGACCTCCGTACACCAGGAAGCCTTTGAGGCGCTTAAGTCCAGATTTGTTTCTGCCCCTGTCCTGCAACACCCTGACCCTGGCCTTCCCTATGTTCTGGAAGCGGACGCCTCCGCGTTTGCATTAGGTGCGGTATTATCTCAGCCTTGTCCAACCACGGGTAGCTTACATCCAGTAGCCTATCACTCTCGGAAGTTCTCAGCTGCCGAGACACACTACACCGTGACCGAGAAAGAGTTGTTGGCTATCAAAGACGCCCTCCAAACGTGGCGACACCATCTTATGGGGGCAAGATATCAGACGGTGGTTTACACAGATCACAAAAACCTGCAAGATCTGGCCTCCCTGAAATGTGTAAACAGTAGACAAGTGCGCTGGCATTTGTTCTTTGCTGCCTTCGATTTTGTTGTTAAACACAGACCGGGTCGTATCCACGGCAAGGCTGACGCTCTTTCCCGTTCTCCTGGTGGAGAATCATTGTCATTGTTTCCGGACACTTTGTTAGGGAAGGGCCATGTAATATGTATGTGTACACCATCCCCACCATGCTCACCGCCATCAGACAATGGGTTTCCAAACATCCTCATGCGCTCGCCGAATGGGACATTGCCCTCCAAGAAGGGTTGCCGTTTATCCAAGGCAAGTTGTTTCTCCCTACATGTGATGTACGTAACCAGGCGCTTGCCTGGTCACATGATGCTGCTATAAACGGCCACCCTGGGCAACAACGCACCCTGGAATTGCTACAACGTTGGTGCTGGTGGCCATCCATGAGGAAGGACATAGAGTACTACGTAAACACCTGCTCGATATGTGCCCAATGCAAAACACGCAGAGGACGGCCTCTAGGGTTGCTCCTACCATTGCCCATTCCCCCCAGGCCTTGGCACACTATCTCTATGGATCTCATCACAGATCTTCCCCGTAGACAAGGTCACGATACCATATGGGTTATCTTCGATTCATACACTAAAATGGCCCGGTTCATTCCCTGTACGGGTATACCATCAGCCCCAACCCTGGCTGGCCTGTTCTTCAAGTCGGTCTTCTGCCTCTTTGGTCTGCCGCAGGTCATCGTATCGGACCATGGATCGCAGTTTACGTCCTGTTTCTGGCGTGCTCTTACCAAGCTCCTGGGTATTGATGCTCGCTTCTCCTCGGCCTATCATCCCGAAAGCGATGGGCAGACCGAGCGGGTTAACCAAGCCCTAGAACAATACCTACGTTGCCTGTCCCTTCAGTACCAAGATTCCTGGACCAAACTGCTTTACATCGTGGAGTTCGCCTACAACAATTCTCGGCATTCGTCCACTGGGTTTTCCCCCTTCTATTCATTATATGGGCAGCATCCACGCACCTTACCGTTCCCTGATTTCCCCTCTGCCACTCCTGCAGCTGACGCCTGTATGCGCGATCTAGCTGGCGTCCATGCACAGACTTTGGTTCATCTCCGTGAGGCCCAGTCGGTGATGAAGGCTAAGGCAGACCGGAAGCGGGCTAAGGCACCGGAATACCATGTGGGCGATCGGGTATGGCTGTCGACCAGACATTTGCGGATCCCCGGTTGTCGCAAACTGTTGCCTCGCTTTGTGGGCCCTTATAAGGTCGCCAGGGTCTTGAACCCTGTGGCTCTCCGTCTGTCTATTCCTCCTGCCTGGCGGATCCACCCGGTTTTTCATACCTCTCTCCTCAAGCCCTTCCTTGCTCCTACCCGTGTCCTGGTTCCTCCCGCCCCTGTCTCTGTGTCTTCTCTGGACGTCTATGAGGTCAGCGCCATTCTTGGTTCCCGTGTCCATAGGGGTTGCCTCCAATATCTGGTGGACTGGCTGGGTTATGGTCCCGAGGACCGTTCGTGGGTTCCCTCCCGGGATGTCCAGGCTCCGCTTCTGGTTTCGCGGTTTCATAGGGATAACCCGGCCAGCCCACGGGGTCGTGGGCCTTTGAGGGGGGATTCTGTCACGCCGCCCCCCACGCTACCTGCTGCACCTATAAAAACAAGGACACGCCCTACCCCGTCTGTGACCTCCACCCCTCTAGCCACCCGACACTCACACCTTAACACATGTCCCGCTTTGCCTCCTCGCTTCCTGTACAGCAGGGCACGGCAGGGCATGATTGGCAGGACTGGCGTTTATCGCCCTTCACATCGCTGGCAAACGAGGGGGAGACTTCTTCATCGCCGAGGCATACGGCGTTCATGGAAACCTGCGCATCACGGCGCGTCATGGATCACGTGACTCATGGTCCCTTAGCAACGCCGCAGCGTTTTGCTTCCACACCTCACGTGATTACGGTCACGTGTTTTCTCCCCAGGGATAAAGGGAGACCGGGAACTGTAGACGTTGCTTCACAGTTGTTTCCGTCTGGATCACGTGTCGCCCTCTACTTCGTTCTAAGGATCTTACCCATCGCCTGACCACGGTTTGCTTCACGGACTGCTTACGCTTGGCCCTTATCTGGTTTTTGAACTTTGGATTGTGTTTTGGATTACCTGGTGACTGTTACGCTTCGCCCAACGGACTGCTCTGTGCTTAACCCTTCATCTGCCTCGACCTGGATCGCCTGTTTATGACCACGGACTGCTTGGTTTTCTCTACGGATCACGTACCATTTTGGGATTTCGGTCCTGCACTAGGTGTTTACCTTGCCCTTTGCCTGGCCCAATAGCTGTCTGAAGGTCAACGCCTCTGTCGGCCTTTCCGGAACCACCCTCATATCATCACAGGTACATTGTGCTCTGGTATTTTGCATTCCGTATACATTTCCTTGTCCTGTATCCTAACCACATTGCACCTTGCCTTGCAGCGCTCAAGGGGTTCTTCCGGCTGTGTCCCACGTCCAGGCTTGCGGACTTCCACCTCTGGCTTCAAAGATCACACAGACAGTATTTCTGGTGTTGTCAGTGTGATACTTGGGGGCAGAGGGATTACCCATACTCTGCACGACCATCAAGTTTGTAACAATAAGATTCAACGAACCATGAACCCGGATGCCTTCCTCGCATGGCAAGCGCAAGGAGAACAATATTCCATCAAAGATCACTTACCCTTTTTTAAGGATCGGTTGCATGTACCCACCAAAGACTTAGAACAACAAATTGTTTCAGGTTATCATGATTGCCTGATCGAAGGGCACCCTGGAATCACCAAGATCCTAGCCAAGGTAAAACAGAATTTCTGGTGGCCTGCCTGGCGTAAAGATGTCATCCAATATGTTCAGTCCTGCGGAGTCTGTGCGCAAAACAAGCCGCAAAAACAAAAACCATCCGGTCTTCTGCAACCTTTGGACATTCCTCCCGATCCTTGGCACACTCTTTCCCTCAACTTCATCACTGACGTATGTCCCAGTCAAGGGTTTAACACCATCCTGGTAGTCGTGGTCTTGTTCTCAAAGATGGCGCACTTTATTCCACTCAAAGGCCTCCCTGACGCACTCACTCTAGCCAAAGTGTTCCTGGATGGTATTGTAAAACTACATGGCTTCCCATCAGTCCTGATCTCCGATCGAGGTAGCCAGTTCATCTCCAACTTCCGGAAAAAATGTTGTGCAATGGCACAAATTGACGTCCGGCTATCCACTAGCCATCACCCCCAAACGGACGGTCAGACCGAGAGGACCAACCAGACCCTCGAACAATACCTACGGTGCATGTTACACCATGAACTAAGAGACTGGAAAGATTTGTTATGGATAGCCGAGTATGCATAGAACAACTCCTTGCACTCCAGTACCGGACAAACACCCTTTTATACCCTTTATGGTAGACACCCATACCTTTATGGTAGACAGAACGAGATGTCCCAACAAGTTTGGAAATGCCAGCAGTAAAAACTCTTCACACCAACATCACTCAGGCTTTCAAAAAGGCCAAAGAACATCTTATTTTCGCCAAAGAAAAACAAAAGCAATTTGCCGACCAACACCAGAAAAAGGCCCCAGACTATCAGGTAGGAGACAAGGTTTGGCTGGCTGCCAAGTTTGTACCCATCAAGGAACCCGGACTTTTCAACCCAGGTACTTAGGACCTTACACCATCAAGGCAATTATCAATCCAGCGGGCGTCAAACTAGACTTACCACCTAACCTACAGATTCACCCAGTATTTCATGTGTCCCTATTAAAACCAATGCAGCCCGGTACACGGATCGGGACACCACCAAAACCCATACATATTGACGGAGAACCAGAATTCGAAGTCAGAAGCATCTTGGATTACAAGTATTCGAGGGGAAGGCTATACTACCTAGTTGATTGGAAAGGATTTGGACCCCAAGACAGATCCTGGGAACCCTGTGAAAACATTCATGCACCACGTCTGATCAGAACATATCATCGCAACTTTCCAACTAAACCAGGGCCGGACAGAAGGAACACCTTGAGAGGGGCCTTGGGGGCGAGTGCTGTCACGATCCACTTCCTAAAACCCCCCCCCGGCAGGTCCATGGGCCAGGAGGGGTCTCGGCTCGGGCCCCCAACAAGCTTAGGCATCCTTTGCCTCTGCCTTCTTGGGGCCAGTCCTGGCGTCTTTGGCGCCAGGCTCATACCTAATGAAGACTTGTGCTTAGGGACTACTTTATTTCAGTGCCAGTCAACATGGAGGCATCCACATAGCTTGGCTCCTTGGAACCAAGCTATGCGGTATAGTGTTTTGGGTGTGGTAGTCTAGGGACTATTTTACCTGGACTACTTTCTTGATGCTATTTAAACCACACCAGACTCGGATAACACGCTTCGCATTACTTTGCAATCCTGCAACGTGACACTCATTGTGTTCAGCTGCATCTGCGAACCTCGGAAGAACAGCATCTGAAAAACAAAAGGACATCGTTAATAGCAGCAGCTTACCTGTGATTCCACCACAAGCTGCCCTCTGCTCCTGCAACCAGCATCCAAGGAACACCGAGCATCCCGGACCGTCGGATCTGCAAAAAAGAGAGAAAAAGGACATTAGACATTTTACAATTGTGACGGCAGCTTACCTCACGAGTCGCCCATCGACCAGCATCGCCTTGGGACTTCTTGCTCCGGGTGAGCACCGCAACCTACGGACCCAAAGACAACAGGTTAGCAAAGGCAAGGCATCATAGCGCTGCGCATAGCGCCTACTTACCGCATCAAGGCGCTCTCGAAGCACCATCACCTGCCGGCGAGTCCCAATGCAGCCAACGTTCCACAGCGAACTTCTGCGCACCTAAGGAGAGAGAAAAGACATTATTTAAATCCAAGAAAGGCACACAGTATAACAGTAATAAGACCTACCTGAAAGACTCTAAAGGGCCTGCATCAGTGAAGTAACTAGATCGCACTCGCCCACAAAGGACAATGCGCCCCTGCCAAGAAGGCAAGACGGAGAGCACGCCAAAACCCATAACAAGGTGAGGAAAGGCCCAGGGAGGGGCTGCAGGCATATGGGGTGTTGCGAGTCTCCTACCCCAGTTGCCCAGTCTTGAACATTGCCCACCTGTTTTCCAGGCAGAACTTCTCTGCTGATTATACCTGGGAGCGGCTGAGAAGGGCACCAGAGTCCCCACAGCTGGGTGGCGTCCCTGTGGATACCAGGTGCGCGTAACAGCACCTCGGGGACTGCTGCACCCGCGGTTGCTGCCCCAAGTGGCCCTTCCCAGAGACAGGAAGGTAACCCTGTATTCATGGCAGCTCAATTTCCTCTTGCTCCACCAGAACGGTTCCATGGTGACCCTAAACAATACCGTACCTTAATCAATCAGTGTAAATTACACTTTTTGTGCCGCCCTTCATCATTTCCTGATTCTACCACCAAATCAGCCTTTGTTCTGTCTTATTTAGGTGGTACGGCGACGGTTTGGGCGAACCCGTTATTGGAACAGGAGAGTACGTTGCTTCATGATTGTGACGCTCTAATCACGGCCATGTCACAGGTATTCGATACCAGATATAAGACCCAAGCCAATGATCTGGAACTCTTGGCCTTGCAGCAAAGGGACACTCCTTTACTGACTTACCTTGCTCGGTTTAATCAATTGGTCGCAGAGACAGGCTGGCCTGAGGAGAAAAAGGCGGCCTTGTTCTATAAGGGTTTGTCAGACACGCTAAAGGATGTTCTAGCTACGGTGCTAGTGGTGCCCTCCACATTCCCCGAATTATTGGACCTTCCTCAGAAAGGAAGGGGGAGAAAAGAGGTGTTTTCCTCGCTCCACCCCCCGTTATTGCACCATCCGCTATGGAGGGGGAGCCTATGCAGATCAGGGCCATTAGGGGTCCCTTGTCTTCTGAGGAAAGAGAACAATGCAGAAGAACAATTTATGTTTCTATTGCTGTTCTGCTGAGCATTTCCTAAGAGAATGTCAGAAGAAACCCAAGAAAGAGGGAAATGCCAAAGCCCGGCAATAGAGGGAACCCCTTTGCCGAGCATGTATCACCAGGGTTCCTTCTTATCTGTACTTTATGTTGTCCATGCCCAATTGACTGATCCGTCTGGGAACTCCTGGGTGGTTCAGGCTGTCTTGGATTCCGGTGCTACCGGGAACTATATTGATGCCCAATAAGTACCTGATTGGAATATCCCGGTCACCCACAAAGATCATCTCGAGCTTGTCAGCGCAGTGGATGGTACCACATTGTTATCAGGTTTGGTCACCGAACGCACCCTCACCCTCATCATGACCCTCAACTCTGGGCATACGGAGGAGATACATTTTGATGTGATTGCGGCACCACAATTCAAACTCATCTTAGGGTTGCCATGGTTAGCATTGCATAACCCCTTGGTGGACTGGCAAACCGGTGTAGTCAGATTCACCTCTAGTCATTATGAAAATCACTGTTTTGTTTCCAAATCCGAAATGACCAGTCCTTGTTCTCCGCTATTGGATGCAGCTGCACTGATAGGGGGGGTTACCTCTGTTACTCTGCCTAAGGAATATGATAAGTTTCAGGATGTTTTTGATAAGGTGGAGGCAGAGAAGTTGCCACCACATCGTCCCTACGATTGTCCCATCGATCTTGCGGAAGGCGCCAGGATCCCATCTGGGAGAGTGTATTCCCTAACGCAAAAAGGGAAGGTGGTTCTGAAAGAATATCTGGACAAGGCCCTAAAAAATGGGGTTATACGTCCATCCCATTCTCCGGTGGCGTCTCCCCTTTTCTTTGTACCTAAGAAGGAGGGAGACCTGCGTCCTTCTATTGATTATAGAGAACTCAATGCTGTGACAATACATAATCAGTACCCAATACCTCTCATTTCAGTTTTGCTAGACCAACTGGGAACTTCAGAATACTTCACGAAACTGGATCTTAGGGGTGCTTATAATCTAGTCAGAATGAAGGAAGGGGCTGTCTTTAATACCAGATATGGACTGTTTGAGTACTTGGTTATGCCATTCGGGCTCTGTAATGCTCCGGCCACCTTCCAAAGATTCATAAATGATGTCTTGAGCGACATGCTTGACAGATATGTTGTGGTCTATCTGGATGATATCCTGATATATTCCCCATCATATCCAGAACACGTAAAGCATGTTTCTTCTGTCCTACAACGATTAAGAGAACATCGTTTGTATGCTAAACTTGACAAATGTTTGTTCCATGTTTAGGAAGTAGAATTTCTGGGTTATGACATCACTAACCAGGGGGATCAAAATGAGTGATCTTAAGGTCAAAGCCGTGGTGGAATGGCCTACACCTACCTCTGTCAAATCCTTGCAATCGTTCCTTGGTTTCGCTAATTTTTACCGGCGGTTTATTCGGTCATTCTCAGAAACTGTCACCCCATTAACGGCATTGACCAGTAGCAAGCGACAGTTCTTATGGAGTACACAGGACCAACTAGCATTTGAGGCTTTCAAAGTGGCTTTTACAACTGCACCAGTCCTACAACACTCGGATCCCTTCCGTTTCATGTGGAGGCTGATGCCTCGGAAGTGGTGGTTGGAGCGGTTCTCTCTCAAGTTTGTATTCACACTGGGTTGTTGCATCCAGTGGCCTATCATTCCAGGAAACTAACACAGTATGAGCAGAATTACACAGTCACTGATTAGTTTGGAGACATCATCTCCTTGGTACTGTTTCTCCCGTACAGGTGTACACCGATCATCGAAATCTACTTGCATTACAGTCATTGAAATGCACCACAGCCCGTCATGCCAGGTGGCATGAATTTTTCTCCATGTACAATTTTGTGTTAACTTACCGTCCCGGGCAGTTGAACTCTAAGGCCGATGCTCTTTCCTGTGTTCACGGTTCTCCTTCCCGATCATGAGATGGCACCTTGCTACTTGAAAACCAAGTGGTCTGTTCTTGCACCTTGCAACCAACACTGAAATCCTTAATACAGGAGTGGGTGGCTAAGGGTCCTAAGGAGATCCAGGAATATGACATGGAGGTAATCAAGCAACTGCCATATGTACAAGGCCGCATCTATATTCCTGATGCGGTTACGAGACACGTGGCCTTACAATGGTGTCATGATTCATTGGTGGCTGCTCATCCGGGCCAACGTAAAACCCTGGAGTTGTTACAACGTTGGTGCTGGTGGCCCTCTATGCACCAAGACGTATCTGCCTACATCTCCTCTTGTTCTGTATGTTCGCAGTGTAAAGGCAATACAACCAAACCAATGGGTCTGTTGCAGCCTCTTCCGATTCCTGAACGTCCATGGTCCATGATTTCTATGAATTTTATTGTGGAACTCCCTCCAGTCATGGGTTATGACACCATATGGGTGGTCATTAATTACTTTACGAAAGTAGGTTTGTTTATTCTGTGCAAAGGAATACCTACAGCTCCTGCCCTTGCCGATTTATTCCTACACAACGTCTTCCAACTGTTTGGTCTTCCAGAAGTGATAGTCTCAGATCGGGGGACACAGTTCATCTCACGTTTTTGGAAACACCTTACTTCTTCTATTGGAATTGAAGACCGTTATTCTAGTGCTTACCATCCCCAAACCGATGGTCAGACTGAACATCTCAATGCTACACTAGAACAATATTTATGTTGTCTGATTCCCCAATACCAAGAAAACTGGTACTCTGTCCTTGTTCATGCTGAATTCGCCTATAACAACTCCCTTCATACATCCACTGGTACCACACCCTTTCATGCCCTGTACGGCCAACATCCACAGACTATTCCTATGGATCTAGTCCCAGATAGCTCCAACCCGGCTGTTCAAGCCTGTCTGCGTTATCTAACCGCCGTTCATAAAGCAGTCGGTATCCATTTGAGTGAGGCCCAAGAAAGATCTTAGGCTTATGCTGATCATCACCGCCGAGAGGCTCCTAGGTATGCCATTGGGTCAAAGGTGTGGTTGTCCGCAAAAAATCTCCGTATTCCAGGGCGTAAATCTCTTTTACCTGTTTTTTTGGGACCGTGCCTGGTACAAGCAGTGATTAATCCCGTGGCGGTTAGATTGGAGTTGCCGAAATCATGGAAAATACATCCTGTTTTTCACGTAGCATTACTCAAGCCCTGTCTGAGTTCCACTAGATTGCCTGTTCGCCCTTCCCCTGCTATGGTTCAGGGTGCGGAAGAGTACGAAGTTAATGCTATACTGGACCCCAAGTTGTCCAGGGGTACTCTGCTATTTTTGGTAGACTGGAAGGGTTACGGTCCGGCTGATCGGACCTGGGAACCCGCTTCTAATATCCATGCCCCACGTCTCATATCCCAATTTCTTGCTTCTGAGGCTGGGGTGTCATCATTGGGGGAGGATGCTGTCAGGAAACGGTCCAGTTACCGAAAGTCACGTAAGAGTGAGACCCAATTACGGACTAGGTTCCATATCCATGGTTTTCGATCTCATTTACACTCATCATGTGTTACGCCAAGTACTTCTGTCTCTTTGAAAAGCCGCCGTGTAGTAAATAAACGGCATTGGAAGTTACCTTGGAGACGCGCTCCTTCCATGTTCATGCAGTCACATGTATTCACCCGTTAAGCCTTGTTCATCGTATCACGTGATGTACGTCTCCTAATTATGCCCCGCCTTTCATTTTTTCCTTGCTTCTGAATTTGTATTCTACGGCCATTGCTACCTTGTTTTGAACTACTCTCTTTATTTACTGACCCGGTTACGTTCCACGGAACTCTCTTGCCTTGCCCTTGTCTGTTTGCCTTCAGAATCCCAGTTGTCGACATCGGACCGAATACGACCTGCTACTCCTGCTGATTTTGTGCTTCTGCTGCCTGCAAGAAAACCGACCCGGAACTCTTGACCATTCTACTCGTCCAGCACACGGTTCTTTCTTCAGCCGCAAAACCTTACCTGGTGACTCTCCTACTGCTGGTCTCCTGACACTATCTTCAGGAACCACTCTACTCGATCAACGCACGGTTCTTTCTTCATCTGCACAAACTTACCTGGCGACTCTTCTACCGCTGGCGTCCGGACTCCCTTCAGGAACTTGTTAGGCGTCCTCGTGCCGGCGGGTGTCAGGTGGATCATTGCTTCGCTGGAACTTGGACTCTTCCTGGGAACACTGCTAGGCGTCCTCGTGCCGGCAGGTGTCAGGTGGATCATTGCTTCGCTGGAACTTAGACTCGTCCTGGTGGTGGCAGGTGTTAGGGGGGAGCTTTTCATCATCTCATCAGTACCCTGACTGTACAACTGAGGGTAGGTCGTTCTCTCCACCATCCCATCCCTGCTTCATTCATCCTGCAGTACCTTCCTTGGTCCTATGGTAAGAATAGTTGTTTGCTTGACTTATTATGCCATACTGCTGATTTTCTTGGTTTACTCAATCCTCCTACCGTTATCCATTTCATAGGATACACCTGTTACTCAGCTCAGGAACATTGACCTCTGTATTGGAATCTTGCTTTCGAACCAAGGTATTTATCCTTGATTTCCTATGGTTAGTTGTTTATGTGCTTACGTTGGTACTAAACTTGACCTTCCTTTGCAGGTCAGCGGTATCCTGTGGCATCCATCCATCTTTGGGTCAATTAACTCCTCGGGCAATTGTTTTTACATCCCTGAGGGGTACATTGGCAGAAAGAACTTGCCGGCTACACGACGGGTTGAACTGCTGGAACAGAACTCCTATCAGGAATCCTTCAGAGTTCTGACAAGTAGTCACTTTAGATTTTAAAGCGTCAAGCCTAGGTCTTTCGGTAGAGCTTGTATTCAGGCATACCCCCAGGTAGATGAATGCAGAAACTTGTGGAATGACTTTCCCTTCCAGGTGCCATGTGTTAGGTGGTTTCCTCGGGGCCTGATCCTTGAAATATGCTTAGAAAACATGCATGGGACTCACGCCTTGAAGGACACTGCACGAATCTGAGCGCAGGTTAAAAAATGCGCGACCCGTGTATTCATGGAATTTACTGCGCAGAGTAACCGTATTTGCAAGTCGCGCCTGAAGCGCCCCCGACAAGCTCCCATGCAAAGCAAGAACAGCCAGAAGAGCTATCATGCTCCCCTGGGTGCGAATACACACCTTTCAAACGGTGTGTGGGGACCCCGCAAGCAGGCCTGCATCTCGGGGACCCTGCGACGAATGCAGATTTGCCCGCAGTTTGGCACAAACGTACCCTATTTTCCACGCAAATAATTCCATGAATCGGGCCCACAGGGTATTCTTAATAGTGCCTACCACCTACTGTAGTCTGCTCTCATGGAATGCATTAATGCCAGCACCTGTGCTTGCTCATTGGGCTGGATAATCAGCACCGCCGAAGTCCCATTTTCAAGAAACAAGCATATCCCAGCTGCTGTACGGTATGCAGAGACGTCATCATTGTGCATGTGCCGTGCAGCAATGTAAGAAACGCAGAGCTCCCACAGAAAAGAGGCCCATGGGACAGAGGCCCTGCGGGAAATCCCTAAACCTCCCTGTAGGCCAGTTCACTACTGCCTCCTGTCATGCCTCGCATGTGAACCAGTGGCTGGAAAATATGTTTCGTGACTGCAATTCCCCAGTTAGGGGGAGCGTTAGAAGCGGGCCGAGTAGCTGGTCAGACATCTCATGGGTCGTTGGAGCAAAACACATGCACACACTGTAAACACCAGAGACACATGTCTTTCAGAAATCGGAGAGCAATACCATTGTGGATTTTTCTGAAACATTTCAATTTTAGCCTCGCAGAGCCGAGATTAAGGGACATGTTTTCCACAAATTCTACAGCTCATTCTGAAAGAGACCGGAAACCAGCCACAGTTGTGCAAACCAGTCTGAAATACCATCTCTGGAGGTCTCCGCTGCCTCAAAAGACCCAGAAGGGAATGTAAAAGAAGCAAGAGGTATTTGACCAGAAAAGAGGCCTCTCATGCTACACAGCTCGAATCTAGAATAATTTACCAACGCACTTCAGAAAGGAACTGAAAACCCTGCCCTTCAAGAAAGACCTCATGGCCGCTTTACCCGCTTCCCCCCTCGCCTCCATCCTCCTCTTTCCTCCTTGACCTCCTTTCTCTGTATTGTCCAACGCTATGCTGCTTTCTAGGCTGTATAAATCCCGTGCGTACATTGCGTGCTAATTAATTACGGGGGTTGTTCCAAGGTAACCCAACGCTGGCACTTTGCTTCCTTGATCATTGTACTAACTCAGAACAATTTTACTTTATGAAAGGGGTTATAATGCACAGTGTTTAAATAGAGGCTCTTTCTTATGTTTTCTTCTAAATCCTCAATATCGAACTCCGCCATTTGGCGTGTTGGAGGCAAGACTACCAGTCAGGCTATAGAAGCTGCCTAGTGCATTGTTTCAGAAGTCATGTGAGAAAAGTACGCAACGGATCTCTTCATTTCCTCTAACTCTGGGGCATCTTATGGTTGGTGTTTTGGTTAACCCTTCGATGATGTCCATACAACCTCCAGATGTGTTCTGCTTTCTTTTTCATCTATGTTGCTTTTCACCTTATTGCTTCAAACTGCAAAACTGCTCAGAAACTGCCTTATAATCTTTGGTGGAACTCTATCTGTTCTTTTCACAGAATTGAGAAAATGTATGCATTATCCTGCAGAAATGTACCAAAATTGAAGAACAAATGGAATATTTGCACTGCATATTTAGTGCAGATTTTTACTTGACCTTTGGTTACATTTATCCCTTCTTTCCTATTGTTTCACTTAGTTTGTCCAGTCGGCCTCCCCTGGTGAGTCCTATTGATCATACTTAACATTATCCATTTAAACTATGTTATAATGTCAATATAGTGTTCTGTTCTAGACCATGCACTGTTTTGCCATGTATTCCTTAGTATTATACTGCATTTGATAAATCTTCCATGCTATTAATTGTTTGCTATCAATGTGTAGGTTCATCAAGTTATAGATCTGTTCATGAAATTATTAATCCAAATAATTTAAGACAAAAAAAAAGAGTACATGTGAGCTGCCATTGCTTAATTATTGCTAAAAACTCTGGGACACGCTAGGGGTTTTGAGACTACTACGTTGGTGATTTAGCGCAGCATAATACACTAGTAACTTCTAAAATAAATGATATAAGTGCACTCTCCTGTTTGCCTTCCTAAATCAGGCGTACATTAATTGCCTCATATTTTTCTTATATTGCTTCATGCCCGATGCCTCTTCCTTCTACAGGTTGTCATAATAACTGTAATTGTTATCCAATTTAATATTACTCAGCTTATTCAAGAGGGTGGACGGTCTGAGTTGCAGTGACTGGTCATTTTTTTAACTGAAGGGGCTTACATGTTTCCCACAAATATGCGGGAGTGACTGAGCGTAGCAAGGGAGCTTGAACCTACAAATGAAGGTTTAGGGGGAACTCATCCCCCCAAGATTCCTTTTTGAAATAATGGGCAAACATAGTGTGTTTTGCAGAACACTTTCTGTGACAAATTGGGTAAAAGGTCACAGCGCTTGCAATCGGTTTTGCAATATAACTCATGAAAAACACCAATAAGTGCAAGCCACAAATATTGCAGAAGTGCATTTCCCAATGCATTTTCTTGATGCCTTTTCCCACAATACATGCCGGAAACAAAAAACATTTGTATGCTGCCTATGCTTATACATTTTCCATGCAGGCTGCACCAACATATGCCAGTATTCCCATGTATACACATACTCCTGTTGGCTTTGACAGTGAAAATGCCATGTCACAATAAGAAAATACGCCCAGACTGGCTGCACCAAATTAGCCGAGTCTAGCCACATAATAACAATGATGCTTTCTGTATCCCAGTAATAATAAATCCATGCAACAGTAACAAAATATAGCCAGACTTGCTGCACCAATGAAGGCAATTACACTTACCACATTTTCTTTACCTTGGATTCCTATTATATAGCTGAACAGGATCTATGTGATCACTGCACCCCCGTAACTGCGACGGCCGAAAATGCCGACACCAGTTACAGTGCGGCGCAGTGACCGGCCTACATTACCCCTCCCAACCCCCCCCACTCCACGCACCTTTAGGGCGGCACACGCAGAAGTGTGCCCCCTGCGATCCCTGCAGCGTCAGCTCTTCCCACTAACGTGGGTTAGAGTTGACGCTGCAGGGTGCTTTTTTTTTTCTTTTTCTTACGTGTCCCCCGCTTTCCGAAATGGTAAGTGGGGGACACCCCCGCAACCCCTGACCCCTGTTACTGCGCCCAGGTAGAGCGGGGGACACGCCCGCAACGCCCGCTCTGCTTGGGCGCAGTAAATGTCACCCTCATTTTGTGCGCCTCCAAAGTCACAGTGACTGCGGGGGTGAACAAATGAGGGTGACAATTTTGTACAATACCGCTGAACACAGTAATGAGTAATCTCCAAGGCCTTCTTTACTTGTAAGATAAAGCCAACAAAACAGTCCCGGCTCAACTAGACCACAACTTCTTGCCTCTCCAACTGTCCCTGCTCAAGTGTCGAAACCTGTGAGGCTCTAGAACATCTGTCCACTGTTCCTGTAACAGATGGAGAGAGTAAAAGATAGATGAACTGTTGGAGATGCATACAGAAAGATATTGATACACAAAACAGAGAAATTAAGAATAACATTTAAGAAAACATGTTCAGACTGGCTACAACAACGTGGGCCTGTCTAGCCATGCAATAACATTTATCATGTTTGCTTTACCCTTAATGCTCAGTTAAAACTGCCATACAACAACAAGAAAATATTTGAATACTGGCTGCAAAATGTAACCCCCCTAGCCACATAATAACTCTTTTCCTGTTTGCTTTACCCTTGATGCCCAGTACAAAATGTCATGCCACAGAAAGAAGGCATGTTCAGTCTGGCTGCACCAAATTAAGCCAGTCTAGCCACATAATAACACTTATTGTTTACTTTACCTTTGCTGCCCAGTAAAAAAATCCCATGCCACAGTAAGGATATATGGCCAGACTTGCGCCACCAATGCAGGCCAGTCTAGTCATGCGATAACACTTATCATGTTTGCTTTATCCTTGATGCCCAGTTAAAACTGCCATGCCACAGTAAGAAAGTATATGAGGACTGGCTGCACCAACATAGACCAGTCTAGCAAGTTAATAATAGTTATCATGTTGGCTTTACCCTTGATGCCCATTAAAAAAAGCTATGCCACCAGTAGCCTCACATCCCCCAAACTTAGTGGGCTGCCCCCTTCACATATGCAGGCACACACACTCATACAGCACACATGCTCTCATTCACAGGTAAACATACAACATTTATTTTTATTTATTTACTGTGCATTTGTTAGGCGCTTATACAACAAGTAAATTGTGTTTCAAAGCACCCAAAGGGAGGGAACATGGAATAGAAAACAATGAATACACTGGGGGACATAGACTAACCTACTAGTCCTTGTGAGCATTCAGTGCGCGCAAGTACAGGGAGATGGGTGTAAGTTCTGGAGTGCCCATGCTTGTGAGCGAGCAGCAGATTTAAGTGCCCATTGTAGGATGTGCTAGGGAACTTGCACCTGTAAAAATAGTTGGGTAAGTGCAGGCCTACAGTGCCAAAGGCCAGTAAGTGCCAAGGCAAGTGCTATGTGTGGGCAGAGGCTGAGGCGAATGGGTGTGGCAGGCCAGGGCACTGAAGGCAAGGGCCCTCTCATTCACTTGTAGATTCATATAGCATTCAGATAACTCCTTGCATGCATTAAAACAAACATACACACATTCACACACAGACACATTCATAAACGTATTCTCAGACAACTCCTTGCGTGCATGCGTAGATAAAAACAGACTGCCGCCACCAATGTCAAATGACATACCCATGAATACTTCACTTACCTGCTTGCGCCTCCCCCATGACCAGGTGGCCCACCTCTCTACTATGCTAAGCATGCTCGCTGACAGGAGAGGGTGCCTCTAATATCAGTCAGCGCATATAATACTAACGCAATAATGAGATGTGGCGGACCAGACTTCTGACACCCGAGCCAACCATTAGTTATTGAACTCTAAGTATTTTGCAGAGCCCCAAGTGCTCCACCTTGGAAATAATAATAATTAATTTCGTACATAGCGCTACACACCCGTAGGTCTCGGAGCACTGAAATAACAGAAGATATTATTATCTCACAGAGTGGTACTCAATTTAACAACCTCGAAAGAATGAAAGGCTAAGTTGAGCCTGCCGGGATTCGAACCCGCCACAGCAGGCTGCACACAGATAAAAGGGAGAGCGCTAAGCTCACTGTGCTATCTGATCGGCTTCCAAACAAAAAATATGTAGCAGGAGGATGCGTCCCTGCTCCGAAGCAGACAGCACAGTGCCCTATGCAAATAAAGCACCCGGGTGGACTGTGCGGCCTGGTACTGTGCTTTGAGAAAGATGTACTTTTAGATACAAATTCTAAATGTACATTAGAATGTTAATCTACACGTGTGTATCTCTTACCCAAAGCAAGTGGCTGACGATGAGTTGGACCCATAGGGATTCGGGATTGAGCAGTGCAGGCTGCCCATTTGTCACAGTCGAGTGCTTAACCGGTAAGCAATGATATAGAGCATGGAGACCTTTGGAGAGGTTTAAAGAAAACATGCTTTTTAGAAAGTTGAGGAAGCAGGGGCTCCTGTAAACAAGCTGATGGCTAGAACCCTTTTGCCAAATTATAGCCGATCTGTGTTGATTAAGGCTCTGATTTTGATGCTGCCTTTATGTTCCCTTTGTCACTTTTTTTTAAAGACTCTATTGTGATATTGACACCTTAAGCTCACTTGCAAAAGTGTCATTAAAAGTGGAGCAACACAAAGAAACAAACCCGCCACTATTCTTAGCAACGGGCCACTGTGTCTTAATACGGCCCTGGGCTCGTTGTCTGGGCACACGTTTTGTACAACACCTGTATTTTCTTTTTAAAAATTCTCTTGGTTAGTTTTTGTGCTGCAGCCAGTATAAACAACAAACCAATTATTTCAATGAACATGTTCATTCGCCCCTTCCCACCCGCCTTCAATTCTTTCATTGTAAGTATTTGCCATATCCTATTATGCCACAAGTGTAGTGTTGGGAGAATCTCTGGCCCCTCACAATTGCAGTTGCAGCTGGTGAATTATTTTCCTGGAGGGGTGTAAATAATTCCCACAAACCTGTGTGCGTGACCAACCCATTTTTGAAAACATTGGGCATTTATCAGCACGTTTGTGAAAAATAGGGTGCAATCAGTTTCGTGGGGAAACACATGAAAAATTCCAATAGCTGCCAGGCCACCAATAATATACACAGGAACATTTTCTAATGCACTTTTACAATGCCTTTGCCCTCAATATTGTCCAGTGTTCTGCTAGTTCCAGAAGACATTTGCATGCTGGCTGTGCTCCATAATGCCAGTATTGCCACCGTAAGAAGTCATGTTCAAGCTGGCTGTGCCAATATATGGCAGCATTTCCACGCGAGAATCCCCTCTTGTAATCTTTGCCCATAATGCCAGTAATGTGACTTGGAAAACGGTTCTATGTGATATTTCCACTTTATAAAAGCTGCACATAAAAAATAAAACAATGTATTGCTGTCGTCAAAAGCGGAAATAGCACACCATTGAGGGGGGTTCACCTGCCAATCTCTCTCGGGACACTGTTCCCCTGCCCACCCCCACTCCAGGCCTACTGATCCATACACATAAACATGCATACACAATCACGTTTACCCACTTCCCCGCCCCCTCCCTTCCACACACCACAAACAATCCCCCTCCACCCCTATATACACACACAGCCACTCACTCACACTCTCTTGCACACACACACAACAAAAACACTTACCTGCGGCACTCGTGTGCGTAGCATTGGCTGACAGTTCGATTTAGAAAGACCGCTCAGAGTGGTCTCAGAGCTGCATTTCTAAATACAGATTTTTTTTTCATTTCAAAATAAAACAAAATAATCACTCCATACCGAAAAAAAACATGTACATGCTGGCTGCACCAATAAGAGCCGGGAATTCCCAATTAACAACACACTCATATTTGCTTGGCCCAAAAACCAGTACTGCCACTGTAAGAGCAAATGGTCATGCTGGCTGTGCCAATATGTGACAATATCACCTATTCCCTTCATTACACCCTCATATTGGCTTTGCCCATATAGGCATAATGTGGCAATATGGGACACCATCTGCACATATTTACACTCTCATATTTGCTCTGGTCACATAGCCAGTGGTACTGGAAGAAAACATGCCCATGCTTGTTGTGCCAATACATCCCAAGATTGCTCCTGATTGGCAACACCTTCATTGCCATCATCAAGCCCCTCTTTGAAAAGGCCGCACTCATCCTCAGCAATCATTGACTCCCAAGTGGGAAGTGATCCACACAGAGGGCTTCTAGCAACATGTAAAGCATGCATGCATTCCAATTTCACCTACCGCCACAAATCCCTCGATTGTTGGTCATTCTCACAAGAGAGGTACACGAGAACCCAACTCTCTGCATCCCCTGCGGTATGGATCGCTCTGGTGTGCTAACTAGTGGTGCAGGTGTATTGGTGCATAACACCACCTGTATACTATTTTCTGTTTGGTTTCTGTATCTTGGATGCACGTGGAGGTTTTGGACATCCCCTTTCCGTGCTTCTTCCTCAATTTCCCTCCCTAGTTATGTCTTCCAACTCTTCTTCTGGATCCATCACTCTTGGTCTTGCAGACCATTTTGTCTATGGCCACAATCAACCTCCCGAAGGAGGCAGCATTTTGGATCACTGCTTCAAGTAACGTACGCCGCCTCATTGTAAGCCCTCCCATCTCGCGGTCCGGCCCCAAGGGCCGTATTTGGTAGTACCGCAAGGACCCATCCCGCCTCACCTCTGTAGTGGGCCTTACACAATGCAAAGGCACTGACGCCTCCTCTAGGAACACGCCTCCACTTCTCTTCGTTTGAAATCCCTTGCCTGAAAGGGGCTGTAATGAGTCACTATTGAGTCTGAGTGGCATAAATGAAGAAGGGAGGGAAGCCTACTCTATGACCCATGCCCACGCGCCCTAAGCGTTCATTGTTGCCTTGGCGATGGACTCTGCTACAGATTAGGGGCTCTGTGGTGTTCCCTGAGCCACGGCTGTCACCTGACATACTGTGAGTAGCCCTTTCCGTTCTGATAGCACCTGTGGCCGTTCGGCCATGGCCTTCACCGAAGCTGCCAAGTAGAACTAGAGGAGGTCCAGCCATGCTAGCACTTCCTGAGTTAGGTGCAAACAGGGCGTGATTTTGCAAAATGAGCATTTTGCCCACCGAAATAAATGTCATCACCTAAGCCTCACAATTATTAAGAGTAAATCGAGGCTGTTTGGAATAGGGATCCCACTCGTCAAAAAAAAACGAATCCAAAAACAATGAGGCCGAAATCACATTTTTGTGGTATTTTTGCACTCCCCCCCAAAAAAAAAAAATCGGGTGGGGTTAATTAATGAAAGTGATGGGGCTTGGGGGAGGGCTGCAGGGGCGGATGCTCTGCAATAAAAAAAAGGAAAAAGTCCACAAAAAGCAAAAAACATTTTCGAAATTCGATTTTTTAAAGTTCGTTGTGTTGGGCCTCGTGGTTTTTTTCTCGGTATTTTAACGTAGATCCCCACCAGCGACATATAGAGCAGTCTCGGGAGAGTGTTCATTTTCACCACTGCGATCCTGCCCCGCTGGAAATGCAAAGCCCAATCGCCCCACGCAAATCAGAATCTCGGGGGATTAGCGTGACATAGGTGTGCCCATGTGGGCATGTGTTATTATTATTATTATTATTATTATTATTATGCATCGACAGGTATTTTATAGATGGCCCCACCCGTCGAAAGGGAGCCCCTTCCTGTAGTCGATCCCTACAGCTCCAACAGAGATTGCTAAATTGTGACTCTCTGGCTTAGTCATATTTATTTTGAGTGTCGGGACATTCTGAAATCCCTCTCTCTCTAGTTGCACTGCAGTAATAGACGTTACAGAGTGTCAGATGGCTAATATCACACCAACCCCAAGCAAGTGGTTTTAATATAAAGCCTCCCCTGTGGTTATTCACTTCATCGTGTCGTTGCTCTCGGCTTTCTCTGCAGAGGTCTCCATCGTGGGAAAGAAGGTGCGCTGAAGGCAGTCCGGCCGCATGCCCCTTTTCCGATGGAAACTACCATCCAATCTTGCCGGGACAGAGCCTCGAGTAGGGTAGAATCATGTTTTTCAATCGGGGAACAAAGGTACATTTCTGAAGTGGGTCCTCCAGAAACACCTAACCCAGCTTATCAAATGCTTTCTCAGGGTCCAGACCTAAGTGTAGAGCAGGATCAGGATTTATGGTCTATCCATCAAATTTTTTGCATTGAAGGACATTTCCATCGATTTTTTGCAACGAAAAGATTTGCACCAAATGCATTTTTTTTTATGAGGGGCGTACCCCCAAGCCTGTTTTTTACCCTTTAAAACCCACAAAAAAAATGAACCATTTACCCCTCAAAAACATGCTTTCGATGCATATTCTTTTGTTGCAAACCCTTCGAGGCAAATGCATTCGATGGATATACTAGATACCCTGGATCAGGGGCTCTGTTGGCTTTGTATGCTAGGTTTAGCTCTCTCTGCATATTGTCAGAAGCATTTCTGTGTCTGAAACATCAGAATTGGTCAGAGTCTATCAAGTATGGTATACATGCCTCATTGTAAATATGTAAATATATATATCTTTTAGTATCTGTGGAAAGACGGACAAGAAGACATGTTTCAAAGTGTGTCACCTTTATTTAAAGTAAAGAAAATGACTTATCTATCCCTGTTTCTACGATGAAGTTTCCCTATTCTAGAAAATAACAAAAAGGTCCTCATCAGGACGTCTTACACAAAAAAAACCTTGTCCTGTGTCCAGACCTATTCTGCCCTGTTGACTGACCTTATCACTAATAAAGAAAACTGAAATTAACATGGAGAAGTGCTTTCTTACCTTTCCCGTTTTTGGCTAATGCTGGTTGGTGCTTGAACCCCTCCCAAGTGTTTGTCAATTTCTCCTCTTGGTATTTCAGGCCTTGACCTGCTTGTGCAGTTCAAGCAAGTTACTTGATTCTCTATACAAAAAAAGGGAACTCCTGACCCCCTTCGCAAACGACTTGCTTAACTTAGGAAGTGTGTTCTTCTGACGCAATACTTGAATCTGTAAATCCCTCCATTTTGCAAGTGGTGTCCCAATTATTTAGTAGCAGTGGACTTTATTGGTCCAGCAGGCACCTTGGGACTCTACTGGCAGTTTTCACTTAACTTGGTTTCCCACCCTTTGTGAGTTGCTTGCTTTCTCGGCCCACACTGGCCTCTCTGGTCCTTAAGACCTTTCAATTCTGTGGTAGCTCTTATCCCCTCATGGGGTCTTGATTTCAGGTTCACCCCTCTGGGGGTCTTTCTTTTATGTCTCAAATACCCCCTTGTGGGGTCTTGGTTCCCGGTTCACCATTCCAGGGTCTTTTGTTTTCTCTCATGTCTCCGATACCTCGTCATGGGATCTTGGTTTCAGGTTCACCACTCCAGGGTGTTTCACTTTCACTTAGGTCTCTGATACCCCCCTTGCAAGATCTTGGTTTTAGGTTCACCACTCCAAGGTCTTTCTCTTCCTCTTAGGTCTCGAATACACTGTCACAGGTTCTTGGTTTCAGGTTCACCCCTTCAGGGCGTTCCTGTGTCTCTTAAGTCTTTGTTAGCCCAACATGAGCACTCTGGCACTTTAGCCTGTCCTGTTGTCTCCTCGCCCCTTCTTGGAGTGCTTTGGAGCTCTGCTGCTTTCCTCCCTCTCCCCTTTGTAAGCTGTGTACCTGTGTTTCAACAGTGCTCTTCATCAGGGAAGACGACGGCTCAGGTAGCTGCGGTACTGTGCTTTTCAGGTCATTGGCTCTTTCACAGTGTTTCTTCATCCAGGCATCACGGTTCTGCACGCCTGTGCACTGTGTCTTTGGCAGTTTGGTCTCTCTGTGCTGGAGACCTGTGTGCCTTGGGTTCTCCACCCACCTGGACTATGCAGCATTCTGAGTTCTCTGAGATTCCGCCGCCCACCACCTATTCGACGTGGTCCTGCCTCTGGGATGGATTGGCTCTGCGCTACAGCATAGGCTTCCGCTGGGCACGGTCTTGCACAGGCTGTTCCTTAGCCAGAGGCTGGCTTCTCTCCGGCAGGTAAGGGTCTCGCCCATTTTACGTTCCTCTCTGCAACGAGAGATGCAACACCATTAGTTCCATGTTTCTGGCATCAATGTGAGGTCATCAGCCAAACCAAGCACATGTAAAGGCCCCTGTACATTATATTATATTTAGCAACCATGTATCCAAAAAAAAAACAATTGGGACACTGGTGTTAAAATATATTTCATAAACTTCTCACCTGGGGATTTTTTGTTCCCCAAGGGCGGAGGGTCACGCCCAGTGAGATTGCGCTTGCCTTGCCCACTAGGGAGGGTTTTGCATAGTGGGCTCACCTTCCTGGTTCCAAAATGGGTGCCCCCCCCCTTGGAGAGAAGGGATGAATTCCCTGGATTTGTCACACAGCTAAATCTATATAGTGTACAGTCTGATGGGTTTTAGCTTGCTTTGGTTCAGTGATGTAGGCTTCAAATATTGATCTTGCGAAGTGACTCCCCCTCTTAATTTATTTATGTATTTATTGTGCATTTGTATGGCGCCTATGCACCAGTGTTTCCACGTGCTATAAAACGACACATTCGGGAGGGGGGTGAAGCATAGGGAAAAACAACAGAGACGGTCGCACTAGGCCTTGTGACGTTCTTACCGAGCAAGTGCAAAGAATGCAAAGTGCAAGTGAGGGAAGGGGTAGGGGCAAGGCTGGGCATGGGATGGGAAGGTATCTGGTCATTGCAGGTAATGCCATTCCATCTAATGCCATCTAATGCCATTCCATTTAATGTTTCCCATCTAAAAAATGTGCATCGAATTTTTGATCAGGATGATTTTAAAAGGTAAAAAACGGGGGTTTGCCCCCCAACCCAAAAAAAAGAAAACAAAATGTATTTGATGCAAATTTTTTAGATGGAAAACATTTGATGCAAATGCATTTAGATGCAAGGAATTCAATGCAATTACTATAAACCGGATGGGAAAAGTGCAGGAGTGGGGGGCCAAAGGGGCTGAACAAGTGTCGAGGAGAGCATCGAGGGCAAAGTGCAGGAGAGGTGAGAAGGAAAAAGTGCAAAGGAATGGGGTGAACCAGAATCAGGCAAGTCCAGGAGGGGTGCCTGAGGGCAAGTGCTGTAGGGATGCTGGGAGGGGATGAGTTGAAGAAGGCTCAGAGAGAACTTTATAAAGGTGGTAGCTAGCCCATTATCAAATCTTCTTTCCTGGAGATGGGAGCTTCCAGCTCCTATCGCTGTACATCGGAAATCTTTAGAAGTCTTACTGAGTCCAGGTGGGCTCTCTGTGAGGACGGGTTAATCTTCTTAGCTAGGCAGCGGTTCTGATAGAAGGCTTTAAAGGCTTCTTGCCTATTTAACTCACTCCACTTCAGCCCCATTAGCATCTTGTTATGTTATGTTAAAGGATATTTATACCAATCACTATCACCACCGGAGTGGTCCCCTGGCGTGCTGGTGGATCTGAAAGGCAAGAGGGTAGGGTAAGTTAGGAGGGCTGAGTGGGAAAAAGCCCAGGAGAGCTGTGGTGTGCTGTTGGCAGCTTCAGGATGGTTTACACAGTTCGCCGAGCGTAGGTGTGATTTTTCGTTGGTAGTTGTCATGTGCTGTTGTGTGGGGCTATGTGTGGTTTGTTTTGTTGTTGCGGTGAAGTGAAGTGCATGCGGTTTGTTGTGCAATATCGATATGGTTGTGTTCTGTTTAGAGTTTGAGAGATCTAAGCAGAGGGATGAGTTTTTTAGTGGTTTGGTTAGTGGTGGTACTCTTCCCTGTGCCCTTGAGGTACCTGGGCTACTCGGTTTATATGTTCGTTTACCACTGTTTCCCCTTCAACTCTTATGTCCTCTTTCTGTGGTTCAACCTAGGACGCTCCCATCTCTTTCGTTAGGCTCTAGTAGGGCTGTCCATGGGAATGGATGCACCCGGTTCTCCCTCCCACTCGGATGTCTCTTCATCTCCCTGCACTTGTCGTGGTACAGTCTAGTCTGCCGTCTTGCGATGTGTGTGTTCATTCCGAGGGGTCTGGGTGTTTCTCATTTTCATTGTGTTCTGATTTGAAGAGCCAGTTTTGAGGAGTTTTCTGAATTTTAGATGGTCCTTCATGTTTCGTATTTCAATCGGGAGGGAGTTCCACATGTATGCGACTAGGCAAGAGAATGCTGATCCACCAGGTTTTTCTTTGTGTACGGTTTTGGTTCCAGGTGGATGTCGTGGCTGGATCTGAGTGTTCTTGTCGGCTGGTAAATGATGATTTTCTTTTGTTGGAATTCTGCTCCTTGGCCGTGGATTACTCTGTGCGTTATGCACATTGCTTTGAATGTGATTCATTTTTTGACCGGCAGCCAATATAGCTCAGGAGTGATGTGGTCCCTTCATACGAGTTTGAGTAGAAGTCTGGCCGCTGCATTCTGTATACATTGCAGTTTCTTCAGTAAACAATCCTGCATTTCAAGGTATATGCTCTTGGCATAGTCTATCATGGACATGATGAGGGAGATGATGGCTAGAGTTTTGTGCATTAAGGAGAGGAATGGTCGGAGCTTTCTGATCGTGTGTAGGCAGTGCCTTAAGTGGCACTACAAAATGAGCCGGGGCTCATCAAGGGGGCGTGGCCTAATGGTGGGGGGTCCCACTGGCCTGTTAGGCCACGCCCCCTGACGAGGCTCGGCTCAATGGGCTACTGGCACCCCTGCCAGGTGGCCTTTTGGAGAGATCAGCACTCTCTCACCACGGGGGAGAGGGTGCTGATCTCTGCATTTATTTTCTATAGGCTTGCCTGGCAGGGGATAGCGCCTCGCCTATTCAGCCTTAATGGTGGCGCTGCCCCTCGCCAGCTGGGGAGGGGCAGCGTCACCGTTGAGGCTGAAAGGATGAGGCCACTGGAAGCAGAGGCCTTTTTCCTAAAGACTGAAACTCCCGCAAATCCGCGGGAGCTTCAGTATTTAGAAAGCAAGGCCTCTGCTTCCAGCGGTCTCATGTTTCCTCCATAATGGTGGCGTCGGCCCACAGGCATCTCTTGCTTAAAGGGATGCCTCGTAGGTGCGATGCCACCATTATGGCTGAAAGGCATTTTTTTCTGAAGCCTGAAGCTCTCGCACACGAGCGAGAGCTTCAGGCTGTAGAAAAAAAAGCCTTTTTGTGTAGTGGCCGGGGCTGCCAGGGGAGATTAGTGGGCCCCGGCAGGGCCCCGCCTCAAAACGAAATTTAGGAGCATGCCGGGCCCAGCCCCGGCAGACCCCGGCCCACTTAAAGCCCTGCCTATATCCAGAGAAGCCATGAGCGAGGTTTAATTGAAGATCCAACCCAAAGAATGAATTCACTCTAAAGAGCTGACCATTTGTAAAGGTTTAGGGACTGGCAATTTTGACAGTTTAGATAATACGAGATTAAATGAAATGCCCAGGATCACACATTGGTTACGAGGTAAAGCTGGGATTTGCACCCTTTCTCTCATTTCTGCACTTTCCAGTTCTTGCGATGAAATAACATAATTCTATTTTATAGAACTGATTCAGCATGACCATTTTTAAAACAAAATGTTATAGAACCATATTAAGCAAAATGGGTATTTTTATAATTTCATTGTCTCCACCATAAAGGGAATTATACAAGTACCAGCATACTAACTGATGGGCTCATAAAAGATTTCATCTGGGTTTTGCCTTTGTATTTTGTATTTTAAATCTTGAACTACATCTAAAACTCAGGCTTCTGGATTGCTATTTATGATGTGCAGAAGGACCGTTGAATTGTACAAACAAGCAAACTATGTTCTGTGTCAGATAAGTAGACCTTAACATTTGCTTGCCAGAGGACTGTGATATCTTGTGTACTCTCTTCGCTCTGGAACCCCTTCCACTCAAAGAGCCTACACATAACGAAAGATCAGGTAATGGACAAAACAATGCCACCAGGATGTGAGAAGGGAGCAGGGATATAAGACAATTGTCCAGGATCACTGTATCGTCCGCTGGCAAATCCAGGATACAAGCATGAACGCTTTGGTTCCACAGACTTGAATTTGGATACATAATTACCTCTTCGGACTAAAAGTTTGTGCTCATCATTTGGGGAAGCAGCCTAGGTTTAACCTCCCCGCCCCCCAATCTGAAGGTACTGATTTACAGAACTTCACCGTTCTGATACTCTGTCAGCTGTTGTAGCAACCACTATCTGGTGCTGGGACATTGGTGTTAAAAGCACCTGATGTGCTACAGGACAAAGTACACATACATGGAGGGTTATCATCAGCTTCAGACATAGGAAAGGCTGAGTGAGCCTTGTGGGAATTTTGTATTGTAATCTTGCATATGAACACACATCTCAGCAATGTGTGCTTTTCACACTGAGCTTGCAGAACTTGGCACCAGAGTCAGTCATGGGTAAAGGAACCTGGGAAACCCGCAATCAAGAGGATTTGGGGCACAGTAAACCTGTAATGCCAGGGGAGGGGAGGTGAAGCAACCTCTGAGAAAACAATGAACTTGGACATTTTCTTAATGAAAGCTCGAAGACCTAAACACCTTGCCCAGTGGGAGGGACATTTCTTCAGGGAAGGACATTCTGATAATGGTTATTTCTTGTGGGAAGATCCAGGCCCTGCATTTCAGTTTGTCCCTCCTTCTTACCAAATGAAACTAGTGAACCCGCGCTACTTGCTCTTGGCATCCTACTTGATCTCAAGCGTCCTATGCAACACAAATAGGGTGCATTGGGCACCTCGTTGATTAGTAAGCGCAGAATGCTGTGGCACAATGATGTGTTAAAGGAGCACACATCATGTGCAGCAGCCCCTACTACTGCAGTGACTGTAGCAACAAGTGAGTGTCGTATGATGCACCAACTCATTGCTGGTCATGCTCTAGCTAGTGACCGCCTCTTGACTCTGGGCCAGCACAACTATCTCAGTCTTCCCACTGCTCCGTGAATCGCCCAGCATTGCCTGATCCATTGGCACCAACGTGAAGTAGGGCCCATTTACCATCTCTAGCAGCAAGGCCTCCCGTTGGTGGTGGTAGAGGTCATGGGGTGGCACCATTTGGGCAGGGCCGGAGAGTTAGCTGGAGTGATGAAGACTGCAGCCCCACACTCCATGCGCTGTCTGGAAGACACAGGGCCTCCTTAGGACCCTGGCGGTAGGGAGTCAACCGTGCCAGTAGAGCTGCCGGCGCCGTTAACCCCCTACCGCCTCATTACGAAGTCCGCTCGCGGGACCCGCTAAGGACGCCTGGTTTTACCAGACGTCCTTAGCGGATCCCGCGAACGGGCCATCATGCTAACAACGGGCCCGTCATTAACGGGCCCGTTGTTAGCATGCTCCCCATTCCCATTGAGGGGAATGGGGATGTACCGGGTCCGTGTTCCCTGAATGGGGAAATGCCGGGCACTCCAAGGTCGGAATGGCCCGGTATTTCCCCATTCAGGGAACCCAGACCCGAGTTTGGGGGTAGCCATGCCCTGCTACCTCCAAACTCGTAATGAGGGCCACAGTCTGAGGGAGCTGGATTCGGTGGCTTTTCTAGTTGGTGGAGTAAACAAGTATTACTTACAGAGGGGCTTTGCTGGTTGGTAAGACTGAAATACATTCAGGCAGACCAGCTAGATTATGGACGTAGTACTCAGACTCACAGGGTGGATCAGATGTTTGCTAGAGTGAAATAAACTACCAGTTGGGGTAGTTGGGGTAGCTTCAATACTCGGATATCGGCTGCACTGGTTGGTAGAGCCAAATATATTCAGGCAGTGCCTCAGATTGTCAATGCAGAGGGTGGCTCAGCTCCTTTGGAGAACCAGAGACATTTAGGATGAAGGGAAAACTAACCATGCCCTTTTGCAATGTAATTAGCCATTACTGTCAGAGTCCACCACCTTTCCCATGCCCCTCCATTATCTTGAAGGTAGCTGGCTTGGACACACATCTTCATCCAAAGATTCTTTTGTGAAGTTTTCCAAGAGATTGGCCTGGTTGTTTTGTATTCCGAGTAGATTGTGCCTCTTTTACTGCATACATGCCCACTCCTGAGACAGGTAATCCACCCAGAGCTCCCCAATATGCAGTACACAGAAGAGACATAGCAATGGTTGTAAAGCTATAGCATTCAGAGAATGTATGTTTCCAAGGAGCAACAATGCCCCCTTAATTACCTTGTCTGAACAATGCTATCACAACCGTATTTTAGTGAGCCCCTTTACCTCTAGAGAATGTTAGTTTAGGTCAGTGTTTTTCGACAGGCCTGTGACTTAGTTTATTGGTTTATTCAAGAAAGTAATTTAATGTTTAGTCTCTTTGGACCAGCATGTATTTCCCTGGAGATTTCTTGACGGTGCTGGCATTTACAATATGAGACAACATGAGTATATATATATATATATATATATATATACCTGCTACTTTCATTCGAAAAAGCTACACTAACATTTGGTTTTGTATTTTATTGCACAATATAGTCATATATATATATATATATTAATTATAGGGCGGCAATAGCCGCCCTATTGTTAAGGTCAGCCGGACTCCCATAGGAAGCCCTAAAAATTCTATTGTTAATAACTCTTGATTCGAGTAACGGATTTGACCGAAAAGTTCACAAGTAATTAGGGACTCGCATCCCCTATTCCCCCGCCCCTAGACTGTAAAGTTTCATAAAGATACATACAAAAAAGAAGAAAATTATTAAGAAGACAAAACATTTTTTTTTCTCCAAGGTTGCAGCCTACTTCTCATTCATTTTCCCATAGACAAACAAGGTCGATTTTTGCCAAAGAGCAGGAGATGGAGGACACAAAGTGCAGTTTGAGAGATTTAGAAGGTCCAGGGACTGAGTTGGCAAAATGAAGGTCTATGTAGCTGTGGCTATAGCCTCGAATAGCCGAAATCTCAAAGCAAACTGCGTCATAGACACAGCGTGTGTTGTGGGGGGACATAGAGGTGGCAGGGGAGGTGAGGAGGCCATCTGGGGAGTGGGGTGAGCTGGCACAGATTAGAGGGGCACTTGGTGAGGGCCTGGGGGGCAGGAACGCATTTATTTTCCAGCCATTTTTCCTATAATCGCGGCTATATTCGAGGCTATACAGGACTTTAGATAGCCGCAGGTATGAGTAGTTCTGTGCCCGCGGCTATAGATTTTGGCATGTTTGTGTTTTATTTCTTTTTCAAAGGTTTTTTTTTGTTTAATAATTTTTATTGAGATTATAACAGATTGAGAACGATATAATAACAATGCAGATACAAATAAAAACCATAATGAACACAGCCAGGATGCAGACAGTAATACAGAACAGTCAGTGATCCATTAAACAGCAGAGAAGTTTGCTGCAAGCCAGAAACAGACCAAAGTTACATAATCTGCAAGTAGATACAAATACTAGAATAAATGACAAAACAGGGGAACAAACAAGGAGATCAACGAGACACAAGGGGAAGGTGGGAGGACAAGGGGATGCTCACACATGTGATGCCTAAAAGCATTGATTTACAGATAAACAATCCAAACTTCTAATGTAAAGTAATAACTGGTACCATAACAGCAGTATAACGGAGCAAATGAAAAAGGCGTGTAAACAGCTCAAGAGCCATGAGTGGACAGATTATAGTGGTCCAGATAGCGAATGAAGTGAGCCCATTTTTCATTGTACCTGGGAATAGCATCAAGGTAAGTAGCCATAAAGTTTTCAACTCTCTGCACGTGGCAACTCTTATTCCACCATCACTTGATAGAGATGTTGTGCAGGTGAGAAGCTTAAGGACCAGAACAATGAAGAGATCAGAAAGTGTGGCAGAAGTCTGTAAATGTTGTAATTGGCAGCAAGGCTACCCAGGAAAACATTCAAAAACAATAGAGGGATATTGACATTAAAGATTATTTTAAGAAATCTCCATACTTCTTGCCAGAACTTGAATACAAAGGGACAATCATAAAACATATGTTTATATGAAGCAGCGGCACCCCCACATGACCGACACTTGCTATCTGTACCAGTCATAGATTTAGACAATTTCAGGGGGTGATAAAGGCTCCATGAATAAAGAAGTACAAATTTTGTGTGATATTGGAAGAGGTGGAGATGGCCCTGATTCTGGTATACAGTTGAGACCATGTGTGATCATCTAAGACAAGACCACAGTCAGTTTGCCAACTCAATTGAACCAGCCATTTAGTGGTAGAATGTTCTATGCTAATTAATACACTGTAAAAGTTGGTGGCTCTAGTATCGGAAGCCATGGTTAGAAGCAATAGTTTGGAGGCATCGGGGTTAAGAATGATATTTGGAAAACGCTGCAGCGCGTCTAAACACGCATTAATCAAATTGTTGTAAAAATGTCAATCTGAAATAGGAATGAGGACCGTACTTCTAAGCTGTTGTAATGAGAGAAGGGAGCTACCATTGACAATCTGATGGATAAATCTGATGTCTTTAGCTAACCAGGACTTGCGATAAAGTGCTCTTCCATTGATAGTGATACATTTGTTGTGCCACAAGTATGTAGAAAGCTTTTGAGGTGGGGATTTGCTGTGGGGGAAGAGAAAGAGTCTAAGAGAGGAGAGGGAAGCCTTAATAGGGTCAGAGAATGTTGCTGAGAAGTGATTGAAAACATAGATCAGGTCAGAGATATCACATGGACACATCAGTTGTTTCTCCAGCATGAACCAGGATGGAAAGTCAAAGGAACCAGGGCAGGGGAGGGGGGGGGGGGGCAAACCAGCAACAGGACTGTTTAAGGAGAAAGGCTGTGTGATATAATTTAAAATCCGGGAACCTACCCCCCCTATCATATGGGGCTTTCAGTTTATTAACAGCAATTCTCTTACACTTCCCTGAACACCATAAGAAATTGAGAAGAATTGAGTAAATGGACTTGAAAAACATGGAAGGCAAAGGGACCGGAAGCAGTTGCAAATTATATAAAATAATAGGGGACAGTATCATTTTAATGGTGTTCGAGACAGCCACACCAGGATAAGTTAAGAGGTGACCACATAGATGTTAGTTCTTTAATTCTGTTGACTAATAGTTCTGAATTGGGGCAGAGGTATTTGATAGAGTCATGACACCACCTAAACCCAAAGGAATCCAAATCATGTCTAACACGGAGGTCAAATCTCAGACTTATCCATATTGATCTTGTAAGCGGATACTAAGGAAAACTGATGCAATCTATCCGAAAGATGCGGAAGATGCAGTTTGGGATTCTTAATGAGGATAAGAATATCATCCACATAAGTAGCTAATTTAGTACTGCATTTCCCACAAGAGATCCCAGGAATATTACCATCAGATAAGATAAGCTCTAACAGGGGTTCTAAAGATAAAATATAAAGCATGGGGGACAAGGGACATCCCTGCCTAGTGCCTCTTCTCAGAGGGAAGAAGGAAAAGGATTGACCATTTATGCAAATGTAAGAAGTGGGACAAGAATAGAGAAGTTTAATAAGGGAAATGAAATTTTCACCACAGCCGTGCCATCGGAGAGATTGAAACATAAAATCCCAATTGACCAGATGAAAGGCCTTTTCAGTGTCCAGTGCAATAGCTGCATATCCATGTTTGTTTTTTTATCCTTAGAAACAAGGTGTAAGGCATCAAACAGTAGTCTCGCATTCGCAGAGATGTTTCTGCCCTTGACGTAACCAACTTGATCAGATTTGACCAAAATGGGTAGTGATCATTCAATTCTTTTTTTTTTACAAACTTTATTTTCTTCTCATGGGCTGAAATTACAGACATGCGTGCGGGAGGAACATACAGACATTTTGCATTGTACTTTTATCCATTCCCCCCCCAGTCCTCTTTCAAAGTCTGTTGGAAGTCCGTGAGTTTTTATTTTATAACATTCCCCCCCACACCCCCCTCCCTCTGTAATAGTGATCATTCAATTCTACTAGCAAGAACCTTGGCAAAAATCTTGCTTTCAGCGTTGATAAGGGAGATTGGTCTATAATTTCTGGGGAGCTCGGGGTCTTTATCAGCTTTAGGGTATAGAATGAGTAGCGCCGCGAGAAGGAGCCAGATGAGCAATTCTGAGATGCAAAGTGAGAATATAATGCCTTGCGCCTGGGAGGGAGCTGGAAAAATTATTAAAAAACTCAACAGAGAGTCCATCGAAACCAGGGGCCTTCCCTGTGCTCAGCCCCTTGACAGCACGGCTAATTTCATGAAGGGTAATCTCTCCCTCTAAATGGGTAAGGTCAGTACGGGGATATGAAAGTCTGCTAATACCATTGAGAAAGGAGTCAATGCTAGCAGCAGAGACCGATGTCTCTGGGGTATATAGATCAAAATGAAATTGCTTGAAGCAGTTCAAAATGTCATCAGGATTAATAATGTTGTTGCCAAAATTATCCTTAATGTGTGAGATAAAGTTTATTTTCCTTTTTGGTCTTAAGATACGAGGCAAGCGATCTGCCGGCCTTATTAGATGTCTAATACATTTTGGCCCAGACGAAGATTAGTGTCAGAGGGGGGCCGATAGAATTGTTTTTCAGCATTGGAAAGCTGAAGGTGCAAATCGCCAAGGTGTTTTTAAGCAACTTTTTTTTCCCACTAGAATAAGCGATAGTATGACCCCTTAACGCAGCTTTGAACGCATCCCAGTTAGTGACCACTGAAGTGTCGCTATCCAAGTTTTCTGTAAAGTATTGCAGCTGGAGCAATTGGAAGGACTGGATAAAATGTTGGTCTTGAAGGAGGCTGTTGTTGAATCTCCATCTAGAGGATGAATTATTGATGTCAGTAAGGTTAAAGGTAGTGCAAACAGCATGGTCAGAGATGATAATGTTAGAAATAGTAGAGTCAATAATGGTGCTTGTGAAAGATTTCGAAGGCAAGATGTAGTCAAGGTGTGAGAGAGTGTTGTGGGGGTGAGTAAACAAGTATTCTAGGTGAGTTGGATGGGAAAGTCTCCATGTGTCAATTAGGCCAGTTTCGTTCAGACAATGCTTCAAGGCTTTGTGGGACTTGGAGCTTTTAAAAATACTCTTGGATTTCCTGTCTAAGAAGGGATCTAACACAGATGATTTAAATCCCTGAAAAGAATAAGGTTGTAACACTGGAAGTGAGAATAATGTGCTTAATGGAGTCCCAGAAACCAGGGTCAGGCATAGTGGGACCATAGATGCTCAAAATGGAAATCAAGTCGGAGCCAATCAGAAGCTTGACCCAAGCCCAGCACCCATTAGGAACTACATCCTGACCTAAGATTTTGTAAGACCATTTCCTACTAATAAGTATGGCGACACCACCCTTCTTGCTCACCGCAGGAGTAGCAATAACCTCTTTGATTTAGAAAGATTTAAGTTTCATGGCTTCCTCAAGTGAAAAATGGGTTTCCTGAATACAAGCTACCGATCGTTTGAGTTTATTAAGATGGGAGATGATCTTATGTCTTTTGATTGGGTTATTACACCCTTTGATGTTTCATGTTACACATTTAAACACCATTGCAGCAAATTAGAATATTCTGAGAGCAAAATATGGACCATTATAGTAGGGTGTGAGAGCAAACCAGAAAAAACATTTGCAGTGAATATACATCCTGAATCAATGACATGCAAGCGTAAACAGAGCAACAAGTGAGTAAAGACGGAGCACAAAAGGAAGGCACATGAGGTAAAGGGGAAAGGGAGGGGAACCCTGACCCAGGATAAAATGCAATATGTAAAAGGAGAAAAAGGCCACTGATCCTGGCCGCAAAACACATCAAAGTGAACAACCACATATAGGTTCAGGCTGAGGTGCAAAGGAAAAAAGCAAAAAAGCAATAGGACTAGTTGACACCTACAGAGCTGTCAAAAAACAGAGACAGCCCGCAAAAGGATAAGGATGTCGAGACCACGCCCGACCCACAAAATAACAGGGCAAGATTAATAACAGCAATACATATTTTGTGTAAACAAATAGACCGCAGGGGGAGAGAAGTGTCCATGCCATCAGATTTAATGGAGCGAATAAAGGCCTTTAAGTCAGCTGGGTCATCGTAAACTGCAGTATGCCCATCGTGGGTGACTTTAAAGGAGCAAGGTTGTTATAGCCCATACCTCACATTCAGTTGTTTCAAAGCAGGGCGAAAAGACAGGAACTCCTTTCTACGTTGGGCAGTAATCTTCGCCACATCTTGCGAAATATGGACTCTGCTTCTGTGCCAACAGAGAGAGTTTTTCTCCTTGGCCTTCGAGGTTATGAGCTGGAGCTGTGTGTATTCAAGCAAGTAGAATATGAGCGTACGAGGAGGGTGGTGAGAGGATGAGGGATTTCTTACAGGGCCAATGCGATGGACGCGCTGAATGTTAAGTCGAGAGTCCAGAGGGAGATGAAGCAGGGCTGGCACCATCTGTTGAAGAAACGCAATAGGGCCAGATCCAGCGCACCCCTCCGGCAGGCCAGAGACACGTAGGTTATTGCGTCTACTTCTATTTTCCAATTCTTCGTTATGTCTCTGGATATCTTTGACGGTTTTTTCCAGCAGCACAGCCCTAGGGGAAACATCTTCAACAAAGCCAAGTCTTTTTTCCATCTCGTCCATTCTGTTTTGAAACCCCTTCCACCTATCATCAAGTTGCTGCAATTTCTGATATGTAGTTTCGATGAAGGGTTTTAATGCTCTAATTTCCTGTAAAATAGCCTCAATGGCTGGGTCAGCAGGGAAGAGCGGTGCAGGGGAATCGCTTTTTGGTCTTTTGAGGTTGGTTGAGGACATGGTTAATTCTTTGGCAGTTGATGGAGCTTTCTGATTGCCCTTGCCAGAGGCCATGGTATCAGCAAAAGTGAGGTACAAAGTGAAGCCACAAACTAGGGTACCGGAAAGTCACAGGCAAGATTTAGTATTTCAAATGGTGTGCAGGAGCAGCTACAAGATACTCATACATTGCCAAGTTGAAGACAGCAAAGTCTTAAACCTTCAAATTGATTACTGCTCAGAAGAGGCTTGCATACTAAAAACCACAGGGCCACATGAGCATGTTCTAATTAATCTGGAAGCAGCTCCACATTGTCAGAAAAAAAAGGCAAAAAGAAGATAAATGAGGCCTTAAAATTTAGAGAAGGCAGTAAAAAGTGGTGCCGTTTCCTTCTTGAAATAAATACACACAGCATATGGACAGGGCAGTGTCCGCAGGGACTAGTGGGTGAGACACCTTCTGGTTTCTCACAGTATGAAATATGAACGATGAAAGAGACAGTACTACGATGAAAGTCAAAAGATCAATACAGTAATTGACTGCCCATGGAGTTATGTAAGGTAGATGATGATAAAGAGAGTAGAGTATACATGACAGTAAACTAGGCGGGGATACATTTAATGGGAACAATTACACAAGATATAATAGCATGGGTGAGAATATACAGGCTAAAATACAGTTAATGGGGCATCTAAAACTAGAGTAGGATGGCTCCCTTTTGTATTGATTTTTTTAAACAATGTTCTTCTTTTTTTCTCCACAGTCTCAGATGCAAGAAAGTCTGAAAACACACAGCCAAAATAGATAAGACTCCCAAATAGCTATCGTGTCACTGACCATGGCCATGGCCCGTGATTTTTCAAGGTCACTATATCTATAAAAATAACTTTAAAGGGGGGAGTGGCTTGGCGCAGAGGATTATGGCCGCCTGAGCCATCCTACTCTAGTTTTAGATGCCCCATTAACTGTATTTTAGCCTGTATATTCTCACCCATGCTATTATATCTTGTGTAATTGTTCCCATTAAATGTATCCCCGCCTAGTTTACTGTCATGTATACTCTGCTCTCTTTATCATCATCTACCTTACATAACTCCATGGGCAGTCAATTACTGTATTGATCTTTTGACTTTCATCGTAGTACTGTCTCTTTCATCGTTCATATTTCATACTGTGAGAAACCAGAAGGTGTCTCACCCACTAGTCCCTGCGGATCTGTCATCCAGGTGGCCAGGACATGGCCATCGCATTTGGATCCAGTTCCTGGGGGTGTACCAGTGCAGGAGGATCACCTGGGTGAGGGGTCTTCGGGGAGTGGGAGTGGGACACCAGATGGTGCGACGCGGTATCCCCTTCCCTGTAACACCTTTACCCCATCCTACCAGGTAGGATATGCAGGAACTCTACCCCCCCCACCCCTTTTACAACACAAACAGTTTCACACGGACAGCCCGCTATGAGAGAAAACAGACTAACAACCGCACAGTATACCTGACGTGTGTAATAAAATGGTCAGGGGAGGTATGGCAATTACTGACCATCACACACACCTGACTTCCATTAAGCTTCCCCACATGGATAAACGGCGGAGCACGCGAGCACACTCTGAGTGAGGCAAAGCACATGAGGAAACAGCAGTTTTGTGCACCAGCTGAACGAGAGAAGAAAGACGGCAAAACAGAAGGGGATCGCAAGGAGGGAAGTTCCCTCAACCTTTTTGACAAGGACCCATTACTTTCCAGAAACCTTGAGAACAGAATGCGTAAGACCAGGAAACCAGGTTGAAACATCCTGCATTGTGTTTCAAAGATAGCCCAGCCCATGTCAATAATCAAGGTGGGGAGAACCACAGCCACTGTGGTACCGTCCTTGGCGCCAAGAACAAAGCAGCGTTGATAAAATTGTTGGGAGACCGATACAAGACCGGTCTGTGTTGAAGCCAAGTTTGCAAGCAGCAACATTATATGGCGAGCGCTGGAACAAACATTGTTAATACGCGTGTGATAAGAGACGCAAGTGATGTTGAACTGCTGATGAGTGATTGAACTTTAAAAGCAAGATACAATACTTTTGACAGAGTGGTCTGGCACAGCATGGGTGCTCAAACGAAGATCTCTGTAAGGTATCCAGCTGAGAAGTGGCAAAAGCGAAAACGTGGGGAAGGGAAGCCAACGGCTTGAATATCTTGACATATCATTTCTTGAACACTTTTCTTTTCCATAACATTGTTTCCCACACTATTTGTATTTAGAAGTAAGGATTGGCAATAGGTTTATCAGTATAGACCCTTATATTTTGACAGACTCGACTAGGACTGCGTTATTATTATTTGATGGACGTAGCTTGCTGCCATCTTTAAATTCTTTAGATTTAGGATTAGATAGGGGTTTTTCAAACCCAATTGAAGTGGCTATACAAAAAGCGGAGTGATTGGCGTATTTAGGATCGCGCCTAGCAACAGCAATGACTGGAGTGTTTACCCGCTGCCACCCAACATCTTCTCGAAGTGCGGCGCTTCCTTCCTGCAGGCACACTTGGCATGCTGTGCAGCCATGGGTATACGTCGGCAAATTAAATGTTGTGTGTTTTTGGATGCGTGGTAGCCGCAGTTACTGGACATTATTTCATTGGCTGTACTTGTAAACGCGGCTATGGTTATAGCTGTGTCTATTGAACCACACCTTTTCTGTGCAATAATCATAGTGTTATGTGGATGATACAGCACAGAATTTCATTTCTGTTTGTCATTTAATGTGCTTAGGTGTACCCTTGTTTGATTTGATGTTTTGAAGGCCGGCTTAGTTTGATTTTGAGTTTCCAAAGAAATGTACGAGTAGCTGCGGCTACAAGGTAAGATTTATAGCTGTGTCAAATAACTGCGTCTACGAGAGATACTGGCCAGGTATAAAGTAGATTTCTTTGAGTTTGATTGTTTGTTATTGGTTGTTGTTATTGTTGTATTTGTGCAGCTGTCTGTGATAGGTTGTAGTGAAAATCTGTCATCCATTTTAGTAGTTTTATTTGAATATAGTCCTCTTTTTGTGGTATTCATTTTGGAAAGTATAAACACCACCATTTTGTGCAGTATTCATATTTTGATTGCAGAACTCCACAGTACAGTTTGCTGACTGTGTGGCTGTTGTGGAAGTAAGCACCAGTAAAGATAGAAATATTTTAACATTTGTTTGGGGTGTTGTGTCAGGTACATTTCCACTGCTATCAGATGGTATATATTGGCATTATTTTGGACCTGTTTAGATTAAGTGGTAGTTTATCTTTCATTTATTTTTGCACCTTTTACTTTAGTGCTGCTTTATAAAATGTGTGTATTTATTTATTTATTTTGTTTATTTGTAACACGCAAACCATTGGGCACAGAGGCCCGTGTCAGTGATATTTATTACTTTTGTCAGATGGTATACTTTGGCACTATTTTCTCATACACTCAGAATTAATGGCAGTTAATGTTTGATGTTTTTTTAAAAAGCTTTTACTAATATGCTGCATAACTTCAATTGTATTTTTATTTACCTATTTCTTGCGATTTCCTATATGTGTTGTCCACATCATCCCAATGCACTCTCATCAGATGATTGATCATCACAGATGTTCCCAGGCAGATTGGTCACTTACACACACATGGATTTTGTCATACGGCTTGGGTGGAGCCGTGGCAATACATCACAATGTATGATTGGACCGTTTGTTGATGCAGCTAGGAATCAGGTGTAGACATGCAGTTGCACGCATGATATTATTGTCCGGTGCATCAGGCGTGAAGATGCATAGCAAAGTTGAAGAAGCTTGACGTCCTATTGGGTGATTTTGCATGTGGGGATTTCGTCACACGGCATGGGAATTTCTGCGTCAATACATTGCAACGTGTGATTGGTCCATTTGTTGATGCGGCCAGGAGACATGTGTATGCGTGCAACTGCAATGCATTATATGATTGGCTGGTGCCACAGACGTGAAGACAGCTAGCCACATCGATGAAGCTCCCCGTCCCATTGGGTCATTTCACATGTGCAGATTTCGTTGTACAGCATGGGCGAAGCCATGTCAATATACTGCAGTGTGTGATTGGGTCGTTTGTTGATGTGGCTAAGCGGGGGGAGCGCAGCCCGTGATCCGATTGCCTGTGGAAAACAGGCGCGATGATGTGCAGCCACGTCAACACAGCTTTCAAACGTCAACACAGCTTTCAAAGTGATTGGGCCTTCCCTCGATGCAGCTACGACCACATGCAGACCCATCTCCTCGTTCCCTCAGGCGATTGGTCAATCATTTAGGCGCAAACACGCAATTGCGCTTCGGTGTGCCAGTGCATAAGGAAAACACATTCTGGTTTGCTATATCTTGTAACCGTGGTTATATCCCTCTCCCAAGCACCTTTTTCCTGTTTTCCGTATTTGTTTTTTGTCTCTTGCTGGCTGAACTTCTTTGTAACCCATCAGGAACTTTTAAAAGCAGTACCTTGATTTATCCATTCCTTTTTACCTTTCTTCTTCCTATACCTTTGTCTTATTTCTTGTGCTTTGTAGTTTGTCATTTATGTTATTTAGGTTATTTTTTTTTTAACATTTTTTTATATTAAGTGGCAGAGTCCTTTTTGTGTTGTGCATTTTTACAGTATTTATTTTTCCTCCATAGTCCTGCATTTCAAATTACTATGACCAGCAGTGATGATGATGATGAGGTGGTGTGGGTGTCTTCAGCTTTACCACCATGGAAGAAGCAATGTGCACAAAAAAACATTTCTGTGAGTTGGCAATAATTCTGCGTAAAGGACCAACTGAGCAAAAAGGAGATTGAGGAGGTCATATGCAATTTCTGTGATAAGGTTTTGCAGAGGGGACCTTCACACAGGCCATTGCAACGCCAGGGAACATCCACGTTAATTCAACATCTGGTCCGCGTTCATTCGGATGAAGTGGATGATTCGTATAGGAAGGCTCATGTGAAACATAAGGTCAAAACACATGGAGAAAGATCAGCACAGCAGTATCTATCATCTGCGCCACAGACTTCCAATACAATTACTAGCAATTTTCCACAAACTGACACCCAACCTGTTATGTTATGTTATGTTATTGCATTTGTACCGCATTGCATTTGTACCGGACCAAAGACAGAGGGCATCCAGGCGCCAAAAGAGACAGAAGGTGGAGGACCAGAGATGAAACAACAGTGAAAGTTATTCTTTATGCAAGAATAGGGCGGTTTTCAGCTGCTTTCTAAAAGCCAAGTAGTTCTCTGTTTTGCGCAACTGTGCAGGTAGGGCGTTCCAAGCCCATGCTCCCTGTAAATAAAAGGAACAACCGTATCCACAGGCTCGTTAATGCGATGTACTTCCAGGAGGCAGCCATTGGATGATCGCAAATTTCTTGTGGGTTGGTAAACGCTCACCCTGTCTTTCAAATAGGCTGGAGCGTTTCCAAAAACGCACTGGTGGCAAATGGACAATAATTTAATCTGAATCCGCGCCAGTGCTGTTTCTTTTGTGCTGCTGATGTCGGTTCAGAACTCTTCTGCAGTTTATTAAGATAGGACACAACATTTTCCCTTCAAAACATATTGAAATCATGTCCATGACTTTACCTGATCGTTAGTCAATTTGACAATATTTTGGTCCCGTAAACTCGCTCTGAACAATATTTAAACAATGGTTAACTACCTTTCTCTTTTCTGATTTCTATACATTACTATATCTTTTCCTTTAAAAAAAAAAAAGAGTATATTGACAAAGAGGTAACGCTACAGAACGGCATTATGACAGCAACAATAACACTGAATGGCGTCTCGCGTAGCGCAATGACATAATCCACCTCTATATTAATGTGCAAAATGGCAGCCGCAAGTCACGCGTTGAGCCATAGCCCTGATTCAACACATCTGCTCAATTTGGTAAGTGCTGTCGCATTAATGATGTCTCTGCTCTTAAATGAGTTATCTCGTTCTTTGAACTTACTTTCCACTATTACTGTACGTACTATGGAGAGGTTCTTAACAGTAAAGAAAATGTCATTGTTTTAAAAAGACTACACATTAAGCACCTACTATTAGTCATTTCGACTCCAGTTTAAGTTTCCCAGACATTAAACTATTTCACACGATAAGAGAAATAGGAATATCCTTTCAATACCAGAACCAACTTTATCAGAAGGGTGAGTTATTATAGTCTATGTATTCCTATCGCTTTAAACTTAGCTTTTTAAAAATTATACTCACCTCTCCTGGTTCATTACATAGACATATTTGTTTCCTATCTATAGGTGGCTGAATTATATATACTTCACATGATCACATTCCAATACCTGCTATGTGCAGGACCCCTAACTCGTTTTACTGGACCTTGATTTGGTAAGACTTCTTGTTTTACATATACGTGGAAATAACATTAACATATAATGTATACATTAGCAAGCGCTAACTTAGTACTCATTTTTCCTTTCCCTCCTTTTCTCTGACTCCTTTCTTCCAATTTGTCCTTGATATTTGTTTCATCTAAACCTATGACATGATTTTTGTTGAACCTTGAAAACATGCTATGTTTGGAAAACATCACCTGGATACTGTTACTATTCAATGTACCGCTTTATTCTGTTTTGATTACACCTGTAGCTGATAAGGACAAATGTATGCCTTGAAAATGGCCTTATGGTCGAAACACGTGTCAGCACTTTGATTCTTTTTTAAAAATATAAATCACAGAACTATGTTACCAATTAAGGGTGTCTTTGTGAATATTCATGATTGGCGTGTATGCACACAACCCTCACATTTTTAATATTTTTTTATTTTTTATTTGGTTAGTTGCTAAAAACAACTTTTCAAATATTTAACATTTTTGTTTTCACATCCAGATAAAATATTACATTTTACATAACGTCATTATACACATTTTTTTTCCCAAACTTAAAATACCTTTCTCTTGGCTAGACAGAATTTTACTCTCTTTAACAGTTTTGTCATTTGTGTATATGCAAATTCTGGCACAGTTGCCTCCAAAAAGTGTACAATTGCTACCTTTACAGCCAATTTTGGACTTTTAAAGAGGAATTTCCAAAGTGTGCCCTCATCCAACTCAGAGAACAACATCAGTACATTTTGAAATAGTTTCATACGCATCGACTGTAAACAGGGACATGCAACAACCAAGTGTTGAAGAGTTTCTGTTTGTTGTAGATCTAAACAATATCAACAGAAATTCTCATTTGGGGCAATTAGATTTCTCCTCTGTAATACATTGCGAGTATGCCATAAATCAAATCTAACTTTCATGTATTGTTGTCGTATATGAGGTGAAGGGCATTTGTTTAAGTATTCCGCCATAACTTTGTATTTTTTTGAGCCAAAAACGGCAATATCGAAATCTTTATAGGTTCGGCAAGCTGCTAAATTCCCAATCCAGTCATACTCAAAGATCTATTTTTTTGCTAAATCTGGATTGGAGACCAATGTCTCAATGCTTACCGCAGCCTCAGCCATTTCGTTGTACGGTAGCGTACACCACTTATTAGGAAATCCAGTAGAGCTTGCGAGCATGTACTGTGCTACTATGCCCAATACATTCGGTACATTAAGACTCAACAGACATTTCCCCAATAAGGCACACATTTTCCACAGTATCTGTGAATACAGGGATAATACACCAAACTCAAAGTGTATCATAGGTAGTGGAGTGCAGTTGGGGAGTTGTAACACTTGTCTGCAATATTTACCCTCTAATCTGTCCCAGTATAAACGATTTCGTGGATTTCCTGCTTCAACCCCATATAATAATATTGGTACTACCTTCATTTGGTAAAAGATAATGCATGTTTAAATGAGAATTTACCAAATCTGGCAACAAGAATCCTCGTCTGAGAGGTCAAGGTTTGAAGTTTATTTCGTAGTTCCCAAGTCTCAATCTTTGCCGTGATGGAATTGGTGAGGATGACGGTTCTACTACCACAAGTAGCTTGCCCTGAATTGTCCAGGCATATTTCTTTTTCTTACGTTTGAGAGTATTGTGACAGACTAGTACTTGGGATTTAGTTGCGTTTATTTGCAAATGATTGATTATCGTGTACTGGTTTAGCCTATTTAACATTTGCTGGAGGCCATATGGTGTTTGTGAGAGCAGTACTAGGTCATCTGCGTAAAGAAGATAGCTGACTTTGTCAATGCCTAATTTTGGAGGATCGCAGCAGATGGTACCGAAGATGTCTCCCATATCATAGATGAAAAAGTTAAATAAACTTGAGGCCAATGGGTAACCCTGTTTTAGACCTCTCATAGTGTCAATAGGGGCAGATAGTAAGCCTTCAAGCGTAGGGCGTACCTGCATCGTGGTATTTGAGTGCAGTAGCATCAACAGATTTACAAGGGAATTTGGGCACTTATACCTTATGACTTTCTTGTGGAGCAGTGCCCGATCAATAGAATCGAAAGCTGCCCGAAAATCAATGAACGCTAGATATAGTGGCTGGCCTCTAGCAGCATACTGCATTTTGATCTAGTTTAGGCACATTATGTTTGGGATTGTATCCAAACCAGAGACAAAACCAGATTGATAACTGTCTCTTACTTGTGCCTGCACGGACCAAGCATTACATTTCTTCAATAGCAATCTACCAAAGAGTTTTCCTGGAACATCAAGAAGGGAGATCGGACGATAGCTACTAGGTGCTTGCCGATCACCCTTCTTGAATATCGGAACAGTGATGGAATGTGTCCATGTTCCAGGAATAGCTTGGACTGCATTGATTGCTGTGAAGATAGAGTGCAATATCGATGCCCACAGTTCTGGCTGCAACTTTAAGGTGTGATTTGATAATCCGTCAGGTCCAGCTGCTTTGGAGTTGGATGCTGTTTTAATAAGAAGGAGAATGTCCTCATGATCAAACTCAAGATTGAATTGGCCGTTCAGATCAGAGGCATCAAAGGGTGCGGCACCTTGTGGAACAGAGTAGAGATTAGAAAAATGCTGTATCCAAGTTTGTTCAGACACCGCGTTTGATTGTGCCGCCAATTGTGACGACCTCGTGGCACAGTTGATGATGGCCCACATTTGTGCAGTATTCTTGGTTGCTAAAATGTTCAACATGACTGCACCATCGTGTTGATACATTTTTAATATCTAAAGATAGCTTTGATCTTACATGATTGATCTTTCTTTCGGAACTAATTCATTTTACTTATTTGGTGAATGTCTTGTTCATTCTAAAATGTTTAGTTTACAGCTTGGAAGCATAACTTGACCCATTTCCAGATTCCCATAGCACAAGCACAGTTGATATTATTATAGCTTGTCATTAGCAGCTTTGCACTGTTTGTTAAACAAAAGCGCTCTTTGCAAAGAGAAAAAATACAATTTCCATGCATCAAATTGCTAGTGGCTTAATGAGCAGTGAAGACGCCAGATGCTACACACTTGACTTCTAATTAGAACTGACCCCATGTGTAATTTAGGCATGCATTTAGGAAATTAAATCTATCAGCAATATGACTCCTATGACGCTAAATTGAATTAAAAGTATCAAACAGCACATCAAACATGATATTTCCTCCTGTCAAAGTCTTTAGTGATAAGATGCTCATTCATTTTTATGAAAGTAAGCTTTCTTACTTGTGTCTCATTGAAGATTCTCCTATGGCTCCAGCAATGCTAGAGGCCTCTTCACACTTTACACTAGATGGGGCGCCTAAACAGGGGCAGGTTAAGCTTTTCACAGATAATTGAACAAGAACACGTGGTCACACTGACCTCTTGCCAAGCCGAAATTGCAATGGACCATCACCACTACCCAGTGGGCATGAGTTAAAAACATAGGCATCACTCAGCTAGTCTGCAATGGGCCCATTGAATACTTGTGGGGACCTAATGCATACAGAAAGCCAGACTGGGGAGGAGTCTGTCCCGCAGTCTCTTACCGTCTTACACTCTTCGAAAGGTTGTCATGGTGATACGTGAAGTAGGTCGAGAAGCTGTGGCGAATGAGCATGCACTGTCCAATAAACTTCTTTGTTGTGGAGGATTCTGTCACAGGGCTGGTAATCTATGACCTTTGGCTCCCTCTGTTTGTTCAATTCAGGCTTTTAAAAATGTCTTTGGTGCTTCCTTTCACACAGCTGACGCATCCTTTTGCAAATGACAACACCCTGCATTTTCCGCATCCTCACGTATATGTGATTTCAAAGCTGCCCTCTTGACTTTAAACCTTGGGTCGTGAAAAGATGCCAGGAGGTACTTAGTATTCTCCTACGTCCCCCCAGGACAACAATGTGTGGATCCTGTTGGAAGGTTGAGAGCAGATTCATGGCCAGTGGCCTTGCCTCTGCACCACCAAACATGTCATATTCATGTACTGTGTTTGTTAGGTCTAATTCTAGCAAATGCACCAGTGGGTGCACCTCTTTGAGTGATGCACCGCTTTGAGTGATGCAGCATACACGCTAATCTGCGTTTTGGCCTTGTCAAAAGCCTTCAGTAAAGAGAACAAATTGTCCAACATTTTACATTGTATGGAGGTTAAGTAGGCAATCTCCAAATGCTGGTCCTGAATATTGCAGTAGTTGGTCACAGCATTGCACGGTTTTCACACAGTATAGCCTATGAAGCGTTGACCTCCACCGAGTCGGCATTCTGATTTTCACTCGGTTGTAGGAGAGGGGATGTCATCACTGCAGCTCTTTAGCATATTCCACGCACTGTAGGTGCTTCTAAAGTGGTCACAGATCTTCTGGACCACACTTGCTATCTCCTCTAGTGGATGGTACCGACTTATGAAATGGATCAGCACAAGATGGAAGACCTCGATAAATCATGGTATGTTAATGGTTTAGCCTATCCTCAAGGCAGCTACACCATTAGTACCTTTCCCAGCTTACACAAAGTGTACTTGTAAACAACAGACTGTAAGCCAAAGTTCCAACACCTCCTGTACTTTCTCCCAGAGAGCACCCCAACCCCTTCAGACCTGCTGCCAAACTCTTCCATGCACAAGGGGGCTTTTGGGGGATTGGCATTTGGCGGATGCTGTCTTCGGCTTTGCTGATGAGGTGTACAGGGAAAGATCACCTAGTGTTCGTTGATGGCCATTAAATCTGTACCTTGAGCACTAATCCACATGTCCATTGTTAGGTATTCTTTATTACCTTTCACAGTGGTCCAGTCCATTCACATGTTTTCCATAACATGGTCATAGAGGCATGGTACGGATGTTTATGTGAAGAAATGACAATCAGGAATTTCAAAGCCAGGATCCACAAGGCCCAGGAATCGTCTCAAGTCGTGTTTTTCTACAAAGGAGTAGGACAGTAAATCCATTGCCAACATTATGCCAAGGTTAGAAGGAGCCTTTCTTGGCTTTTGTGATATTTTGTGGCATGCTAAAAGCCTCTGCCACAGTGTGAGCTTGTGCATTGAGGGGGAAATATGTTGCCTGCATGCTGTGGGATCTGCAAGAAAAGTTGGTGTTCCAACGGGAATTGTGAAGATTTATGAATCAGCATGATTCGCTGGCACTATGATGTAGGAGAGTGATGCAAATGTGCCATGTGCCTGCCCTTTTCTGTGCTTGTTGCTTTTCCGCATAAATACATCCATATTCCTGAATTCTTTTGCAAGGCTGAGATAGGCTCTTACCTGTCCTTCTTGGGATCTGGGTGGGGCACTTTTCAGTGGCGGGTACTAATGACTGAAGAGCCGTGGCTGTGCATCTGACTAAGTGCACCATTTCCTGAAAAGACTGTACACTGGTGCTTGGGAAGTCTCTGGAATTTGTTTCCTGTTCACAGTGTTTGCACTTGACGATCGCATGTGTTCTTCAGTGTTCCTCAATGCTTGCCCCCTATGGGTCTGTCTCGTAGTCTCACTTGCCAGCTGTGATATCATCAAAAAAGAGGTGTACAAGACCCAATCTTAAATCCATAGAAGGCGAATAGTCTTTTTCATGTTCTTCATTGTTATCTGTTTGCAGTGAACTCAGAGGTCGGGAATTTTCGAGGATCACTTTTGTTCCTCATCTGTGAATCTCTCTTTCTTGCTGAGCTGATGTCATCCTTCTCCCTCTTGTGCTTCAGATGGTGGGGGCTCAACTCCCTCCTCATCCTCCTGAAAGCTGTACTCTGGATGCAAGTGCAAAGACAGTGCTTACACAATTGTATTTCTCTCCAATGCACTAGATTCACTTCAGTCAAGTGCCCTTGTTCCTTGCGGAAGAGATCTGGGAGAGATCTGCAGGTACTCATGGACCTTGGTGGACACAGCTCAGAGATCCATTTACTTTCTGGGCTTCTCCAATGCATACACCCACTGCTGCAGCAGGTGAAGAATGCCTTACAAATACATTCCTCCGCATACCTCTGCCCCATCCTCTAAAAGGTTTAGCTACTGTCATAGATTCAGACATGTTCATTTTGTTCAACTCTGCCCTTCAATGCGCAGAATACCTAACAATGATTTGGCCTGCTCCTCCTCTTACTAAATGTACATCGAGTTCTCAATGCTTTGGCCTTCTCTTAGATCTGCTAAATACATGTGGGATTCTCAGTGCTTTGCCCTTCTCCATCTGCTAATAGTTTTCAGTGCTTTGACCTTCTCCTATCTACAAAATAAATGTGGGATTCTCAAAGCGTTGACCCTCTCCTATGCCTAAATAATGCATGTGGGTATCTCAGTTCTCCTATGCCTACAACATTAATCTGGAATTCTCTCTGCTTTTGCCTTCTCTGCAAACGAAATGCATGTGGGGCTTTCAGTGCTTTTACCTTCTCCTATGCCCATTAAATGAAAATGGGGTTTTCAGTGTGTTTGCCTTCTCCTAAAACTACTAAATGCATGTGGGGGTACTCTATGCTTTGATCTTCTGCACTTCCTCCTAAATCCATGTGGGGTTCTCAGTGTTTTGGCATTCTCCTCTGCCTAACAATTGCATATGGGTTTCTCGTCCCTATGGCATTCTCCTCTGCCTACTAAATACAATTGCAGTTCTCTGCGCTTAGGCCTTTTCTTCTGCCTATTAAACGCATGCAAGGTCGTCAGGGCTTTGGCCTTTTCCCATGCCTATTACACGCACGTGGGGCTTTCAGTATTTGTCCTTCCTCGACACCTATCAAATGCATGTGGGAACTCCCAGTGCTTTAGCCTTCTCATATGGCTACTAAATGCGAGTCGTTTTCTCTTTGCGTTGACCTTCTCATCCACCTGCAAAATAAACATGGTGTTTTCCTTTTTTTTGGGCCTTCTCCTCCACTTGTTACATGCATTTGGCGGTTACTGTTTTTTTCCTTCCCCTAAGCCTATAATATGCATGTTAGATTCTTAGTTTGTTGGTCTTCTCCTCCGCTTACTAAATGCGTGTGGGATTGTCATTGCTTTGGCTGTTTCCTTTGCCTATTAATTGGAAGTTGGGTTCTCAATGCTTTGGCCTTCTCATATGCCTACTAAACGCATGCCGGGTTCTCAGTGCTTTGGCCTTGTACACCAACTACTAAATGCATTTGGAGTTCTCAGTGCTTCTGTTTTCTTCTACGCCAACTAAGTGAACATGGGGATTTCAGTGCTTTTGCTTCCTCCTGCACTGAAAAAATGCACATGGATTCTCAGTGCTTTGGGGTCCTATGCCTACAAAATACATGTGGAATTTCTCTGAATTTTGTCTTTCTCCTGCATCTACTAAATCATCATAGGGTTCTCTGTGCTTTGACCTCCTCCTCGGCTTAGTAAATGCACATGGAATTCTCTGCACTTTGGCCCTTTCCTCTGATTACCAAATGCAAACAGGCTTCTCAGTGCTTTGGACGTCTCCTACTGCTTTTAAATGCAAGTAAGCTTTTAGTGCTTTGTTTTGTTCCTACGCCTATTAAATGAATGTGGGGGTTTTCAATGCTTTGGCCTTCTCTTCTGTCTGCTAAATGCTCATAGGACTTTCAGTGCTTTGGTCTTGTCCCCCTAATACTACATCTGTGTGAGCTGCAGGTAGGATTCTCATCGCTTTGGCCCTTTCCTGCACCTACCAGATGCACCTGGGTTGGGCTGCCCCACGAGCCATAATTCACGGCCACACCCACCCACAAATACTGTGGCCTTAAACTGCCCTCACATAAAAATTCTTAGGTCACGAACTCTCTGAGGCCCTATCATAGATATAACTGTACTGTAACCTACACTATCCTAGATACATTCACCTATCCTAATAAACCAGAGATACTCTGGCCTCTTCAAATGCCAGCCATCGACTGCCTTTAAACAAACATAAAGCAAACCAAGTAGAATCTCTTATCTCGTGCCTCGGAAAAAAGAGTACGTTCGACCTGGGTAAACCTCTGTGAATTCTAGGGGTCGAGCTTGGCATTAACTTGCCAGCCCATATCTACTTTGGAACTTACAATAATGCTTTGGTGACATGACTTTGGGGTTTACAAGAGTTACCAGTGGGTTTGCAAGTGCTACTTCTCCACCTTATAGTGTATGTTTTCTTCCTGTATCGCACGCTGTTTGCAGACTTTCTCCCGTATTTAAGGCTCTTGTTTTACTCAGTTTTTTTGCTCGTTTCCATAAACGAAAATATGTGCTCCCTGCTATAGCGAAACACTTTTGAGTTATGTGATTAACGGGTTTCTTCAATCCCAACTAAGAAAATGATGCTTGACTTTGTTATTGATGCTATGTAGACTTAATAAATGTGCGCTATTAAGTTAAGTAGTTTTAATGGATGAAGTCTGTAAGTAGATTTAAGAAACGGTTCCATGTAATAATGTCCCCGCAAAAATGTCTCCTGACAAAGAAGTCGCTGTTTCAGAGACATTATTGCATTGAACATGCGGGGAACACCCCCAGAGCCCCTGATTTTTTTTTTTAAGGGGGCTGGGGACATCCCCACAACCCGTACCCATGCATAATGCCACCATAAATAATGTCGCCAATGGCTTTTCGCTGTGACATTATGTATGGGGACTTTATGTATGGGGACTTTATGCATGGGGACTTTATGCATGGGGACATTATTACCTGATACCTAAGAAACATGTGTAGATTTTACATGTAATATTTGACTGCTTGATAGAATTATGGTTTCTATAAAGTACTTGTTAAAAAAATCCACTGAAACCCTCGTTTTTTGTGTACAGTTATTGTTGATGACAAATTGAAACATACACGCCCGTCCTAGTCACAAAGAAAGGCATTTCGTAAGCATTGACCGAGCAAGCAAACTGCTTCCAAAATGATTTATTTCAGCATGTTCCATGCCCTACCCAGGTAAGTAGACAGCATGGAAAATTAAAAATTATCCAAATAAATAACCAGTGAAGATTTTCCAAGAGGTTTACTTAGAGGATACATTGCGTGCTTGCTGAAGAGAAATATTTATAACTGCTTGGCAACTGCTATTTAAACATTCCAATTGCTTGATAAGTGTTTGGAAAATGCTAAACAACCATTTCTCATTGTCTAAGGTGGCTACAGGAATTACCCCCCAAATAACCGCTCTCCCTTTAACCAGTAGCGCCTAAGTGGTATTATTTCAATTCGTCTAAAAATGAGAGAAGCCTCTCCCCTTGTAGACTATCATTCACTGTGCTGACCATTGGACCATTGACACGTTTAATCATAACTAACTTTCAGGGGGAGCTGATTACGTCGCTTAGGAACTCTTCGCCCTGGGCATTTGTGAACGGTCTGGAAAGAATTCCACTGCGATGGCACTTTTTTCAGTGACGGACTTGGCCTGGAATACCTCACCACACCTTCGCTATCAGCTGCTGCGCGGCGTTGCCATAACACGCGCCGTCTCCATAGCTGTACGCTAGCAGGACGCCAAACACGGCGGACATGTTGAATCTTAGGCTGCCATCCCGAATGTGAAACAAATACGTCTTGGCATCGCTTCAAGCCGTGTTTAGACTTGTAAAAGCGGAGAGCGCGCAGCGCTGCACCCCTTTCCCGATGTTGGTGGAATGATAATGAAATAATCTCTTAATATATGGGGTGAAGCTTTGAAGAGGCTTGATTGCCATGTAGAGTGAGAGAAAACGCTACTACAATTTTTCAAAAATGTTTGTGAGGTAACGGCAAGCAGAAGACTGCAATGACAAATTTAGGGGACAACGTTGACTTCAAAACAAGGGTGGTTGTTTGAATCCACCTGCTGGGTAATAACGGAATCTTCGAAAGTCGAGTCAGCGGATGTGGCAGCGTCCAACATTGTAAGCTTTGATGTAGTTGAAATTTGTAGGCGAGTTTGTGTTTTTGCAAATACTGTGAAATAACCGTATGCTTATGTGAATTAAAATGGCCAACGTCCAACCCCATGTGGCGCGGTATGCTGTTGTGATCAAAGCATTAGCATCTGCTGCCATCCATGCAACGGCATTCCACTGTGTACTTGGACTCGCATGCCCTGTGAGAATTCCCGAAGCAGAACATCAAGTTCATAGTCTGGCAACCATAAACCACAGAAATTATAACATAGACAAGGTATGGAGGGTGATATGTGGGCTGCTACCAAAGAAAGGGTACATGTTTCTCCATAGCTCTCAACTCACTCACTTTTGGCGGGTGTCACCCGCCTTCAAAGCAGACGAAACGCCCGCCAAGTCCCTCATACGCCCATTCACTTCAATGGGCCTCTCACCCGCCAAAAAGAAAATCGGGTGTTTTCACCCGCAGGTGACAAAAAAGGTTGGGAGCTATGGTTTCTCTAAAGCCACTCTTCCGTGAAACTAATGGCTCAAAGATACAGTCAAAACCGACAGTGTTTTATGGTCCTTCGTGAGCACTGGCCGCGCAGCTGTGCGAAGCAGAAAGGCTTTGCCGTCATGATTAGTGAGATGACACTGCAAGACCGTGTGAAGCCACGATTGGTTGGTAAGAAAAATAGAGAAACCAGAATAGGGGTTCCGGGGGGAACGCGCAGCGTTTCCTCCTGGGGTGGTTGTGGGCGCTGCACAGGCCAGGGGGGGGTATTTAAGGGGCAGGGAAGGTTCGAGAGCAGGCGACCGTTGAGGCCGAGTCTTTGTCCAGGTCGCCTGCTTCGATCCTTCCGTGCGTGAGGCCGGGGTGTTTGGGTAGCGAGTTAGGCAGGCGGGTGCTGCGTAGTGCAGTAATTCGGGTGGAATTTGTTTAGTATAAAAAAAATATAGAGAAATTTAGTATAGTCAGTACGATAGGGGACTTGCTGTAGATAAAGCGGTCCCAGTGACGTACCTGTAGGGGGAGGCAGGGCCTTCAGCCGGCGGGTTCTTTTTGCGGAGCCGGGCAGCTGGGGGGGGGGCTTCATAGTGCGGGGCGGCACCGGGGCGCGGGGCTCATCTGTGTTGTCTGTCCCGCCGGGCTGCGCATGGTGCACGACGGCTGGCTCAGAGCTTGCGGGCTTCGCGGCGGGTCAGAGGGGAGGCGCCGGAGGCGGGGGCCCCGCAGGCTGGTTGCCGGGGGCAGGCCTGCGCCCCTCAGTGGCTCCCATGTTGGCGGCTGAGAGCCGTGGACCTCAGCTCACGCCGTGTGGTGTGGGCGGACCGCCGCTGGGAGTGGGAGGGACCGGGGGTGGAGGCAGAATCTCTGGGCAGCAGCTGCTGCTTTTCGGGCTCGGCACCTCCGCGGAGCCAGTGGTGTGGAGTGGGACGGTGGCGTTGGGGGAGTTTGGGAAGGTGCAGGGGAATATGTAAAAAAAAAAGAATATGAATAAATAAAGATATAAATAAATAAGCAGTCAGAATTCAGGTAGGTTATTCAGTTTCTTAGTGTAGTTTTTCTGGGTGATTTACCTCCTGTAGGTTTAGGGATACTGGATTGGCAGGGATACCTGCTATTTTCTCCCCTTTTTTATCTGCAGAGCCGTTGCGCCCAGTATTGGGGCCCCATTGGCTTAGGTTATTGTGGGGCACCGACTGGTGGTTGGGGACGCCTGGGGTGGTTGGCGGGCGTTACATCATGTGCGGTTGGGGCCAGACAGTGGGGGTTTCCGTGCAAGCACCTGGCAGCGCTGGTGAGTAACTGGCACTGCGGTCAGCCTGCGGCGACTGGGGTTTTTTTTGGGGCTGAGGAATTTGTACCGGTTTCGGTCCCTCTTGTCTTCTTGGGGGACGGTGAGCGCTTTGGTGTGCTAGGGGTTGGGTTGGTTAGCGAGCAATGTGTCGCTGGGCGGCCCGTTGGCTGTGCGGTGGTAAGAGGAAGATGGTGGGCCAAAAGGTGAACAAGGACGGACCAATTGATGCCAAGGCACTGAGGGAGGCCCTGGCAATTATCAGCAAGGCTTCCAAAGCACAGCTTGAAGGGGGGTAAGGAAGGGGAGGGAGTGAGACCACAGAGGCGAGCTGTGGCGGACGGAGCATGTAGCCCTGCAGCCGTGAAGGGGGTAGCCTGGGAGGGGGTGGTCAGGAGGTCCAGGAGGGAGACCCCCAGGAGAGCAGCGGGAAGGTTTGGGAGGGGCAGTCGAGGATATAGGATTGTGGAAGCGGGGGATGCAGGCAGAGATGGAGAGGAGAGGATTGGTCTTGGGGGGGCGGGGCGGACAGGGGAGGAGAGAGAGGGAGAGGTGGTGCAGAAGAGGTTGGTGGCGCAGAGAGGTAAAGGAGGTAAGTATCTACAGAAGAGTGTGAGGGGGAGAAGGAGGGAGAGGTCACCGGACAGCAGTGAGAAGAGGGAGAGGTGCAGAACGACCTCCCCGTGGAGGAGGGCTTAGGGTGGAGGGTTTGGGGCAGCCCCCACAGTTCGTCAGGAGCAGCCAAGGGAGGGTTTGAGAACGGCCCCTCTACAGGATGTCAGGGGCAGCCTAGAGGGCGCAGGATGGCCCCTAGCGAGGAGGAGCATCGGGTGGAGGTGAGGACCCCTCGCCCAGGAAGAGGAGAAGAGGCAGGGTTTTCTACGGCCCCGCCTAGAAGAAAGAGAAGGAGCGGTGGGGCGGACGCCCTGAGTTCACCTGAGGAGGAACTACCCAGAACGAGCATGTGCTCGCAACAGCCCTGGTATGGCATTGGGGATGATGATGGGGTGGAAGAGTATGCGGGGCAATGGGGTGATGAGAGTACAGGGTGGCCAGGAGGGGGAGAGGGAGTGAGGGGTTAAGAAGGGAGGGGGATGTGGGAAGGTTTGGAGGGCAACAGCTGAAAGGCCGGGGGAACATTTGGTTAGGCGAGGCTTCTGACATGTTTTCTTCCCGCAGCAGGAGCACATTGAGGAGGGAGATGAGGTTCGTTGGAGTGGAGGCAAGGCTACAGCCTGGCGACGGCAGGGCAGAGCGAGGTGAGCAGGGTAGGGAGTGGTCAGCTGCATGGCAGAGGGGTGACATAAGGTCGGGGGTAAGTGGGGAGGGCGTGAGGGTGCAAGGGGTGGGGAGAGATGTGGGCACACAGGCTGCGGGGGCTTTTGCAGGGAGGGAAAGGTGTCATCAGTGGAGGTCCAGACTGACGGGGCGATGGAGCCCGGGGCAACGGAGGTGCAGGCAGCAAAAGATAAGGAGACAGAGGGTAAAGTGAAAGACTAGAAGCTGCCCTATATGGGCACCACTAAACCATTGGGAGCGCATTTGTTGGCTTCAACAAAGGATACGATTTGGGCCGGCGAATTTGTGGATGTTTTCAAGCTGTTACACAGGGAGGTCAGAGCAAAAGAGGGTTTGAAGGAGGTTGAGAGGGAGTTAGCTTTGAGTCCGAAAGTTCCGGTGACAATAGAGAATGGACATCAGCGTTTATCATATACACCAGTGTTTACTGCGAGAAATTCCCAGAGAGGTGTGTAGCACTATGGAAGTATATGGATGTCATTAGGAAGGCTTTCATGAGCGTGGGAGGTTTTGCTTTCGTGAGATATGATGAGGAATTTAGGGCGAGATTGGCTGAGGATAGCCAGGCGGTTTGGGGGGAGACAGATATGGACCTTTGGCTGCAGTGGATGGCACCGACAAGGCCCGCGCCGACGGTGCACACTGCAAGTGGATTACCCGTGCCTTACCGGCCCTTTCTTGGTCGCCCCGCTCCCGAGGGGGCAGGGGGAGGAGGCAGGGGTCAGCCGTCAGCAGTGTGTTGGGGTTTCAACAGGGATGGATGCACGCGGTCGGCGTGTAGGTTCAGGCATGAGGTCACCAGATGTGCAGGGCGGCACCCGGTTAGATAGTGCTTCCAGCAAGGAGACCGTGGGCGGGGGCGGGGAGGGGACGAGGGATTGTGGGGAAAGGCTTCTACTCCAGTTAAGGTAGAGGTTCTGGAGAGGTGGCTCATTTTTTATCCGGACAGGGAAGGGGCGAATATCCTGGGGGATGGTTTTAGGGATGGTTCCAGGTTAGGGTACCAAGGTCCAAGGGTGCGCAGATGGGCGGAAAATCGGAAATCAGCCAAAGAAAAGGGGGATGTGGTTAAGGAGAAGTTGCGCAAGGAAGTGGCAGCCGGGCGGGTGGTTGGTCCATTTGTGGATTTACCGGGCGATTTGGTGATATCCTCGTTGGGGGTGGTGCCCAAGAAGGTATCGGGAGAATTCAGACTGATAGATCATTTATCATGGCCGGAGGGCTTGTCAGTCAATGATTTCATTGCCCCGGAAGATTGTGGGGTGTCCTATGCGAGCGTGGAGCAGGCAGTGGAATTGATAAGGAAGGTGGGTCACAGAGCATTTTTGGCCAAGTGTGATATCAAGGCAGCGTTCAGGTTGCTGCTGGTGCACCCGGAGGATTTTTGGTTGCTGGGAATGCAATTTGAGGATTGCATCTATATAGACAAGGCTCTACCGATGGGATGCACGATTTCTTGCGCTTTGTCTGAACGTTTTAGTTCATTCTTGCAGTGGGTTTTTACTTATAGTTCAGGTGAGAAGGGGGTTTTACACTACCTGGACGACTTTTTGTTTATCAGCGGGGCGGATGATGAATCTGAGTGCAGGAACATGCTTCAGACTTTTCAGGCATTGATGCAGGACCTGGGGTGCCTTTGGCCGAGGATAAAACGGAAGGGACGACGGTGGTTTTGACATTTTTGGGGATTGAGCTGGATTCCAGGACAATGACATCACGCTTGCCGCACGACAAGGTGAGTCGTTTGGTGGGTTTGTTGGAGAAGGTGGTGAGGGCGCAGAAGGGGACTTTGCTTGAGATGCAGCAGCTGGTAGGTCATTTGAATTTCGCATGTAAGGTGGTGGCCTCAGGGCGTACTTTTTGCAGGAACATGTCGAGGGCCATGGCGGGAGCTAAATGTCCACATCATAGGGTGAGGGTTTCAGGGCGGGGCGGGAGGATTGCAGGATCTGGCTACGTTTCTTGGAAGGGTTTAATGGGGTGTCCATGTGGCTACAAGGGGATCCAGTAGTTTGGGAGGTGCAGATAGTTTCGGATGCAGCAGGTGCGGGGGGGTTTCGAAGTCTTCTGGCAAGGTAGATGGTGTGCAGAGAGGTTGCCGTCGAGGTGGCTGGAAGAGGGCAGGAGTATTGCATTCCTTGAGTTCTTTCCATTGTTGGTGGCATTGGATCTGTGGGGCAGGGAGTTGTCAATTAAGAAGGTGAATTTCAATGTGGACAATGAGTGCGTAGTCAATGTCGTCAACAGGCAGTCAGCGAGGGACCAGAGGGTGGTGAGGTTATTTAGGGAGTTTGTGTTGCGATGCCTTCAATGGAATGTGCTGTTCAGGGCTACGCACGTACTGGGTAAAGATAATGGCATCGCTGATGCATTATCTCGTTTTCAATGGCAGTGATTCCGTGGATTGGCACCTGGAGCAGACCAGATCTGGCAGAGGATCAAGGAGGAGCTGTGGAAGCTAGGAAACTGAGAGCTCTGTCGCTAGTCGAGGACTCTCTGGCACCGTCGTCTAGGGCACCGTACAGGAGGCTGTGGGGAGAATTTCTAAAAAAGGGGGCTCGTAGCTGGAAGGGCTGGGAGGATGCTGAGTAGAGCAGAAGGGATGATGTGGTTAATTTTCTTTTGTGGTGTATGGATAACTGTTGGTCAAAGGCCACCATAGCGGGGAAATTGGCGGGAATAGCCTTCTACGGCAAATGGTTTTGGGGGTTTTTGCCTAATGGTGGGGAGTTGGCGAGTAGGATGTTAGAGGGCTGGGCAAGGGAAAAAGGTGAGGTGAAGGATAGCAGAAGACCCATATCAGCAACCCTGTTGGTCAGATTATGCCGGGCCCTGGAAGTAGTTTGCTGGTCGGGTTGAGAAGGGGTTGTTTCAGGCTTGCTTTACATGGTTGTTTTTTGGGGCATTCAGGGTGTCGGAGCTTGTGGGAGCGAGAGGGGGTGCGGGTGGGTTGCAATGGGAGAATGTCCATTTTTCAGATTTGGGGGTGGCTATTTGGATTGGAAGGTCGAAAACTGACCAGAAGGGGAAGGGCTGCTGGGTGTCACTGGGGTGAGGAAGTAATGAGCTGTGCCCGGTGAGGGCGGGTTTGGCGTGGATGAAGTTATCAGGGGAAGGTCGGGGATGGTGTTTAGACATGCTGAGGGGTCAGGGGTGTCGGCAGCGCAGGTACTGGGGGTTCTGAGGAAAGCACTGGGGGTGGTGGGGGAAAAGCCTGAGGATTTTGGTACGCATTCGTTTAGGATGGGTGCGGCATCTGAGGGTAACCGTTTGGGGTTGTCGGAGGATAAGGTCAAGAGTTTGGGTAGGTGGAGGTCTAGAAAGTATAAGGGATATATCAGGGAGCTGGGGGAAGAGTCTGGTTGAGAGGGGGCAGCGGGGTCGTGGTGCGGGGGGATCTTTTTGGGGGGGTGGTGTTTCGTAAGTGACACTGTGATTTCTTTTTCAGAGACGGCGAGGAGGCCGGGGCAGATTCGGCAGATTTGGATTGTCGGGCACTCGATTGTGAAGTGGGCGGGCAAAGAGGCGGAAAAGATGGTTTTTGGCATGCAATTGGGCTGCAGCTATGAAATAGGGATTGTGAGGTGGTCGGGTCTTGGGGGGCTGCGCTGGGATCAGCTGCTACCTATGCTAGCGGGGATGAAGGAACGTTTTGGGGCCCCGGATGGGTTAATAATACATGCTGGGGAGAATGATCTGGTGCGGGATACGGAAGTGGCTTTGTTGAAGAAAATGAAGAGGGACCTGGCATGGCTTAGGGAAATTTGGCCTAAGGTAAGTTTGGTATGGACTAAGTTATTACTGAGGAGAGTGTGGAGGGGTGCAGTGAGTGAAGGCGTGGTTGAGCGTACAAGGAAGAAGATAAACAGGGAGATGATCAAGTTTTGTGGCCTGGCAGCGGTGCGAGTTCTTGAGCACAAGGAGATTATATATGAGAACTTTGAGGTTTTTAGGGAAGATGGAGTTCATTTGTCGCTTTACGGTAATAGCTACTATCTGCTGGATTTAAGGTTGTTGGTGGAGGATATGGTGAAGAGTTGGAAGTGTTGAGCAACTCAGTTGTGGGGCAGAAAAGAACACCTCAGGGGAGGGTTTGTTCTGGTGGCGGGGGGCATGGCCCCTTTGGATGAGGGGGGAGGCAAGCAATGGGGGGGATAGCATGGGTAAGGATGGGGGTGGTGCTGTTTGCACGAATGGGCTACCCCGGGGGTGCAGAGAGGGGAGCAGGTCTGGAAGATGGAAGAGCATGGCCCCGGGGAGAGGGTGGCAGAAAGCGGGGACAAAGGCTGGAGAAGATGGTTAGGGGATGGTAAGGACCTGGAGATAGATAGGGAGGAAATTTGGGTTATTCATTTAATTGTTGGGGGCTTTAAGAGTTAATTATCTATTTAATGTTTGGCGAAATGTTAAAGCGTTTAATTTAGTCTGTAAGGCCAGGGGCCAGGTTAGCGTTTATTTGTGAGCTTTGGCCTGTCACATTAAAGTGACCTTTTCCACTTTTAAGCGAGTCTGGGTTTTTGTGCAGTAAGCCCAAAGTTTGTGCGGCTGTGACATTAATCTCTGCTCAGGTCATAGGCAAACCCAGTGACGTATGCTGTGGACCAGTGGTCGAAGTATACGAAAAGAAGTAGTGGAACTATGTTCCCTGCTGGCCTGCACACACTCCCCACAAACCCCATCATCACGCCCCCTCCAACACACAATACAAACCCCCAAACACATGTGCCAGCTGTTTAAGAGAACGTTAAGTACAGTGCACTGAAAGTGCAAGTTTCAACTTCTTCCTACACTTTTATTTTGAAAGGAAACCATTCCTGAACAGTTTCTTTTTAAAATAAAAGTAAAGGAACAGTAAAACTTAACGTAAAAAATTAGAGGAGCACCGCTCCCAACCACTCCCGTTCACTTCGACTGCTGCTGTGCACCAGCACTGATGTGACCCCTTTTCTGGTTCAGACAAGAGTTCCACATCCTCCTGTATGACAGTGACATATGCTTAGTGACACTGTCAAACATGAGGATGTGAAACTCGTGACTGAGAACCAGAAAAAGGGTCACAGAAAGTGGCTCGTTATGTATGATGCAGAGAACCGCGGCGGACGGATGCTCTGTCACATGGGTAGGAAGAGCGGAATGGTCCTTGCATAGAATGATATTGTTGTGCCGGGCTTCTCAAGGTCTGAGGATGTTCTGTTAGGAGGTGTGTTGTTCAAACATAACAGACTGAATGTATTTTACTGTTTTATGTATGATTCTCATTGTGTAAAACCCTATCAAAACCCAGCGAAGTATGCGTTCGGGGGCCATATTTTTGGGATGGGGACACTCTGCCACTTTCCCTGTCCCATTTCTATACAGCTGTATAGAAATGACACCTGCCTCTGCTGCCATAGTTACCGTATTGGATTTACCGGGCGGGTTTCCACAATACCTCATCATGAAAATTAACAAATGCGGTTCTGGCCGGTCCCAATAGAATGCAACACGCACCTGCTAAAGACAGACATGCAATGAATGATATTGTAGTTCGATGATCAAAGATAAACACGTAGCTATTTACCACAAGCACTCCCACCAAATGACTAATATTACAAATATAATGGTTGACAGTATGGATTTCTCAGTCAACTATTTTATATGCTTTATTAATTGCAGTCTGTTATTAAGAACTAATCTATTATTTTAATATATCAAAGTGTATGCTAACTACCAACTAACCTTCCAACCAGTAACTCGAACCACCCCACCATAACACTGAAGCACTTCATGCCAAACCTGCTCAGCCGCTTCCTCTAATCCATGACACACATGGATGCGTGCATGCATGAACCCACTAGGCCAGCACACACCTTTCCATTTGATACCAAACATAAGCACCGGAGTGTCTGCCTGGGCTGTGTCATTGGAACCCAATCCTTCCAAAGCACCTAGAAGGTTACCCAAACACAGTGCCTGGTTATTCCTGAGTGCTTGCGCCCCTCTCCTCTCTCTCCTCCTAACTCTCCAATCCCAACCCACCCTACCTTTTGCAGGGCCCTAAGTGCCAGTTAGCCATGTACATGATACGTCTCCTTATATTCTACTGACCTCACACAACCGCCGCACCAGGCATCGCATTAGAATGCAGCTACACACCACGTAAACCGCACTGGCTGCACACATACCCAGTGCGCCAAAGCACTTTCGACTATTCTACAATCTGCTGAGGATCTTCAACCCACAGCGCTGTGAGATCATGCCAATGGTAAAATGGCGCTATACAAATGCCCCATAACATGTGACCCAATAGCAAAACATAACAGGTATTGCAAGATCTTAGGATAGCTTATAGCGATTTTCCAAACCATGGGCGTGGCATATTCCCCCTTGAGTTTCTGTGTAGAATTTCTCAACCTTTCCTCTGTGAATGCATCGCCCTGCATGTATTGATAACAGCACATCTGGAGTAAATGCTTTGACTACTAGTGCTACCCTCTGCTTCAAAAGATGGCGTGCCTGCTTGCCCTGCAGGGAGGTGATGGTGAGTGCTGCTTGTGCACTTGTTTTGAGAGGTCCCACCGCAGCCCGGAGAACAGCTCTCCCGTGAAAGGGACTTTTGGTTCCGGTGTTAAGGATACTGTACACTGGCCGCAGGGCCAGGGGAGTTGCTAGGTCTGGAAAAGACCCGGGGCAAAGCTGATGTCGGAACTGTTGGGACTGGGGGCTAGCTAGTCTTTTGGCTGTAGCTCCTGAGATTCTATCCGGGGCTACAACCAAAAGATCAGGGGCTATAGCCCCCTTAGCACCCCCCCCTAGCAACGCCCCTGGGCCGCACTATAACACACACTGCGCGAATCAGATTAAGGTTGTTGTGATAAATTCCATGTGTCATTCTGGGTCAATGGTGCTAATTTGCACAGGGGATGTCAAACGCAATTGTGGTAAATTGCACGTGGCGCTTGTCATGCGTTTGCTGTTGTTCCGATCTTGGTTTTCAAATGTTTAACGAGCACAGGCTGACCACGCACGAATACAAAAGAAAAAGAAACACACTCATCAAACAGAAGTGGCATCACATAGCATTGTTACTAAGTACACTACGAAAAATATGTTTACGATATCACTGTAATGTAATATACATTTCATACAAGAATGGATCACCATATGTATCGTTAATACCAGTGTCCAATACGTCCATATTACCAAATTACTGAATGCAAGCAGACCTCCAAGGCCAAATTATAATTATGTGTTTGTATAAAGTACTTATGCTTAAGCGCTTTATTTAGAAAAAATATACATACAATATCACCCAGCTTGTGTTGGTACTCATTTATCGACTTTAGAGGGATGAAGGGATGAGTTGGCCTTGCTGGGGTTCAAAAGAGCAACCTGCAGATCATACACACATCGCTGCCGCAAGCGCTCAACCCACTGAGCACTTCTTGGGAACTGTAGCAAAATAACCGAGAAGTGACATCAGTTTGCATCAACCAGCTGAGTTTATGTCAGCCAGCCGGGGAGTCCTATGCTCGCCTGTCCATGGCCCTTGCATACTTGACCGATGATCTTGGGTCAGGCACTGGACTGGTCAGGGATCCAGTAGATGGCTGTCTGATGGGATCACACACATTCCTCTATTAAAAGCTGTCAACACTTATCATAGAGTGCCGCTGACAGGCCAGACCGGCGACTGATGTCTTTCTGGCCCCCCAAGCAATGGGCATTTCTGTAACTAATCCCTGGGCTGATGACAGCTTTGACTAAAATAAATGTGTCACAGAATTGTAACGTCCAGAGTGGAGCGCCCTTCAGGCAGCCTCTCCGCAATCCTTCTCTTTCTGGCCCCCCAAGCAATGGGCATTTCTGTAACTAATCCCTGGGCTGATGACAGCTTTGACTAAAATAAATGTGTCACAGAATTGTAACGTCCAGAGTGGGGCGCCCTTCAGGCAGCCTCTCCGCAATCCTTCATGTGACCATCACGTGGCCACACACTGAGCTCATCCAAGCACAGTGGTGGGCTGGCAAACTTTTTGGCGTAGGGGACAAGTATAATTCTTTGGCCAATGCTGCAGTGCAGTGGCCCGAGCCCACAGGGCAGCAGCCCCAACTCCCAGAACAAGTCACCTCAATGCCAACCTCTCCCCCCACACATTCCCAAGTGTATGGAGTAGACATTATTGACATTACTTTCATTTATTGCAACACATCTTTCAGGCATGTTTGCGGTTCCTTAGTGGCCTCGACCTCAGGAAACTCTCCCACATACCAAACATAGTAACATTATTTCACCAGGGACATGTAACTGGGAAAGCTGGTATTTTGTGCCCAGATTTCCCCATGCCCAGTTTACAATTTGATTGCAGACTACATCTCCTCCCATCCCAGCCCATCTTTAGTTTTATATCACTGTAAAGAGGTGGCGAAGCTAGAGAATTCATTGATCGCGCCGAGCCATAGCTGAACCAGGGGCCTGGCTTCTTCCTCAGAGCCAAACACAAGTTGGCACAGACAAAGACCTATACCTTGCTTCCTGTCTCCGCAGCCCACAACACAAAACGTGTACCTGGCACTGAGTCCATCCTCCCAACCCATATGCATAAGGCCCTCACTCCCCACCAGTGCACATTTATATATAGTGCTACAAAAATAATCACACAAATGTCTTTACAGTGATAAGCTGAGTCTGTACAACTGTGTCTACTTTCAAAGCACCAAGCCCAGGGATGTCATTTTGGGGTTACCAGGGGTCACAACTGTGTCCCATGATGTCTCATTGCTACCTCTGTGGTCTCCCTTGCTACCCCTAAAAATAAAAAATAACACATTTTTTTTAAAAGGGCTCTTTGTTTCTGGAGTGGCTAGCTTTCTTGTTTATATCTCTAAAAAAATAGATGTTTCCACAAGTGTAGCACTTTGTGCAGTGGCCCTGAATAAGAAAGAATAGGAATAACAAATAATTTGGCTTTCCTGGAATTCTATGCAATAATTTGTAGACTCAATAAAGGTTTATTTCGGGCACACTTCAGGGGGTGAGTCACTGCATTTAGTCTGTTCTTAAACACCTCAAATTCACAATGCAGACAAAAACTTCCAAAAAACATTTAGATTGGAACATCCATTTCGGACTATGTATCTTGCTTTTCGCAAGTTACAGTTGTAGCATGTTTTTTTCTGCCATTGTCTCTGTTACGATCATCACAAGACATTCCATCTCGGTGTCCTCCGTCACTTGACAAAATCCTTGTGCCTAAAAGCTTGTGTAGAAATGTTGGACCATAGCACATAAAATGTCCCTTGATTTCATTGTGCCACAATTACTGCTTTGTTGTAATGTGTCTACCTTGCCTATCTCCATGGCATGCTGTTCAGGATGTTTGCTTGCTTGTATGAGGTAATGAGTGCCCCAAGTATGGCATGCCGTGTGAGTGCGCTGCTTTCCCTGCGCTACTCCAAATTCTTTAATACACAGTTTGAGCCCTCCCAATGGTATGTATTTTGCTAACCTTTGAAGCCTGAAAAGTAGATCCACGCAGGCTTGACATGCGGCCAACTTTGCCCCAGACCTGCAGATGAACTGGCCTGCTGTTAAATCTCAGTTACCAGTTTAATGGTATCCACTACAGAGTGTAATTTGCTTTCTGACTTTGAGAACATTCAAACATGTAATTGCTCATTTTACTATAGCCGGAAAGATAGCTATAGCCGGTAAGATAGCTCAGTGGGTTGAGCGCTTGCTGCTGCGATGTGTGTATGATCTCCAGGTTGCTGGTTTGAATCCTGGGAAGGCCAACTCAACCTTTCATCCTTCTGAGGGCGATAAATGAGTACCAACACAGGTTGGGTGATATTGTATGTATATTTCTTCTATATAAAGCGCTTAAGTGTAAGTACTGTATAATAACACATCATTATTATTTGGCCTTGGGCGTATGCTTGCATTCACAGTGATTTGGTAATATGGGCCTATATGCAATGATATTGACGATACAAATGGTGATCCATTCTTGTATGAATTGTATATCACATAACAATGATATCACAACCATAGTTTTGGTAGTGTACTTAGGAACAATGCTATGTGATGCCACTTCTGTTTTGTCAAGGGGTGAAAGGTTCCATTCCATTGCTTCCCGTGATGTCACTTTGGGGCTGGGTTAAATTATGTAACTTTCTGTGATGTCATCAAAGTGCAAGGGTCATGTGATGTCACTTCTGCTACCCCTGGCATTTTGATGAAATGATATCCCTGACCAAGCCACATAATAAAGCAACCTGAAAAATATAAGAGAAGTCTCAATTGAAACATCATGAAGAAGGTTGCATACATTTGTCAGAAAAAAGAACAGAGTTGAGCCAGTCCCACAATTGGGTGCAGTGCCATGCAGGTCAGGCAGAAATCTCAGCAATAGTCAACCTCCTGACTTACCTTTCCAGATTTGTACCTCTGTCTCATGTACTCTGTTAAAGTTAATCAGGATGCTATTAAACTCGTTTTTTAAAAGGAATTCCCTAGTGATCATGACATTCACTGGGGCATAGGGGAAGAGTTCTTTCGGAATGAAGCCAAGGACAAACTGCAATAAGATATGGACCTTACTCCCATGGCAAGTAGGAGTTGTGATAAGATGCTATGGATTTCAACAGACCAATGGTGTATGGAGTGGAGAGGCACACACGTTACCCTGCAGGATCACTAAACCTGTCATTTAAACGCGCACATTGCCACAGGGCAGTAGGAACACGCGCCTGCCGCTGAGGCTCTTCCCACTCTCGCTCACTGTGGAGGGATATGTGTGGGGGGCACCGTGCCTGAAGGGACATCTCCAACACTTCTGAAATCAAGAGGAGTACCGCGTCCCACCTCACAGCAGCTGAGCAGGCCTTGCAGCACTCAGTTCCTTCGAAGCAACCTGGATTCTAAAAGGATTTGCTCTTTTTCAATTATTTATTTTTCATTTTGCAGCTCTGGCCCTGTGAACAACAGATAAGCCAGCCTATTGGGCGATTGCATCCGCCCCCCGCCCAGTACCACCCCTGTCCAAGCAGAATGCCCTGGGGTTCAGCAATGGCACCCAGATTTACTTCTTGCTCTGTCAGGGCCCTTTCTTGACAGAGCTACCCGGAACGCAGGAACTTTGTGGGCACGGTAGGCAACGTTTCAATTAAGATCAGCTTCAGCGTCAAAATGCGAGCAATCTATCCCACAAAAATGAGTACCTCTTTGCCAGCCTAAAAACCCCTAACTTCGATGGAGCCAGGACTCGGGCGACTCATGACAGCACCTCCAGTGAGAGACTTGCCAGTGGTTAGCATTGGGAGCAAAAATTACTGTACAACGTTGTTACATCGCCAGGCTTTTTTGGGGGGGAGTATTTTTCTGAACATGTTAGGCCGAATAAGACTCATCTAAAATATGGGTGGGTTCTGGGGGTGGGTAAGGGGATATAATGGGATGTAAGGGGTGGGGAGGGGTATGGCGAATAGGGACTAGGTAATAGGGAAGGAGGGTTTGGGGGAACCACCCCCCCAAATATAACGTTTTTTGACTCAAAATATTCGGCAACAAACTCAGCTGAAAAAAAAAAACCTGTTGAACTAAGAACACAGAACCAAAATTACAGAAGCAGACAATGGCAAACACTGGCAAATAAGATTAAAGAGAAGGGCAGAGTCAGAAGGCTGGAGGTTAGTGCCAGAAAGTGGGGGAGAAAAAGGTTAGGGACACAAGAAAGAAACGCAAAAAAATTGAAAACAGGATATGATGGACTGAAAGAAGAACGGTTAGTAAGACAGTGGCCGAGAATGCCAAAAGGCAAGAAGAGTAAGGGACAAAGAGCAGTAAACCTTCTATGTCTCTCACAAATCACAGAGTTTTCCAGCTAAGAAAGGCACACTCATGCACCCCCACAATATGATATGATAGGTTTTTTATAACACGCTTAATACCCAGAGGTTTCTAAGCACGGACCCGGGGATCGAACCTGTGGTGGTCCGTGTCATTTTGCTTCCATGGCGAGCACGTTGCCCCTGAGCTATCCTCCCAAGACAGTGCAACATAATCCCTAGGCAGATTCCCCTGCCAGCATAGATATTGCCCTGCGGCCATATCTTTTATTAGCTTTCCTTAAAGAAAACAGTGAAACTTGCAACTAAAAACCTCTTCCTGCCTAAGTGCTGTACATAATCTTTAAGCGAGGCCACAGCTTCCGTGTGATCTGCTGCTGTTTCAATCCCTCTCTTGAAGAGCAGGGCTTCTGAAAAGAGCCGAAGAAGAATGGAAAACAGACCAACCTGTCTACCTTCTTCTTCTCCTGCGAATCCTACACAATTCTGCGGCTAGACTGGCCACCGGGGCTTCTCGCCATTCCTCTGCCTCTACCATTCTTCAATGCCGGCAGTGAGTGTTGTTGTCTAAACGTGTCAAGTTTAAGGCAATCTGCATTGTACATCACGCCTTCCATAAGACTGGCCCGGAGTACCTGCAGAATAAATTCACTTGTTATGTTCCCCCTCTGCCACTCCGTTCTGCCGCCGCGCTGTGCATTTTGTACCCCTGTTCAAGTGCTCCCGCGTGGGGGGCCGCTCCTTCTCAGTGACGGCTGAAGAGTTGTGGAACTCTCTAACCCTTTCCCTTCCGCAGTGTCTATGATCATTTGTCATTTCGGCGTGCTGTAAAAACCTTTCTGTTTTCTGCCTAATTTCTCTTCGTCTTTCTCTGCTTCTCTCTTCAGTCCCGCTTATACCGCCATGATGCCCTAGCTCAGTGATCCCCAACGTGTAGCTCGGGCGCAGCATGTTGCTCACAGCACCCTAAATTGTTCCTCACAAGTTGCTCTGGTCCATGGTGTGGACTCCTAGCTGGTGTAGGTTTGTGCTTTAAAAGTGTTCATAACATAACAAACACTGGCATTGGAGGGCCAAGAGGAAAGGACGAGGGGATTGACATTGGTTGAGGATTGTGCACTGTTCATATTTTGGCATAAATTAAAACATTCTTATCACTATCACCTAACACGGCAGGAAAGTCTTTACAGCAATCTCCATCTAACCAGCAGATATTGGCACAGCCACAAAGCCACAACGCTTTTACTCAAAAATGGGATTCGACCAGGATCACAACATTTGTTGAAGTGAGTGAGTCAAATTATAGTGAGATCTTAGTCCACATCTGCAAGTTTAGTCACTGAAATTAAATATGCACGGGGATTATTAAAATTAAATAGAATATAATGAATATCTCAAACAAAAATTAAAAGTTAAAAAAAATTGGTTTTCTTTGGTGGGTGAAAGGGTAGTGGTCATGAGAAGGAGTATTTGGGGGGGGGTCAAAACTGAGTTATGCAAAACCCCCACCAAAAAGAATCTTGGCTTAACAGCTCTGGAGAAAGGCAAAGAGGGGTGGAAAGAAAAAGACCAACAAAGATTCATACAGAGCGAGAGAGAAGCAAGCGCCACATAAGAAAGAAAGAGGTGGGGGAAAGAGCAAAGGGGAGCAAGGGATTGAATGAAAAACATAAGGCAGGCAGAGTGGAATAAGGAGAGAAACACGAAGAGAGGCAGAGGGAAAGAAGGCTTGAGCCAGCAATAGACAGACTAGGGACCTAAGAGACAATGAGAGGCGATATGGCAGAGAATGGGCGGCGTGGTAAACTGTAGGGCTGTGATTGACATTTTACCACAACCTTTTCAAAATGGCGCAGACACAAAAGCATTGTTTTAAGATGTTGCCTCGCCCGTTCCGGATACAGTCTAAAGCAGAAGATTGTCAGGATAGTGATAACTTATTCACCAAAGTGCCTGGATGCTTGCGTAGCTGCATGTGAGGTGGCAGTCCCTCATTTCAATGCTGTCCTCCCCGCCTTCTTCAAAGGGGCTCCGGAAACAGTAGTGAGTTTCAGGGTGTCCCTGAAAACAACTCAAATGATCCCAGACAAGTGATAGGTCAAATCCGAGGATCCACGGTTCTTTTAAGTCTCACCAATGATAAAATGTCCAATCCAAAACTTCCTTCCTGAAGGAGGATGCCAGAACTTCCTTCCTGAAGGAGGATGCCAGAACTTCCTTGAACTTCCTTCCTGAAGGAGGATGCCAGAACTTCCTTCCTGAAGGAGGATGCCAGAACTTCCTTGAACTTCTTTCCTGAAGGAGGATGCCAGAACTTCCTTCCTGAAGGAGGATGCCAGAACTTCCTTCCTGAAGGAGGATGCCATTGCTCCTCCTAGCGTCGGATCTGTGGGGGTCTTCCATTCCCCTCACCCCCAGCTCGGAGTGCATGCTTTCTCCAGCCATGGATGGATGGATCTCAGCCTGGCAGCCGTAGACATTTGGTGACCTGCTGTCTGCTGCTTGCTCGGTGGCTTCTGCAGGGGCAGTCCTCCTGGAGGCCGGCAGAAATATCCAGCCAAGCTGGGGTCCAGGTTGGTGCTTCTTCAAAGATGTGTTGCACCCTCCTGGGGTTTGGTGGAGCAGTGTGCCCTATTCTCTTCTCTCACCCCCTGTCTCTCTCCGGGCTTGCCCTGGGCCCTTGTCACACCTTGTCTTCTCCTGGGATTTCCTTTCTGCCCCCTGGTGTGCAGTTGTGTAAACTCCCTTCTCCATCCCCCCACCCCCACATCCTGATTGTAAGCCTTAAAAAACTGCCCCTGAATCTAGAAAGAAACACCAAAAATACAACTGATTTTAGTCTTGGGGTCACACAGCATGCATCTTGATACTCCCCTCCCTCTTCCAATCACCCACCATTTTCACCTCTCCAGGGCACAATAGTTGCTGATTCAATGCCGGTGTGTCACTCTGCAGCCACCTAACCTTTACTGCACTTTTAAAAAGAAGAGCACCCAACGCAGAGGCCTTTTGAACTGGGAATGTATGACCGCTGAGAACAGCTGACCACTAGGGGCGCAGTGCATTATAGGGGCTCAACAAGTGCATGGTCGGGATCGGTGTTGCCATTTTTGTCGACTTCCGAATGCGGCAAAATTCAGCCCAATTCCAGCACTGTGTCCAGGTGAGAGACCGACCTGGATAAAGAGACTGTCAGTTCATTTTCCAACCCACAACACACCATCATGTACTACACAAAAAGCCTTTCTCCTACACAGTTTAATGAACTGAAGTTGATTTCATATATGTTTGCTCACGCATGGCAGATAGTGGGTAAAAGGACTCAGCGGGTTGAACACTCGCTGCTGCGATCTGTGTGTGAAATGCAGGTCGCATGTTTGAATCCCGGCAAGGTCTACTCAGCCTTTCATCCTTCTCAGGTTGGTGAAATGAGTACCAATTTCGATTAGGTAATCATAATTGTATATGCAATGTTGTCAGGAGGCGGTTCGGTGGCTACTCTTAGCGGTGGTGGAGGCTTGCGCCTCAGCCAAGATGGCAGATTTTACACGTCACAGCGACCTTACCAAGATGGCCACCGCGACGTGCTGACATCGCAAACGTGACGTCCTGCTTGCGCCGTCCTCCCGGGATTAAGTACACAAGGAACGGGTAAGTCGATGCAGCGTAACTCTCCTCGGTTGCAACAACCCTAGTTCTCCTTCCTCCATTCTGACTCCCCATTTCCTTGTCTCCTGAACCTTTGCTACCTTCCTTACCAGCGCTCTACTGGGTTATTCAGTAGCCTCTTCCTTACTCTGGCTTTGCCTTCTGGGTCCCTTGTTTTGCTCTCTGCAATGGCTCTCTGTTGCTTCCTGTGGACTTCCGCTGTTGTGGAGTCCTGGTGTTTCCTGTGGACTTGCTGCATCTTACTTATGACATCTGCAAGACATCTTCCACTGCAGCAAGAAGGTATTTTCCCTTTGGGGTTTTTCCTTCGCAATTGGATCGTTCCTTAGGGCAGGCCCCCTCTTACCCCTGTTACTTCTGGGTTCGTGGGTTCGAGGTGGCTTCCTGAAAGGATAGACCCTACCTCTTCCCCGAACGCAAACAACCCAGCCCCATCTAAGGGGCGCATCTCCGAAATGTTCTATGTAAAGTGTTTTGGATAAACGCGCTATATAAATGAGAAGGTTTCAAGCCTTGGCCCTTTCCTAACAGCAAGATTTGGCACATGAAATACTGCTGTGTTCAGTGTGTGGCTGGCCTGCCTAAATGCACACACTTTGAGTGAGTGGGAAGTCTTCCCACACAATAGATTTTGCCGCCCTCTATCCCCAAGGACTCTGGGCCTGTGGCTGCGGAGATTACACCTGCTGCCACGTTTGTGCCTGAAGCAATGGAGAGGCACTGCTCTTGGGCAGGACTTTGGGGAGTGGCTGCAGAGCACGGCGGCTGAGTTTGCAGTATGGCAGTGAGCCGGCGTGCGTGCAAGGAACACGTCAGTTGGTTGCCTTGGCGCCACGCTGTCTGGAAACATCTGTGTTCTCGGTAAAGGAACGAAAAAGGCCTTTGCTTCTTGAAAATCAGACTCTTTAGGAAAGAAATCTGAAACTCAATACCCCAGCTGCACACGCCGTGATCTGAAGGGAAGCGTATCAATGTCCTGGGAGTGATTCATGGCTTCGAAAAACTGATAGTCACCCTGCCTTAAGTAAACAGGTAGTAGTAATCTCTTTATGGGACTTCAAGGAAATGCAGCTCGGTAGTGTGGCCAACTATCCTGAATTGGGCGGGACCGTTCCAAATCCACAGGTGGGGTCCTGCGTGCTGCACACACCTTCTGCAGGACAGGGAAACGTCCCGACTCTGCTTGCACCCCTGATTCAAGATTTCAGCTCTTACACTTTTGTGTGGAAGTTGGAGCTCGGGGCAGCAGAGCTCTTAACATGCTGCTCTGTGTGCACAGAGCATTACAATGGGACCAATTAGCCATTGGTGGGAGGGAGTGGGACGATTATTAACAGGGACTTTCCTCCCTCAAGGCACGTGAGGATGGTGGCTGAGGAATTCAGGGGTCAAGTCCTAAAAATGAAAGTGGGGGGACTCATCAACAAACGCAATGGCATGTGACGTCGCCAGAAAACCGCAATTACTAGGTGAAATATGCACATTTCATTAAATTGGCTTTGCATAACCACCCAAATTGAACAGCATAAATGGCATTTGCCTTTCATAAAATCAACACACACACACAAAACCAAGACAGGATATTTTATTCTAATAGTGTTTTTGAAAATGTCAAAAGGTGTGCATGTTTTAAAATCCAAGAACCAACTTGCAATACCGAACTCTGACATTTCACCTTTAGTTGTTTGTCATTTTTCATCAGGTTATTTAGTGCAGTGGTGAAGTGTCCGCGTCGGATTTAATTAATAAATTCAAAGAGGACATCCAATGTATCCCTTTTAGCTTGGGGGGGGGGGCAAGGGGGTGGGACTGAGTCCACCCTCTGAATGAAGTGGGTGGACACCGCCCCCCGCGTGTACCCTCGACTTGAGCCCTGCTGCGGATAAATGGGTAGGGTAATACTACACGCGTCTGTCGACACAGAGGAGGAAAAACGGAAGCAGGAAGCAGAAACTGCCCATGTAAGATTTCCATTCTTCTAAGTTTTCACACACTTAAGGGGCTGCTGGGCATTCTGTGTTTCCAAACTGGCAGCAGACCGCAGCTACAGAAAGGGGGCAGTAGATGTTGGATGTAAAACAGGAGGCCGTGGTTTGCAGAATGCCTGAACGGAACCTCCAGATGAATATCGACTGCTATATTTATCATGCCTCATCCGGAGAGACAGTTGTCAAACTTGGTGATGCTCGCTGTGTTAAGTTGTTGGGTAAAGGCAGCTATTTACAGTTAGACAAATTTACTAGTGTGTGTTAGTGGATAGGAGAAGTAACAGTCAAGGTGCATCCCAAACAGGGCTGACCTTAGGGCTGTAACGGTTTATTGAGAGGCCCCCCTCAACACTGGGAGTCCCTTCCCTCCCCAATCAAGGTGTCACACAATGAAATGCTTAGTGGATTCTTTGTTCAGCCCTATCTCAGACTCATTTAATGCCCCTTGGATCCCTCCCCCATGCCACCAATGAGCCAAGAACCAGCATGGTGTACAGAAAGTATATTTATATTTATTCAAATCAAAGGTAATGGAGATCACACTAAAACTACACATGTCATCTTCTCTGTGGCTCACAATTAAACTTCTTTTTACATAAATAAATCTCACAAGTTGGTGGGGAAAACTCAAATCACAATACTTTACTTTATACAAATGTCAATTCAGGTTTTAATCAACACTGGACAATGAAAAAAATAAATGTACATATGCAGTGCTGTGTAATTTCGATTTTCCTGCATGCTTAAACAGGCTAGCTGTTTGGTTCACAATGTTGGGTACGTGAGGTCTCACTTTTGCAAGCACTTCTTCCCCAGTCCCAAAAACCCAAGCATCAATGGCATGCAGCACCCTTGTATTCAAAGGCCAGGTCTAGGGATTGGGGACAGTTTTAGGAGTTTGTTTTTCAGACCATCCTCACGTAAAGGGCATTGTTGGGGAAGTTGGAAAGTAAAAATTGGGATGATTAGGAATTTTAGATTTTCAGACACCCCTCCACGTAAAGGCCTGTGTTGGGGAAGTTGGACAATAAAATGGGGATGATTTAGGAATTTTGGATTTTCAGACCCCCCCTCCACCACTTAAAGGCCTGTGTTGGGGAAGTTGGCAGTTTAGGGATTGTTCAAGTTTATTGACAAGGACACCCCTCTTCCTTAAAGAAGTCAGGGTCAACAGGACAAAAAGGATTACCCAATTAAATTACTTGGTAGAGTTTTCAGCGTACAATGGGAATGAGCTTTGTTAATTTCAAAAGTTAACAAAAAATCACCCAGGAGTGTTTTACTAAATGGGAATTCATTAAATTATATTCAGTCAAATAGGCTAAGGATCTACACAGATTGCCCCACCCACTAATGGAAAAAACACCAATGAAAGGAAAGGGGTAATTAAATAGATCCCTGTTGACCTTTTATTGGACAATCTACTTACTTGTCGAAATCTCTGGGCTTGGCACTCAGGGACTGAGCGGAATTCCAGATGGGCAGTGCACAGATCTCGCACCTTTGATTGGTCCTTCCCGTTTCTCTGCAACCCCCAGGCCCATACCATGTCTAAAGATTGGTTTCAGGAGTCTAGAGCAGAAATATGACAACTCCCATTTGAAATTCCCCTTTTTTCTTATGTCAACTTTAGCCAGAAAGTAGCTGTATAGCAAAACACTGTAATTTACTAGTAACTGCCATAATGTACATATGTTACGCTTCAACATTCGGGCCCACACCATTTTGCACATGCATGTGGCAATTTTCTGCCATTCATACAAAAAGCATAATAGTCATGAACATGCAATTTACTCTCCAAACACCTAATTTTACCTTCCACCAGCAGGCCAATTCTTAAATTCAGGACTTGTTCAGAGCAGCCAGAAACATATTTTAGCTTGCCATTAAAATTCCCTAAGTCACATGTTGACACATTTTATTTAAAAAAATTGCTTTAAAATAATTTTAAAACCAACACGTAAATGGATGCAGTGTGACTTGTGGTTGCTGAGAAAATGCATCAATTATGATAGATTTAAACTAATGGAAAATCTTCATATGTCTGCAAATCTTCTCTCCTTTCTTCCAGCCAAATCTTCTCTCCTTTCTTCCAGCATTCTTGCCATTCTGTTGTTGGAAGTTGGTAGGCTGCCAGTTGTGAATAATTGGGATGCATCGGCTACACAGAGATCCACCACCGCAGATAATGATCTTGGCTGGCCTTGTGATGCCACGAGGCCCTGCTGACATCTGGTATCCTGTCCTGTTATCTGAGGTGGACCATCATTTTGATCTGAAAATCTTCTATTTTCTTGTATTTTCGGAGTTCAGCATCGCTTGATTGCAGCCCCTCCCCACATTCCAGTCACGCACTGACTAGACCCTTTCCACTGCACAGAAATGAGCCTTCAGAGACAACAGGTCTGGGGAAAGTTTGTCTTCAACACCCCTAAGGGCAGGCCACACTTCATTGCAGTTGTAAATAGCTGGGATGCAAGAGCCAGGCTTCCAGTGGGGGAATCCATTTACAAATTCTTCCCAGAGACCCACCGATTGTGCTTGACTAAAATTAACTCACATATGGCATTTTCTAAAATCATCCTTTTCTCTTTGATATACTGTGTGTTTTACTGATCAGGGTTCACTTTGCTTTTGCATCAATGGATTTCTTCTTTCTTTTCTTTCACACATCATTGGTTTTTAAATATGACAGGTGAAAGTACAGGGCTGTTTCTTTCAGTCACTAATAAAATACATTTTAAATTATCTGCTGTTTATTTTTATGCTGAAAAGTAGGTCTGAGTTGTCACAGTACACCACCTTCTGATGGGTGGCAGTGTCAGTGAAAATGCTGCATTTATTTCTGAGCCAGCAATGTGATGTGCCTTTACAATCTGCACCCTGATTACATTTTTGTTTTAGGTTTCTCTGGATTTCAAATGCAGATAAACACCCACACAGTCTGCCTAAAGACTACCATTTTCAGCATGAAGGTTCTCGAAGGCTGGCAGGTCATTCTTCCAGTGAGACCTTTGTTTCTGTTGGTTTGAGGCCTTTGATTAAACTGCATAGGGCAGGGCCGCCAGGGGACTGCCCGGGGCACCATTAGCCCCCCGCCACACCAGTTTGGGGGATACTTTCAAGGGCTCCCCCAAGCTGGCGTGGTGGGTGAAGTCGCGGCAGGCTCCCTATTGAACCGAAATACGCCCTACTCTCATGCTGACACCAGCTCGAGAGTGGGGTGCACTTTATCACAATAGGGCGCAGCTGTCAAACCAGCAAGGGGCAGCATGCAGCCCCATGCTGGTTTGACAGCCCCAGCTCTTTTGAACCAATTAACTCCCGGCTCCAGCACAGAGTGGGGAGTTAATCACTTAATACAGCAGCAGCACTCCATTTAATGTGGTGCACCCCTCTCCCTGGTTGCTGGCAGTGCTGAGGCCGGCACTTATTTCAAAAAGGAACCCAGAAACAGAGGAAGCACAACACACTGCACTTGAGAGACAACAGGCAGGACCGAGCAGAACCGAGCAGGCAGGCCCCAGGAGAGGGGCCATTACAACAGTCAGTGCCAGTAAAATCAGGGTTAAAGAATAAGCACATGTAGGGCCAGTAAATTAGAGATGAACAGGTATCGATGCTAGCAGGGGTTTGGTAATCAATCTAAAAGGAAAGGAGACCCAAAAGTCATGTCCCAGAAGAGCATGCCGAAAATAGAGGCAATATAATACTTATAAACGTTCTTTCTGATGCAATTTATTTAAACACATTGCATACATCATTATACACTGTCTGCTTATATCTTACGAAAAGTTCAAATTGTAACATTCACTATATTCATGTATCAGTGTAAATATATATATATATATTTGTTGAACACTGACTCTACTCGGCATACTACCTCTATAACCTGTGGCTTTACATACAGGCTTATTGACAGTAAATCGCCTTTCTTCCAGCTGCCACGCATTATATATGTGTCACGGGGAGGCCTGCACAAATAACCTTGCTGACGCTTACTGGCAGTCCAAGGGTGTTTATTGAGACTTTCACAGTTGGTGTGAATGCTGATTCTTAAAAATCTTTAAGGGAAGTTGGCTCAAGGGCTGCCCCTCTCTATCTCACTCCCATCAGTTTACCCCCTCCCTAACCCAGGCATCTTTAGCAGGATGTTAGTAGCTCATCAATGGTGACATCTATCTGTTTGTATTCTAGCCATAACTATTGATGACTACCCTAAGTCAAGGGCTAACTAACGCCCTAGGGGCCTGCTAATCTTTCCCTGGCCTAGTGCGCTTAGTATTCCATGCAGTTAGAGGTGGTGCCTTCTTTCCCTTTATTCTAACTCCTGTCACAGCCACTCGCACCTGACCCTTCACTATACTGATCTCTAATATGTACTCCCACCGTCCTACTGTCCCTCTGGTCTCACACTCTGCCTTCCTACCTCCACTCTTAGATGTACCCATTCTCTATATTCCTCCACCTCCAACCACCACTCTACTACTAATACCTCTGCGATTTGCTCCATCCTTCCTCTCCACTACTACTCCACCTTCTACTCCCACTCTACTGTTACTACTAGTTCCATGGTAACATGACCACCTCTGTGCTGTTTCTACTACTCCTATTACCACTACTACTCCCACCACCTCTCTCTCTCTGCCGCTACTATCACTTCTGCTACTGTTGCTACCACTCACGACCTTTCACTATCACTTCCTTTTCCCACTACCGCTGTACTCATCCCACAACTACCACACCCTGCTACTACCATCATGCCCAACTGCTATTTCCTTCTACTATCACTACCTTCTACTCTACTGCTATTCCACACATTTACTTTCACACACAAACACTTCACACACCCCCTCTATCCAAAATCATCCACACTCCTTTTGCTCTCACCTCCTCTGGTCTCTTGGACATCCTCCACCTCCAGTCCTAATCCTCCTTACCCACATTCAACCATTTGCATGCACCTACTTAATTACCCCACCCCTCCCAGGATTTGTTTACTTACCCTACCAATCACTTACCTGTTGTTATGGGAAGGGCTTTAGAGACTTCAAAGGGGCTTATAAGCACCACCCCCATTTCCCAGGTAGTCTTGCCTCATTGTTGCATGGGTCACATAAGGGCCTATGGGGAACTGGTGTTCAAGGCCTTCTGTGACGCCTTTTAATAATAATATCCATGGTGGTGTTGTGGGTTTGCTCGAAAGGCTTTTATGGGGGCCTTTTGCCTAAAAATGCCTCCTTGGTGGTTTAGTGGGATTTTTCTGGTTGCGTGGGCCCCAGCTCATACTGACAGCTGCGGCGGTGACCGGGCAGCTGGTGTTGCCATGCTCGCCGCATCCTGTGGTGCTGCTCCCCTCTTCTCTGCATCGGCCCCAACCATGTCCTCCATGACAGCCCGCTTCCAGCGCTCCAATGTTTCTTTATGGCCTGGATACCACCACACAATCAGGAAAGTAGGTGCAGGGGGAGGCCTACCCACACACCTTTTGGCACCCACAGATCTGTTTGGGGTTGGGCTCCCTCCCCTGAGAGGGCCTGACAGCAGGCCCTCTACCAATATTTTACATTATTAAAGGTCTCCACACTGATTACTCGCTTGCTTAACAATGCCATATATGCCATATTATTAAAAAATACCTGAATGGTCTGGTATTACTGTACACACTGAACATGTCTCCATCCTTCTTCACTGGTCTCAGTTATTCATCTCGGGACAAATTCTAAACTTTTCTCTTTAACTTCTGAACTGCATGTATCAATTTATTTTTGTGGTGTCTAGTGTCGACTACATGCATCGAAAAAACTGTGGACAGTAAGCCGAAAAATAATTAATGAATACTATGAGTCTCTTAGCACTGCCACTTAGTATCATGTGCCACCTTTTACCTGCCCTTGGATGTGAGGGGCAACCTCTTGTTGATTTGTTACATTTTTGCATATGTGTGCTCTTAGTAACACAATACCTATTGTCATTAAACAGGTAGATAATAACAGTGAGCCCTCATACACACACACACCCCACCTGTTGCTTTACTCAAATAGCCCTCTCTCAACCCCCTCCTTCCATTCAATTGCCGCCCAATCTCAAACACCTGCTTCATTGCCAAACTCTTAGACAGCACGCATACTCCCAGCTCTGCCTCTTCACAGAATCCAATTTCTTATTCGACTCTGCCTAGTACTGATTCAGACCGCTCAGAGGAACGGAAACTTCCCTCATCCCCATCTGGGATGATATGAAAAGAACAGCAGGTCAGAAGGCTGTGCTGGACTTATCCTACTTGACCTTTCGGCTGCCTTCGACACTATCGACCACACCATCCTCATGGACAAACTCCACTCTCTAGGCGTCAGGGACTCTGCTCTAAGATGGCTCTCATCTTTCCTCACCAACCACTCACAAATCATCCACCCTCTCACACTCCCCCCTGCCCTGTCTCCAACAGGGATACAACAGGGGGCCTCCTTATGCCGACTTCTCTTCAACCTCTACCTACCTTAAGCCACTTCTCCATGCTCACCTGCTCTCATGACCGAACCTGCTACCACTACGCAGATGACACATAATTTTCAAGATTCCCAAAACCCCATCCTCCCCCATCCCAACCCCGACCCCGCCTCCTGCCTCTCAGAAATTGACCATTGGATGACGGCTAACCACCTCTTCCTTAATTCTGGTAAAACTGAAATGCTGATATGTAGCAAGACAGCACTCTTCCACCAACTTAACCCCTGGCCATCATCCCTAGGCCCTCGGCCCACAGCACCCAGCTCATTGAAGAACCTGGGATGTAGTTTGGACTTAGATCTAACACTATCTCACCACATCAACACACTATCTAGATCATGTCACTTTCACCTCCACATCCTCAGACGAAACCTCCCTTATCTCTCCTACCCTCACAGAGTCACAGCAATCTTGGCTATCATCCTTTCCCGCCTAGACTACTCCAATTCCCTTTATCTGGGCACCCCTGCCTATCAGCTCAGAAATCTGCAATGGATACAAAGCTATGCTTCTACATGCCCTCTCACCCAGAGAACACATCACTCCTGCTCTCAGGGTGCTCCACTGGCTTGTTATCGGCTGACGGGTGACTTTCAAGGCCATGTGCAATACCCACCGCGCCCTTCATAAGTCAGGCCCTGAATTCCTCCAACAGACGCATTAGAATCCTTACAACTGGCTCAGCACTCCTCCTTGTACCCCCTTTCAACTTCTCCAGAGTTTATTTATTTATTGTGTATTTATTAGGCGCTGATACAACAAGTAAATGCGTTTCAAAGTGCCCAGAGTTGGAGGATCCTCTTTCTCCGTCCAAGCTCCCATCATCTGGAACTCCCTTCCACTAAGCATCCGCTGCGTAGAGGACCAACTCTCCTTCAGGAATGCCGTCAAAACCTGGCTCTTCCCTCCCGCAGCATGACAAACCCTCCCCAATTCACGCTTACCTTCATGACACCTAGGTCGTGAAACTGCTTGCCGCCCCAGGATATGCCCAGAGGTAAAGCATAATTTCGGAGCAGACCGGACAAACATATTCCATGGCCACATCAAAAGCAAAGTGCCAACTTTGCCAAATGCACACACACATTCTAACCTTTTCTGACAATTATTCCCATACCCTGGACTTCGGTCGCCTGAGGGCATGCCCCCCCATAAGCGCTTTGAGGCTATGCTAATGGGATAAAGGCGCTTTAGAAATGACAAACTACTACAACTACTACTGCTGTGTGAAAGGAGACTGTGGCTTAAAAACCCAATCGAGATTGTTTTGGCTCACATTACTTTGCCTGGTGGTACTGTGCCCTTTGATGCAGGATGGGGAAAATAAAACTAAACAAAATGCAGAGGTGGAAGGCACAATTGTGTCAATAATATGTGTTTAGGCCATTAAGTTGAGGTATGATCATAATTCTCAAAAGTGTTTCCTGAATTTCTGGTGCAGCAGGGAGAATCTCGAGGCAACTCGGGATTCAGAAAAAAGAAGCACTAGACACACACCAGCCGTTGCCAGCTGGTAGCCCTATGCTGCACTCTTGATAGGACAGAGTCCCCAATGTTATTTTGTAGAGTCTCGTGAGTCTCATCCCACTCCCTATCGGAGAGGTTTTAGGTCACGAGAGTCAGAAATGTAAGTATTCTTACGATGCAACCAGCATTTACTCAATACATCATATATTTATAAGTCAAGGTGTTTTGAATCTCTGTCTATTAGCTCATCTCCAGCAAGGCACCACCACTCTGAGATGAGACAGAATTTAAACAGAATAAGTCTTGTTTATATCAGTTTCCCTAAGAACCATTTAAATTAAATTAACAACACACTATTACCTAATAGTGTGGGAAAACATTGTCAACAACAAAAACGTACAGCATATAGAAATTTTAACAGTAGATGGGGATAAAAAACCGTCCCCACAGGTACAGAGGTGTACTCAGATAATTATACACATTGTAACATCTTCAATTAAATAAGGAATTCATATGTTGCTGAGCAACATTGGTATGATTGTCCTTCTGAGCAGTACACTTCATTCCGCTCAGAGTTTTATAAACGCACTCCTGTCAATCATGTGTGCAGACGCGTTTTGGATTAAACAATCCTTCTTCAGGGCGGGGTATGTTACAGTTTCATGAGTGTCCATAAACTCCTACAACAAGGAGGGATATACTAGTTAGTCTTATGGGAAAATAAAGGGATTTCACCAGTAACTCTTAAGAGAAGGTGCAGTACTGACCTAAATTCCTGTGTGTATGGTCAAAAACCGGTATCAACCTGTGTAATAAATGTGCAAACGTGCAAAATCAGAATTTGTTCTGTAGCATGAGTGAACTTGTAACATGATGTAAATATGTTCTTGGCATACTCACCCGGACGGAAGATAACTATCTCTCCCCGGGTGAAAGAATGGTGATAGGCTGTGACTTCCAGTGCGCAATGGCTGAAGGCAAAAACAGAACAGATGTGTGCCGTTAATGCCGTGATATTTATTGGCAGTAGATACTGTTTTTATTAAAGGGATATAAGGATATAAATGAAGTATTGCCGTTGTGAGTTAATATGGCCACTAATTGATGTTCGTAATTGCAGCGGGATACGCCAATCGTGCAGGTATCTAGAAAAATCTATTCTCGTAACGTGCACGCTGGCACGAGATCTCGGGTTTAGGGACGTAAACCTCTACTCTCTAAATGTCAGGGTCCACCCTGTGTACCGTGCCCGTCACCGTGCGTGCAAGACAAAGGGTATCTCAACAAGGGTACTCACTGTCTCGCGACCACAAAACTCCGAGAACGATCGAGCAGCCCGTCGCCAAGACGCGCTGCTCGAAAATGCTCTGTTTACATGGTCGTCATGGAGTCGGCGCGCGTGCGCGCGTCCATTCCAGACTTCCATCTTGGTGTGAGACTGGCCGCTCGTAACCAAAGGCTTGCGGCGTACTCCTCCCACAGGCACCTGGTCGTCGCTACACCAGCTTAATGCTCAGTTTGAGTTAAAGATTAATTGGATGTCGAAAAAAATGGGAAGAGAGATTATTTCATTCAATCTATAAGTTATGTGGATGTACATTGTTACTGGTCTCAAACATAGAGACATACTCTTATTCGCCAATGCAAAGTGGAGAGTATGGTGATACAAAGGCGGGAAGAGGGGCGCCCGGCAGTAATGTACTGCCCCAGGCCCCAACTTCCCGCAGGGTAGTGATGGAGACCTTCAGGTGAGCATGGTGTGATACAGAAAGCCTGTTACACCTGCCCTCCCATGGGCCACCACAATCAAAGAAATCTACACATCAATCTGAACCAAACATCTTGCACAATAGCCTCAATGAGGACGCTAAATGTGAAGCATCCTAACCTGTATTCAGTGTCAAACCTGCGGAACAATTGCCGCTATCATTCTTTTGCATAGCTCACAAGGTGTAAACTAAACATTGAACTCACGTTGTCTTCGCCATTCACAATCTGGAAACTCAAAATACACATCACCATTAAACAAATCGATTTACTTTAAACAGACCCCAAATTCGTAGGTTTTCAAATGAATTCACTGCCTGACCCGGACTCATGTTCCTGATCTAGCTATCAGTACTCTGTACTAGGTACTATAATGCACATTTTTAGGGCACATTGTTTTTTGAGAGAAACATTACCATGACTTTCACAATGACAGTCTGCAAGCAACATAGCACAAACAATTAAAATCACAAAAGAAAACATTAAAGAAAACACATGAGGTCAAATTCACAGTTCATTCCTCTTGGGCTCAAGCAATCCAGAAGGTCAATCCAAGCAATCTCCCTCTGAAGCAATCTCTTGTGAACATCACCCCCTCTCGGTCCCATCTTTACCTGTTCTAAGATCATACACTTAAGTTGAGCTATGCTATGTCTTGCTTCTAAAAAGTGCATTGATACTGGGGATCTGAGACTTTTTTGTTCTAATGTTGGATTTATGCTCGGTCCAACGCAGCTTCGCTTTTCTCATGGTAATCCCGACATAATAGAACCCACAGGGGCATTTGAGGGCATACACCACATTTGAAGAATCACAGGTACAAGAATGTTTCAATGTTATGGGCTTCCCTGTATAGGGGTGTGAGATTGTGTTACCTGGAAGGATATTGCTACAATGCTGACAGTTGTGACAAGGTAGAGTACCTTTGTGTCTAATCTGAGCCTCAAGTGGCAGTGATAAGTCCGCTCTGACCAAACTGTTTCTCAGCGCATTGCTGTTCCTGTAAGCAAAGATTGGTAATTGTTGAAAGAGTGGTTGTGTTGAAGGGTCCATTTGCAGCATTGGCCAATTTCTTTGGATGATGTTCCTGATTTTTTTTACTTTGGGCTGAGTATGTGGTAACATAGACCATAGAGTCATCCTTGTTCCGCTCTTTAGGTTTCAATAGGGTTTCTCTCTCTATGGTAGCAACTTTCTCCTCGACCTGGGTTAGGGTCGTGGGGTTGTATCCTCTTTCCACAAACCTGTGACGTAGAGATGCCGACCGTCTCACAAACTCGGTGTCTTCTGAGATGTTTCTGCGATATCGTAAGAATTGACTAAGTGGGACACTGTCAATTGTCCTACGAGGATGGAAACTCGTCGCCAATAAAAATAAAACTAAAGCCACACTGGTTTTTTTTCAACATGTTTTTATGAAAATGTATATAGCGTAGGGTTCGTTTTCATGAAATGCTAGTTTATTATGTAATGTGTGTTCTTTCACGGCTTTGCTATAAACTAAGGATTAGGCACATGAAACCCAAACCAAAACCTTAATAAATATTTATTAAAGTAAACCTGGGAAGATACATGGTCAAGTGCTTAAATTGCTGACATCCCAGTTTTACCCCCAGTTTCACCACACATACCGGTTTATAGGTTTCTCTATATTGAACTCCATAACAAAAGACAGGAGGCACTATACAAATGTAAGATAACATAACCTATAGAATAAAAGACCATTCATGCATTTTACTCCACAAAGTTATTTGTATCTTGGCTTACTCATGGCAACTTCTTGTAATGTCACTTCCCATGATACCCTTGAATTTCAAAGACTGGTGAAACTCGTTGCAGTGCCCTTGTCTGTGAAGTCACTTTTGTTGGTGTGAATAAATAGGCAAATTAGGAGGTTTGCACGTGTCTTTGGCCCCAGAAGGCCTGTGCAGAACTCCAACATGTCAGTGTCCTGCATGCATAATGGAATGGTCCTACAGTTTTGTTATGTTTTGGTGATGCATATGTGTTAAATGCCATCTGTCACTAATGTTAATGGGTGGGGAAAGATGGGTGAGAATGATGCCATATGAAATCACAGGCACTGCAGGTTGCGTCTGATGTAATGTGATCTAATGGGTTATTTATAACGAGCTTAATACCCAGAGGATTCTAAGCGCGGACCCAGGGATCGAACCTATGCTGCTCTGCATTGTCCTGTTTCCAAGGCGAGCGTGTTGCCCCTGAGCTATCCTTGCGCACATCTAAAGTGTCCTGCAAAACCATTTTGTACAGTTGGCCACCTTAGAGCTCGGTGGGAAGTACAATATGTCGTCCAACCCACAAGGCCGAAGATGCAGGCCTCCTGACATGCAACCAGCATCTGCGTATTCCAGGGGCTACAACACACTGGTAGAGGGCAAAGGTAACAATGGAAGGGGAAAGACAGTGCAACCAAGAGCCCACCTTTCTACGAGAGTTTCACTGATTGACAATAGCAGGGGGATCACACCGAAAGCCGAAAGCCTTTACAAGCAGATCCAGATTGCAACAAAAAATAGGCCTGCGACATCATAAAAAGCGGTGCATGTTTGCATATCGAGATTCACAACTTTTCAGTACAAGCTGTTTCGGAAGTCCCCAGAGGCAATCTGTGTCAAATTGAACATAAAGCCAATTTGGATGGCAGTACTGGTCAAAACTAAACCTTGTAAAACGTCATCGTGCAGGTCCACGCTGCCAGACAAACCCAATGACAAACCCAAGGCACAAGGAAATTGCCCTTGTGCCATAGAGCACCTGGACACCATGCCAATGGCAGCGGTGCACGGTATAAATCAACATAAAATAAAATAAAGGCAAGTCTATGGGCCTAATTATGACTCCAGCGGTAGCCGTGCCGGTAAAATTGGAACAGCTGCTGCCAGAGTAATTTTTTGTCTGGTGCCTGGGAATGGGCAATTACCGGGCATTACAGCCCCGGCAGACCATTTAATTGCCCATTCCTGAGCACTGGTAAAAAATGCTCTGCATTCCCATTCGAGCCCCAGAGGGCTCAATGGGAATGGGGAGGCCGGATGCAGCGGCACCATTCGTGAATGGTGCCAGTGCATCCGACATGCTCTGCTCTCGGGTGCCGGTCCGCCTGCCAGGTTAGACCTGGCGGGCGAAAAGGCACCCGCGAGCAGACCTCGTAGTTTTCTGGTCCGGTAACAACGGTACTGGGAAGCTTACTGGTTCCGTTGTTACCGGACGGCAACCTTATAATGAGGCTCTATGCTTCCTTACCAAGCTAAGTTAATACACTAACCAGAGTACCTATTGCAAACAAGTATTAATACCTTCAGAACAGTGGGTACAATTTAAAAGTGCTTGCTTATATTTGTAGTGATTATTGTTTATTCGTTCAATCTATGGCACTACAAGTGGAGACAGTAATCTTGCTGCATGTGCGAATTGGGGATATGTTAAACTTTTCCGGAACATAACGAGACGGGATTAAAACAAAGTGACTCTAACCCGAGTAAAGCCAAAGCAAGTTTATATCGTCATGATTGGATTATAACCCAACAGGTTTGCTCCGGATATGTCGACTTTGATTCAAATGTTTTTCCCCACAAAAAAATCAGACAGATGAGTGACTATTTGGTTAAATGCCCGTCTATGGTGGTTCGTGCCACCATGTTAAGAATACGACTGAATCTGTGTTTAACCAACCAAATACTAGCTAGACGGGGACTTATTCCCAAAAGCGAAGCCTTTTGTCGGTTTTGTACTAATGTGAATCAAACTGAGACGTTAAACCATATAATTGTTGAATGTTTAGCCTTGTCTGGATTGAGAGAACAATATTTCAAAAAGGTATTGCAATTTTTTTGTCTGCGCTCACATTATGAAATATGGATAGCCTTGATCACGAGCAATAGAACAGTCATACACATTGCCTTAACTCAATTCGTCCAAACAGTGTTACCATATACTGCTAAGGACGATGTCAATTGATGTCGTAGTGTCCCTATCTTGTTTAGTAACTTTAAAGCTGTGTGTTTTACAGTTAACTTTTAAAAAAAAGGACCCCTTAGCTTTTGAAGGAACGCTGTGAAATCCCATTATGTAATTGTAACTGAATGTAATGAAATCATTATGTCTTTTTATGTTTTTAGAGGCCACATATTTATTTTTAAATTGATAGACACAAAGTATAATAGGCAATTCTGTAATATAGGTTTGTTCTATATAAGCTATTGCTAAAAATATGGTAAAGGTGTGATATTTTAAATTTGAAAGGTTGAAATTTTTAACCATATCAAATAAAAAAAATAAATAAATAAATAAATAAATAAAGTGAATCTTTTATTGAGTGTCAAAACATCTGTCATGGTATTTCACTCCATTCCGCCCTGCTGGGTATGAGCAACAGGTGAGACACAATCTCATTTCAGAATATCCCTTCATAATAGGGCAAGTAAAATATAGTGCCTTGAAGGGGATAAGCAAGAGATTGCCCTATACTGTATCTTGCAAGGATAGATGAGGTTAAAATGTAAGTACAGGTAGAATGAAGAAGTGTGATACATGCTTAAGGACAATCTAAACTGCAATACTTAGAATAGCAACAGTAGTGCTTAAAACAGCAAGAGTATATTCAAAGCGCTTCAATGCTCAAAGGGGCTTCTAGAGACCACCAGTAGCATTGTATTGAAAAATAGCTCCATAGCGAGAGCTTTAGTAGTAGTGTCACAAACACGTAGTGAGAGGTGTTTTTCTGTGTTAACATACATTCATTCATTCATGTAACCATGTATTACAGCAAAGCGCAGAGCAGCTTGATAGTTTTATCATATCAAAAATAAATGCATGCAAACACGCTTACATGTGTAGTTTTGAGCAAGCTAGTACATTAACCCTATATTCATACATAGAATTTATAGCTATGATGAATAGGCAGTGAGATCAAATCCAGTCCATTTTCTATGTTAGAGGACCAGAAAGCGTTTGGCTTAAAAGCTAAAGACAAAACCCCTCTCACGTAGGGTCCTTAAATTAGGGACATTTAAGGACTGTAGATAACTCGGCTTGAAGCCTTAGAGATAAATCGGCAAGAATCTGAGGCTTGATAACTCGGCAGCAAGCTGAGGGGAGGTGCCATCCATATTGTTTACCTTCCTCATAAGAGGAATAGGGAGGTACTTCTGAATCACAAAATCAGAGGCAGAAGGAGGGGACAGCATTTATGGTAAGGGGGATTTCCAAGCTAGGAACCCTATATAAGCCCCTATAAAGATGCTGCCAGTCCTCAAACAAAGGCTGACTGTGGCTGCCTTTGCTGATATCCTACCAGAGGACCCAGGGGGTGTGAGCTCTGCGCTACACCTTAAAGACTTTTTAAAATATAATGGGTTATGGCTTGACTGGCTAGTGCGCCATTCTGGCATTGGGTCCTTTGAGGCAGTGAATGTATGCCTTGCATGGAATATGGTCGCATATAGAAATGCACAGGATTATTTTGCTGGTTTAAACTTTTGGTTTGGTTTGGAGTAGGTTTGAGTATCGTTACATAATATTGCTCCAGACAATATTGCTTCAGTGAATTGAGCACTTCATAGAAGTGTTGGGCCTTTTCCTTAAATTAAAGGATAAAGGCTGGATGGGGGTTTCCATGTTGGAAATGTGGATTTAGCCCAAGAAGAGAGTATTTAGTTAAAGACAAGTGACCTCTTATCCGCCAGACAGATGTGTTTGAACATTATGTTGAAAAACTTTTGAGACGAAATGAGGGACATTGGCAATGTGTTTCCACAATGTGTTGATTTAATGAGATGAACTGAGGGATTATAAATGCAAATAAAACACTTTTATTCAACGGTGGTCGTTCTTAACTCTGATCGGAGATACAATGGTACAGTGAAAAGCATATCAACACCATTGCGTTAAGTGTTATGTTCTGCCTCTCTCCGAAGTTTTTGGGCCTCATTACGAACCTGACGCTCACGGGTTGAAGGGGGCCGGTACAGCACCGGCCCCCTTCATTCTGGGAGCGCTGATTACAAGCTTCCCATCGCGGGACCCTGATCGCACGCCTGGTAAAACCAGGCATGCTTTCTGGGTCCCGTGAGGGGAAGAGGGAGGCAATAACGGGCCAGATGTAATCTGCCCGTTATTACCTCCCTCCCCATTCCCATTGAGCGATATGGGGGGCTCAAATGGGAATGGGGAAGGGTTCCTGCATGGAGGACTTTCCGGGTCCCCCTGTCAGAGTAACCCGGTAAGTCCCCATTGCAGGAACCCAGTAATGGAGCCCGGAATGGTGGCAGCCATGGAGCCAAGAGCTCCATGGCTACTGCAGTTCTCGTAATGAGGCCCTTTCTGTTTTGTCTCTCTCTATCCCTCTGTGTGCATTAGGAAGCAACACAAGAAGTGATGTGGAATGGTTGCAGACATCGCGAGTAAACTGTCAAGTTTTGAGGGTTGTAAGTGAATTGTTATGGCAGTGAGCTGGGAAGGGAAACACACTTTCAGGCCCACGAAACTAAAAATCAATTCATTGGGCCTCATTCCGAGTTTAGAGGTAGCCATGGTGCTATTAGCAGCATGGCTGCCTCCAACCTCGGGTCCGGGTCCGTGGTGTCGGAATGGGGATTTACTGGGACATTCCGACCTATGCGGACCCGGTAAGTCCCCATTTCGAAAACCATTCCCCATTCCCATTTGAGCTCCCATAGGTTTCAAATGGGAATGTGGAAGGAGCTAATAACGGACCTGCAAAAGCCCTTTATTAGCTCCATGGTCCCTTAACGGGTCCCGCTAAAACAGGCTGGTAAAACCAGCCAGTCCTGGTGTGACCGGCTAAGGGACCTCGTTATAGGGCGGTAGGGGGTTAACGGCACCGGCATCCGTTAATCCCCTACCACCAGGGTCGTAATGACCCCCATTGTAGCATAAGTATAATAATGGCTTTGAATTGGTTGAGGGGGAGACGTCCTCTGTGATCAGTCCAGTTGATGATAGCTTCATCCGCCTCTAGAATGCTAGAACGTTCTCCAAGCTGCGCTGAGAGCAAAGGGCAGAGTTCTTACTAGCCAGGAGTGATCATTTATATACGACACGCGACACATCTTTAGAAGAAATTAAACTACAATTTGCTGTCTCATTAAGGTGTATGAATACAGAATCAAAATTCTTGGTCGTTATCACTTTGTGATAGGATATTAAGCATCCAGCCTCAAGATGATGTTAAGCACCTGTTCAACAATTGCTAGTGTGCAGGGATCATTAATTAACATTTCATTCCACATTTTACCCGGACAAGAACGAGATCTCTCACAGTTAAGCATATCACTTTTATAACATGCATCAAGAAACCGCTCTATAACGCTTTGTGTATGTACTGCGTTTTACGCCAGGAGCACACAGCGAGAGTCCTGCCTATCTCAAACTAATGCATAAAGAATATGCAGTTTGCACGAGCAGTGGATTTAAATCTATGTGTGTGATTGTGGTGGAGAACTGCTGGCCTGTCCAGCATGCCCCTGCCCTTTAAACTGACCCTGTAGAAGACCCCGGGCATTGGGTAAGGTTGTGGAACCTCAAATGGAGTTAGAGAAAGGGCTTGAGAGACTGGAATAGACTCAGTGAGGACTTCTTGTCTTGCTGAGGGGAACTCTCTTGCTAGGTACCTCACTGTACGCTTGCTGAGGCGAGGCGTATATACTCCCCCGCCCTCTCGCCCCGGCTGGTGGCCATGCACCTTTCACCATTGTTCACTCACTGTCCCGTAGACCTCATAGAAAGTCATTCTCCTCCGTGTAGCTCCCTGAGCGGGTGGGAAGGGCTACCTGGACTTGTCACAGCTGGAAAGGATTTCCAGACTCTTGCTTGATCGAGGGGCAGGTGCGTCTACCTTGTGCTCCATGTCTCCGCGTTGGAGCCTTGTCAGGAGGACACTGCCATCGAATAGTGCTGTGTTTGAAAGCCTGCATTGCAATCTCCTAGTGTGGAATCTCCTTTCTGTGCACTAGTGGAGGCCAGGAAGGGGCCTGAGATGCACAGGAATGTGACTCGCTTGCTTTAATATACTGGGCCTGTGATGGCCCCTGTGCAAGACTTCAACCCCCTGCTCTGATGTGTCTGAATCTGCTGACAAAGGGCGAGGCAACATTTCTTGCTGGGAGTGTGTTAAAACCTTACTAGGATCCACCTGAATACCTACCACATCCAGCAAGATGGCATGGTGCCAAAGGAAACTTGTGGGATGTCCTACTAAAGTTCTGAAAGAACAGAACTGTGCAATAAGGACTGGGATGGCCTCCCTGGATCTCATCAATTATACCCATGTTGTGGCCCCCAGCTTTATTCTCCTCGTCTGTTCATCCAGTTCTTGAAAGGCTATAGCCAATCCCGCTTTCTGCTGCTCAAGTTGTATCCAGTGGGATGGGCCAATAACTCAAAAGAAACAAGGCTTCTCTTGAGATGACATACCGTCCTGGGTCTACACCAGGGGGTGAGCAAAGCATTGGCAATGCCAACAGTTTGGGCCTTTGTGTAGGCATGGGAAATGCACTTGCCAGGTACTGCCGTAGTGTTTTTAAAGGAATAGTGCGCTCAGAAATATTAGGTCCTCAGGCATGTGTTTTTAAGCATACGTTGATCGATCCTACAAACATTTCCTATGCACCTTACCGTAGTTTTCCACTTTTGTACACATGCGAAATCAAGCAACAGGGTGTGGCCATTTTGTGATAATCTTATCCGTTGCCGCATCGCCCAAGCAGGACTGCCCTTGCGGCACTAAATCATATCCCCCGCACCTGAGATCACTAGATGCGTACATTCTATGCGCCTCAGCTAATGACGTGTCGCCATGGAAATGGCAGGACACCTCTTTCCTCAATAAGTATAAACAGACGGCTTCACAACAAAAAACATCAGATTTTCTTTTCCATTCCTTTCACTGTATTTCTTTGAGTATTCTGTGCCTCGTTTCTGTGCTCTGGTCAGCTACCTTCATTGCTTGTAGCCCATGCGAACAGACACCAGTACCATTACTATAAATTATTTTTGTTTGTTTCCCCCACAATGGCAACAATACAGCCCTACAGTAGGAGCCGGAGTATTCCGAGGCGGAATTACTCGAAAGAGAAAGATGCGGAAATGATGGGGTTTCGGACAACAGTTGGGTGGACGATTCAACAGATGAAGAGTCTGGTCCTAGTCGCATGGACGGTGTTTCCACCTGGTGTACCTGCAATCGGTGCGCACAAATGCCAACCGAGGAGGAGAACTGCTGCTACCGAGAAAACTCTGGATGCTAGTCCTACATATCGCAAGGCGAGCCACGGCCACAATGTGTTACCGAGCTGCCAGACTTCAGGGCAGCCTGCCTCACACGGTCCGTGGTGAGGATTTTGATGGTGCTTATGCATGAACTTCGCGCAACAGTTCGCCCTCGGAATCTAAGTAACGAGTAAGTATACTCTGGTTTTGATGTTACTTAGGCAACTACTATTTCAAGGATGTCTCCTATATTGTCGTAACTTCAATATATCATTGTCAAACCAATTTAGTCTTGCAATTCTCTAGTAATATTCGTATAATAGTCGTTCAATATTGTACAGTGTCTAGGTAGCATTTGTACTGGCAACAATGCCATTGGATACAAGAATTGTCCTTGGCAACTAAGGTTTAATACACTTATCTTGGTCATCTAAAAACAGTTTGTATCTTTCTCTTTCACAGGTGGTACAGGCTGGTGGCCTATCGTGCGTTTACATGGTGGCTTCATAGGAGGCTTGGACACTGCATTCGACGAGTAATACCCGCCTGTGTCGTTGGTGCCATTAGAGACACATTCCCCAGTGACAGCGGTCAATACAGGGGATTTTCCCTCACTGTGCTGCAGCCTGAACTTTATAATGTGTAGTAAATTTGTGCCATAAAATTAAGAAACAAAATAAAGCACAACAGAACTTTTATCAATGGTTGTTTCAGTTTTTCAGGGAATCAAGTGTGTCTCCATTCAGCAGTGTTCTGGCCTTTGTCTGCACACCTCTGGCCCATCCATCCCCTTCCATTATCAAAGGCAGTTGGCACCAGTGGATGTGCGCTGCCAAAGGGGGCTGGCAGGGGTGGGAACGGCCAAGGTGCCAAACACTGTGTACACTTCAAAGGTATCTTACACCCAGGGTCCATTGTACACATGCCCTCCTCAGACCCTGTGTCTCCAGGCTGGATCCCCTGAAGCAGGCCGTGCTCCTGCAATCCACATAAGTGTGTCTCCCTTCAGCAGTGTTCCGGCCCTTGTCTTCACGCCTCAGGCCCATCCATCCCCCTCCATTATCAAAGGCAGTTCGCATCAGTGGATGTGCGCTGCCAAGGGGTGCTGGCAGGGGTGGGAACGGCCAAGGTGACAAACACTATGTACACTTCAAAGGTATCTTCCACACAGGGGCCATTCTACACATGGCCTATCCAGACCCCATGTCTCCAGGCAGGATCCCCTGAAGCAGGCCGCGCCCCTGCAATCTACATAAGTGTGTCTCCATTCAGCAGTGTTCCAGCTCTTGTCTGCACGCCTCAGGCCCATCCATCCCCCCTCCATTATCAAAGGCAGTTGGCACCAGTGGAAGTGTGCTGCCAAAGGGGGCCGGCAGGGGCGGGAACGGCTAAGGTGCCAAACACCATGTACACTTCAAAGGTATCTTACGCCCAGGGGCCATTGTACACATGCCCTCCTCAGACCCTGTGTCTCCAGGCTGGATCCCCTGAAGCAGGCCGCACCCCCGGCAATCCACATAAGACTACGACATATACACGTCATTCATTCACATACACACCCTCTTTTCTAATTCTTTATAAACGACTTGATATTTATCATGAGAGCACCTTTGAGCACTGCAACTCAACTCATGAACGTGCTACCTGAGAACCTCTGTGACCACTGCGAATCTGCTCGTCGTCGTGCTACCTGAGAACGTCTGAGACCACTGCGAATCTGCTCGTCGTCGTGCTACCTGAGAACTTCTGTGATCACTGCGAGTCAGCTCGTCGTAGTGCTACCTGTGAACATCACCCTGTTCTCCTGCGACTAACTACCCTGCTTGCTGAATCTAACTGTTTGTTGGTCAAGGTAAGGGCATGTCTCCTAATCATATCTCGTGGATCTCTAAATTTCTATCTATTTTGAACGAACGTACCCAGTAGTGTTATGTTCATTTGTCTCATTGCCATTGACTTGAGTTCAATTTGTTATGTTATCAATATATCAATTGTCATCAGTGTCAATTGGCATCGAATTGCATCCTTAGCAGACCGTGTCTATAATACAAGCATGTTTCCTTTTGATGCACGATAGTACGTTCAAGGGACGAGTAACATGTTCTGATTTTCGTCACATCAAAGAATTGTTTATGAAAGTTATCCTATAATATAGCCGCCCACGCGACACTGGTTTTGCTCTGGTGATCAAAACATACCTTGCATAGAAGAATGTATGGTATAGTTCCTTCTTTCTCAGGTTTTTCATGCAAAGTAATTTTTGAATAATGTTGACCTTTTTTTTGCAGAATTTACAACAATGCCTGCATGTGCGATTTTCGGTTGCCCTTCTAAGACCCATGAGAAATCTGAAGGCACTACAATGCATGTATTCCCAAAGACTGTAGATCGAATAAGAGAATGGGTCAGATATTGCGGATATGTGCCGGCAGAGCTTGAAAGTAGGGTCAAACAAGTCTTGGAGGACAAGACGGTTGATCGATTCCGCATCTGCAGCCTGCACTTTACCCCGAATATGTACCACCCATCCAGGTACACAAAGAAGAATCAACTCAGAGCGACTCGAAAATTGCTCCCAAATGCAATACCGACTCTATCCGTTCACAGGCCGCCTCAGGTGAGTCACGGTTCCGGATTTAGCTGTAGTCCTTGGGGTAGTGAACAGGTAACCAAATTGGTGGATTGGTGTTTTAGGTGTAAATGTCCCTTATAATACTTTTCATATTTATAAGATTGTATTGCTTTTTAAATAAAGACCATTGTGTTAAACATCTGTCCTTGGTTTAGAAGCATCATAGAAAATTGATTTATGGGCACAGATAACTATGCTATAGTGTCCTTTGAAAGAAGCATAATGTTTTCGTAATCTGTCTCCTGACATGCCAATTTTTAAAATTAGCATTTCTAAATCAAATAATATATACCCTTTACAACTCCATTACTATGCACTGATTATGAAGGAGCAAGATTCAGCAACAATGTCCTGCCTGATGTCAACAACAACTTTGAGCGCGTATCACGTAGTGTTACGCTCACCTGGTATCCACAGGGACGCCACCCAGCCGGGCTACTCGCTGGTATGCTTCTCAGCTTTGCCCTGATGTGGTCTGCGGGGAAGGTTCTGCCTGAAAATACAGGAGGACGGTGTTCAAGACTGACCGACTGGGGTAAGTATCCTCTCTCCACCCCCGTATGATTTCAGTCCCTCTGGCGCCCTCTCCTCACCTTGCGGTAGAATTAGGCGTGCTCTCCGTCCTGCCTTTTTTGCAGGGGCGCGTTGTCTTTCATGGGCGAGTGCGGTCCAGTTACTTCACTGACGCCGGCCCGTTTGATATTGTTTAGGTAGGTCTTATTGCTGTTCTTTAGTTTTGTTTCTATCCTGCATGCCTTTCTTTGTTTAAAATGTCTCTTTTTTCTCCCTTAGGTATGCGGCGCTTCAGCGCGGCGAACTGGCTTGGTTGAACCCCGCTGGTAAATGATGGCGCATTAAGAGCGCTATGATGCGGCAAGTAAGCGCTATGAGCAGCGCTGCAAAGTCTTGCCTTTGCTAAACTGTGTTTTCCTTCCTTGTAGGTTGCGGTGTTCTTCAGCGCGCGTGGAATGTCCGGAGTGGTGCCAGCCGAGGGGCGACCAGCCAGGTAAGCCTTTTGAGCAGTTCGTAATTTGTACATGTCTCTACTGCTTTCTTTAAAGTTGCCTCTATCTTCCTCTTTCAGGTCGTTCTGTCTGGGAGGCGTGCAGATTCGAGGAAGCTGTTCTCAGTAGCTGCGAGTGTTTAAAGATGAATACTGCAGGTAAGATGCTGCTGCTAATGATTGTCTCCTTGCAGGTTCTGCTTCTCCGAGGTTCGAGGGAATAGCTGGACACGGTGAGCGTCACTTTGCAAGCTGCAAAGTAACGCAAAGCGTGTTGTCTTGCTCGGGTGTGGTTTAAATAGCCCCAACAAAATAGTCCAGGTAAAGTAGTCCCTAGGCTACCACACCCAAAACACTAGACTGCATAGCTTGGTTCTTAGGAACCAAGCTATGTGGATGCCTCCATGTTGGCTGACAATACAATAAAGTAGTTCCCAAGCACATTGTTTTTCATGGTGTATGAGCCTGGCGCCAAAGGCGCCAGGACTGGCCCCATGAGGGCTTTTGAAGAGGATGCCAGGCTCTAGAGGCCCGAGTCCTGACTCCACCTGGCCAATGGGTTTGCCAGAGGGGGTTTTGGGCGAGGGTCATGACAGCACTCCCCCCTAAGGCCCCTTCCATGATGTTCCTTCTGTCTTGCCCAGGTTTGGTTGGGAAGTTCCGATGGAATTTCCTGATTTGACGTGGTTTGTGGATATTATCACTGAGCTCCCAGGATCTATCTTGTGGTCCAAATCCTTTCCAATCGACGAGATAATATAGCTTGGTCCTGGAGTATTTAGAGTCCAAGATACCTTTGACTTCGAATTCTGGTTCTCCGTCAACAAGTATGGGCTTAGGTGGTGTCCCAATCCCTGTGCCGGGTTGCATTGGTTTCAGGAGGGACACATGGAATACTGGGTGGATGTGTAGATTAGGTGGTAAATCCATTTTCACGGCTGCTGGGTTGATAATTGCCTTAATGGTATAGGGTCCTAAGAATCTGGGATGGAAGGTCTGGGTTCCCTTGATGGGTACGAATTTAGTGGCTAACCAAACTTTGTCTCCTACTTGATAATCAGGGGCCTTTTTCCGGTGTTGGTCGGCAAATCTCTTTTGTTTTTCTTTGGTATGAATAAGGTGTTCCTTTGCCCTTTTGAAAGCCTGAGTAATGGTTGTGTGTAGAGTCTTTACCGCTGGCATTTCCAAGCTGGCTGGAAGGTCTAGTTCAGAGGTACGTGGATGTCTGCCATAAAGGGTATAGAAGGGCGTTTGTCCCGTGCTTGAATGCAAAGAATTGTTATACGCATATTCGGCTATCCATAGTAGGTCTTTCCAATTCCTTTGTTCGTGGTGCAGCATGCACCGTAAATATTGCTCGAGTGTCTGATTGGTTCTCTCGGTTTGGCCGTCCGTTTGGGGATGGTGACTGGTAGATAGCCGAATGTCGATCTGCGCCATTGCACAACATTTTTCCAGAAGTTTTAAACAAACTGGCTGCCTCGATCAGAGACCAGAACTGAAGGGAAGCCATGTAGCTTAACCATGCCCCTCGAGGAACACTTTTGCTAAAGTGGCTGTGTCTGGGAGGCCTTTGAGAGGAATAAAATGGGCCATCTTCGAGAATAAGTCCACAACTACAAGGATGGTGTTGAACCCTTGGCTTGAAGGTAGATCAGTGATGACGTCAAGGGAAAGAGTGTGCCATGCAACTGGAGGAATGTCCAATGGTTGTAGGAGACCAGATGGTTTTTGTTTCTGTGATTTATTTTGTGCGCAGACACCGCAGGACTGAATATACTGAATGATGTCCTTACGCCAGGCAGGCCACCAAAAGTTCCCTTTCACCTTAGCTAGGGTTTTGGTGATCCCAGGATGCCCTTCGATCAGTGAATCATGATAGTTTGAAATAATATGTTGTTGTAATTCCTTCTTGGGTACATATAGGCGATTCCTAAAAAAGGGTAGATGGTCCTTGATGGTATATTGTTCTCCTTGAGTTTGCCATGCGAGGTGGGCATCAGGATTAATTGTCCGTTGGATTTCTTTTCGTAGTTCTGCTTGTGTTAAGGCTGTCGTGATACCCAAGAGTTTGTCTTCAGGTATAATAGGTACTGGGTCTGGAGTTGTATATAGTATTTCATCTATGCCCATGCGTGATAAGGCATCCGCCTTTCTGTTTCTGACTCCTGGTCGAAATGTGATTACATAATCATAGTCGGCGAAGAAAAGGGCCCACCGTAATTGGCGCGAGGACTGGGCCTTGGCTGTTTTGAGATATTGCAGGTTTCGGTGGTCTGTGATGACTGTAATGGTGTGTCTGGCCCCCAGAAGGTAGTGCCTCCAGGCTTTAAATGCGGATTTGAAAGCCAGGAGTTCCTTGTCCGTGATGGCATAATTAATCTCTGGAGGTGAGAACGTTTTTGACCAGAGGCCACAGGATGTAGCTGGCCAGTTTCCGGGTCTCTCTGTGAAAGGACAGCCCCCATTGCGAGACTGGACGCATCAGTTTCAACGACATAAGGGAGGTCTGGACGAGGATGTTGCAGGATTGGAGCGGAGGTAAACCTTTGTTTAAGTTCCTGAAAGGCTTCTTCTGCTTCTTCGGTCCAAGCAAACTTTGTATTGTTTTTTCGTAATAGTACTGTGATTGGGTGCACAACCTGAGAGAAGTTTGGGATGAACCGGCGGTAGAAGTTCGCAAAGCCCAGCATGCTTTGTACCCCTTTCAGAGACGTCGGTGAAGGCCATTTCAGAATGGCATCTACCTTGGCACATCCATTCTGATGCCTCCTGGAGTAAGAATAAAACCAAGAAATTCTACTTCGGTGACGTGAATAAAGCATTTTTCAAGCTTTGCAAACAAGCGATGTTGACAGAGTTTGGTGAGGACTGAACGAACGTGCTTGACATGATCTTGTTCCGAGGCTGAGTATACTAAGATGTCGTCTATGTACACTAAGGCGCACACATAAATTAACTCCCTTAAAACGTCATTCATGAAATACTGGAATGCCGCCGGAGCGTTGCATAACCCGAAGGGCATGACTTGATATTCAAACAAGCCGTACTTAGTACAGAAGGCGGTTTTCCATTCATCTCCTTTTCTGACTCGGACCAGGTGGTACGCTCCTCGAAGGTCCAATTTGGTATAAATCTGGGCATTTTTAACTTGGTCTAGCATCTCAGGGATAAGTGGCAAGGGGTAGCGGTTCTTCACGGTGATCTGGTTCACTGCGCGGTAGTCAATACAGGCTCTCAAGTCTCCTTCCTTTTTCGGTACGAAGAACAAAGGACTGGCTGCGGGGGACTTCGAAGGACGGATAAATCCGTTTGCAAGGTACTGGTCTAAATAGGATTTCAAATGAAGGTTGTCTGGTTCTGTGAGAGCGTAGATCCTGCCGCAAGGGATTTGTGCACCAGGAACAAGGTCCATCTGACAGTCATAGGGCCTGTGCAGCGGCAATGTATTGGCTTGGTCCTTTCGGAAAACATCCTGTAAATCATGGTATTCACTTGGCAAGGTATTAGTTGCTCCCAGGGTTGATACTGTCGCTCCGGGAGTCATGGGGATACAGACGTCGGGTTTCTCCTCTTGGTAATAGCAGGCAGGGGAGCGGTCACCAGGGAAGGTTGGTTTTCGTGCCCGCCAGTCTATCAAAGGGTTGTGAGCAACCAACCATGGCATCCCTAGTATTAGCCTGAACTGAGGTGCCTTGATGAGATCGAATGTAATAGACTCCCGATGTCCATCCAGGCACAGCAAGGTTACCCTGGCTTTGCACTGGGTTATTGGTCCGGAAGTGATTTCTGTCCCATCCACGGTGGTTACCTTGTCCATAGTTGGCTGAGAACACAAAGGAAGCCCCATCTCTGCTGCCAGTTCTTGATCAATATATTTTCCAACTGCTCCGCTATCGATGTATGCTTCAACGACATGCATTCTTGACGACTGTTGGTGGTTAATGAAGATCACTGGTATTGCAAAGTGCGAGGTCAGCAACTCTTTCTCTCACTTGACAAACTGACCTCTACGTTTGTCGAGCTTGGTAGTTTTCCGATTCCTTAGCTTCATCCTTCTCTGTGGCCCGACTGTTCTTCTTGGGGGTTTTACTGGACAGTCCTTCAGGAAATGTCCTGGTTTCCCACAATACAAACAAAGCTGTTGTTGTCTTCTTTTGTCCCGCTCTTGTTTTGTTAATGGAGGCCGTATCCCTCCAATCTTTATGGGTTCTACAGCATTTTCAGGTACACGGGGTGTGTTTTCGATTGGTCGAACATGCACGGTCCGAGGGTCTGTCTTAGACCGGCTTGCCTTTCGGTCCTGCAACCGGTGGTCTAGCTGCACGACCAGATTAATGAATTCTGCACAGTCTCTGGGTGGATGAACCACCTGGGCTAAGACGTCCTTTAATTCGCCTTGTAAGCCTCGATGGAATAACGTGGTTCTTTTGTTTTCTGGCCACCTAGCTTCGGCAACCAGTCTGTTGAAGGTAGCAATGTACGTTAACAAGTCCTGATTCCCCTGTCGGAGGGACAAGAGTTCATTGTCTACTGCTTGTTCCTGGGTATGGCAAGCAAAACGTTTTTCCATTTCTCTCTGGAACCCCCCAAAGTCATGTAATAGAGGATCGTCATGGGTTACCAACGGCACCGACCAATCTGCTGCACTACCACTCAGGTATGATAAGATAAAAGCTACCCGAGCTTGGTCGTTTGGAAATGCTTCAGGCCTACAAAGAAAATGAAGGCGGCACTGATTGATGAATGCCGCATACGTCCGAGGGTCGCCTGAGAACCTTTCTGGTGGCAGGGGCACTGTTCCAGGTAACGTGATCTGTACTGGAGTGGTTGGTATGGCGGGGTTTTGCATCGTTGGATTGCTTGCAGGTAGAGGCATCTGTCCTGCCTGTGATTGCAAGTATTGCCTGCTAATCTCTTCAGTGTGTTCTTTGGTCACTATTAGGTCTCTCCAGAGGGCATTAGTCTCCTGTCGGGCAGAATGAACCTCAGCACGAAGCTCTCCTAGTAATTGGGCCAATTGGTCCATTTCTGATGTCTCCATGGCGCCCAGGTGGATTTGTTATGGTAGGCTTCGTGTTCTTTTACGCTCACCTGGTATCCACAGGGACGCCACCCAGCCGGGTTACTCGCTGGTATGCTTCTCAGCTTTGCCCTGATGTGGTCTGCGGGGAAGGTTCTGCCTGAAAATACAGGACGACTGTGTTCAAGACTGACCGACTGGGGTAAGTATCCTCTTTCCACCCCCGTATGATTTCAGTCCCTCTGGCGCCCTCTCCTCACCTTGTGGTAGAATTAGGTGTGCTCTCCGTCCTGCCTTCTTTGCAGGGGCGCGTTGTCTTTCATGGGCGAGTGCGGTCCAGTTACTTCACTGACGCCGGCCTGTTTGATATTGTTCAGGTAGGTCTTATTGCTGTTCTTTAGTTTTGTTGCTATCCTGCATGCCTTTCTTTGTTTAAAATGTCTCTTTTTTTCTCCCTTAGGTATGTGGAGCTTCAGCGCGGCAAACTGGCTTGGTTGAGCCCCGCTGGTAAATGATGGCGCATTAAGAGCGCTATGATGCGGTAAGTAAGCGCTATGAGCAGCGCTGCAAAGTCTTGTCTTTGCTAACCTCTGTTTTCCTTCCTTGTAGGTCGCGGTATTCTTCAGCGCAAGTGGAATGTCTGGAGTGGTGCCAGCCGAGAGGCGACCAGCCAGGTAAGCCTTTTGAGCAGTTCGTAATTTGTAAATGTCTCTACTGCTTTCTTTAAAGTTGCCTATATCTTCCTCTTTCAGGTCGTTCTGTCCGGGAGGCGTGCAGATTCGAGGAATCTGTTCTCAGTAGCTGCGAGTGTTTAAAGATGAAGACTGCAGGTAAGATGATGCTGCTGCTAATGATGTTCCTTTTGTCTCCTTGCAGGTTCTGCTTCTCCGAGGTTCGAGGGAATAGCTGGACACGGTGAGCGTCACGTTGCAAGCTGCAAAGTAACGTGAAGCGTGTTTTCTTGCTCGGGTGTGGTTTAAATAACCCCAACAAAATAGTCCAGGTAAAGTAGTCCCAAGGCTACCACACCCAAAACACTAGACCACATAGCTTGGTTCTTAGGAACCAAGCTATGTGGATGCCTCCATGTTGGCTGAAAATACAATGAAGTAATTCCCAAGCACATTGTTTTTCATGGTGTATGCGCCTGATGCCATAGGCTCCATGAGGGCTTTTGAAGAGGATGCCAGGCTATAGAGGCCCGAGTCCTGACTCCACCTGGCCAATGGGTTTGCCAGAGGCGGTTTTGGGTGAGGGTCGTGACAGCAGTCTTCCTTAGCTATTCAGTTCCGGAATTGTTTTATGCATGGAATTTGAGATAATCTGATCATATTTACGTATCGTGTCATTCGTTTACACAATGATTCATTCGTGGTTTGCTATTGATATGTACCAATGTCTGCGTCACAATGTGTGTGTTCAATTTCAAATTTATTCAACCATATTTATACAAGTACTGTGTTACAGGTAGATGATGAAGCTTTGACTACAATTCCATCATCCCTTGTAGTTAATCCAGAGCCAGAGTTATGCGTACTTTTAAGACAAAAAGGTTCTAGCGTAATGAAAAACAAGTTCTTAAAAATCACAAAAGTTTGTTTAAAGTTTTTCAGTGTTATAGTTATTTCACTGCGATTTTGATGTAAGCCAAAATAAGGTTCTAGTAGCCTACAAGAACTTATATTTGAATTTATTCAAATGATTACAAAAGGAAAGAAACATCAGTATATATACACATTGATACTCACAATGAAAAAAAGAAACATATTATCACATAATTCAATCAATTCATACTGTAAGAAAGTGAATAAAATCATAAAATAAATGAAGTTAGGGACAGGAAAAAAGTGCGAGGAAAATATTTGTTAAGAAGAAAGAGAATTTGTGGGGAAGAACGGTACAGGGACAAGAAAGAATATATTTTTTCTTTCTTTCCAAGCTCATGAATTTCATGGGTTAATTGTCTTTCTTCAGTCTTTATTCATAATTCATTGGGCAGGTCTGCGTACTGACAGTTCCTTCGAATGAGATAATCTCATCATATTTACATATCATGTCATTTGTTTACACAATGTTTCATTCTTTTTTTTTTATAGATATGTACCATTGTCTCTGTCACATTGTGTGTGTTAAATTTCAAATGTTTTCATCCATACTAATACAAGTACTGTGTTACATGCAGATGATGAAACATCGACTACAATTACATCATCCCGTGTAGTAGATCCAGAGCCAGAGGTATGCGTACTGACAGTTCCCACGAATGATAGAAAGTCGGTCCTAGATCTGATACTATTAGACAGTGACAATTTTAGAAACAAGCAGTTTTGCAAATTGCATGAGTGCAACATTTCAAAGAGTGTGCTTCGGACAGTCAACTTTGATCGAGTAAACTAGCCATCAATCAGGTGAAATCCCAAATGTATATTTTGACTAAATGACGTACATGATGTACGATTTTATCTGTGTAAGCCATGTGTGCGAAGGAATAATTGGATTTCTAATACAAATGACTTAACAAATGACTTATTTTAAATTGATACTCTTTTCTAGGGATGTATACAAGATCCAGATATAGAAGAGGAGGCACTTGGATCTGAGTTGGTGGACCAGCTTACTGTTGCTGACGTTACAGTAAAGAAGGTTTCAATGAAAAGCAAGAAAGATGAGGTAATTTATAAAAAATTTCTAATTTTTTGACAAGTGTTTTGTGCTGGGGCCTTCATAATATGCTTTTTTTAATGTAAATTGTCTAATACTGTATGTTGAATTTACATTGAACATCTTTTCCCAACCTGTCTTCTAGTTGCCCGATGGTGTACGGACTATGCAGACACAGACAGCGACACAAATGGGAGATGCTGCTTGCCAAACTGTTTTCACCATGGAGCAACTAGTATTTGAGGCGCGGCGTGTTCAGACTCGAGATGTATTTGCCCAATGGCAAGAAAATGAATTTAATGTGACCGGCGAAGCCAGCAAAGTGTTTTTGGACCATTGCTACAATGCGACTGCTCCACCAGATGAAGATGAAACTGAATGTATTGAAGATGCTTTTGAATTAGTCGCAGACCACTTGACACAACCCACACCCGCCAAAAAAGGGCAAGCCAAAAACCAGTCGACATAGATGTTTTCTCCGATTCAGGTTCAGGTAACAGACACTGAAATGACAGAGACTGAAGCATCAATACAATTAACCGAGGAACTAGACAAAGACCTCGACTACAGTATGTCCAGTTTGGCTGATATGTCAACCACAGTTCAGTCAGAAACAACATTAATGCAGGATGACAGTCTAATAAAGGAGGACAAATACATAGTATTCGACAGCAGCTTGATGGAGATTATAAAGATGCTGAAATGTGTGCATTCAGTGATTGGGGAACTATGTGGGAAGCCATTGATGAATGTGACTCATGTATCACAAGGTGGTAACCTCAAAATACATGCCACCTGTGAAATGTTCCATGAAAAATGTTCATGGTCCGCTCAACCATTACTGGGGTAACTGCCAGCTGGCAATCTACTGTGTGCAGCAGCTTTACTTTTCAGTGGCTCTAATTTCATTAAGTTGTCCAGTTTCTGTCAATTTGTGGGACTCCATTTCATTTCTAAAACGCAGTACTAGAAATATCAACGTCAATATCTATTCCTTGCCATTAGTGAAGCTTGGAAAATTGAACAATTGTCTGTTCAAAGTACATTCTCCAAAAAACGGTTCAGGCTAGCTGGCGATGGACAGTGTGACAGCCCCGGATTTTCAAAGTACTGCACATACCACTTTCAGGACATGGAAAGTGAAAAAATGGTGAGCTCGGTGGTTGTGCAGGTGTCCAAATGTAAATCCTAGGTGGCCATGGAGAAACTTGATTTTATAAAATCACTGGAAGATCTACAATCGAAGGGAGTGCAAATCGACCTCATAGCTACGGATAGACACGTTTCAATAGCCAAGACAATGAGAGAGCAGTTTCCAAATATTCACCATCACTTTGATGCATGGCACGTTGCCAAATCCATCAATAAAAAAATCTCAGCTCCAGTCTTTCAGCAACCATCTTTGGTGGAGCTCCAAAACTTGTGATGGGTCTGTGGAAATTCTACTAGAAAAATGGTGGTCAGTACTGCACCACTGTTCCAACGTTCACTCTTGGACAGAAAACCAACATTTCCACCAATGTGAACATGGCCCTTTGTCGCCGGAGCAGGAACAGAAGAAGAAGTGGTTGATTCCATCTTCACCTCCACACAAAGCCCTTGAGAAGATTGTATTTGGTAAAACTCTATCAAGCGATCTGAAGGGACTCACAGAATTCTGTCACACAGGAGATTTGGAGGTGTTCCACAATATGTGCCTAAAGTTGGAACGGTTGGAGTGCATGGAACGGTTGGAGTGCATGTAATGGTTGGAGTGCATGGAACTGTTGGAGTGCATGAACGGGCGTAGTGCATGATCCGGCGGAGTGCATGATCGGGCGGAGTGCATGGAACGGTTGGAGTGCATGGAACGGGTGGAGTGCATGGAACGCTTGGAGTGCATGGAACGCTTGGAGTGCATGGAAACGTTGGAGTGCATGGAACAGTTGGAGTGCATGGAACTGTTGGAATGCATCAAATGCATGGAGCATGAAGGCGCTCAATCTTAAGCACCTACTGAAAACCACCTTATCACATCACCACGCTTACTCTCTTCTCTACACCACCACTCAACTAGAACACAGCGATACTATAACACATTCGGTATAGCTGTTCTCATACCAACACCTGCCACATACTCCCCATTATCCTAACTAAATACAGCTGGCTGCACACCCGCCAGCCTAGGCGTTCTCCTCAGGCCTAACGCAGCCAGAATCAGTCTGGTATCACCCAGCCAGAACGACCACATACTCCCGATCTCCCAACCACCACACCTATCGCTGAAGAAGCAGCTATCATACGAGTGCCACACCTGCCTCACACATATTCGTGCACACACGCACCTTATGACTCTCTCTCTCTCTCTCTACTGACTTGAACTACGGTTCCCGAGGGCGTTCAACCTACCAGCGCCTTGAGATCATACCAATGGCACATAAGGCGCTATATAAATGCAAAGTAACATAACATAACATAAAGTACAGGCCAAAGAGATTGCATTTCGGCATTGATGGGATGAAATATAGGACATTACTAGCGGTATTATCGCATAACGAGAATGTAGGACATGAACAATCGAGGACTGCAGGAAACTTTGGGATGCATCGCTAGACTATGGCATTTACGAAAAGAAGCAAAAAATGGGTGGTCAAGCTAATATTTGAGGAAATGCAATTCGATTTTATGAAAGATCTTATTATTAATGTTTTGGAGTTGCATAATCAAGGAATTGCACGCGATTCTGTTCCGAGTACACATACATTGCCACACAACATTGCCAACCTGCCCTGTTCACCTAAAGCAGAGCTCGTGGAACAGTTCAAATCCAGGTACAAATGATTACCATCTGTTTTTTTTTATCAACAATGTTTTTATGAAGTGTCCAAATAAAGCATCCAATTTGTCTTTTAAAATGTATCCTCTTTGTCCTTTTTCTTTTCAACTAGTACCATTTTTATGATTGCCATACAATGTAACGCTGTGCTTTCACAGTTCACAGTTTCGTCGAGCTACTGTGGGACCTTCACTGATCTTGGGAGGGCCAGATGGATAACAGTGTGAAAGAAACTTTGCGGTTCGGCAGTTGCCTTAACATACAGTTGCCCAAATAGCTGAATAACTGCTTGTCCCACAAAAGGGATGAGACCTACGCTACATAAGATACTCGGCACGCAAGAAGTACTGATTGTGAACAAAACAGCGCATCACAGTGCGTTGTTGGTGAGAAAAAGAAGCACTCTAACCAATATATTCATGGGGGCATGTGTTGGGGGTTGTTTCTAATGTAAGGAAGGGGTAGGTCGGTTGAGCGCCGGCCAACATACATTATACGTGAAAGTGGCATCCTGATCTTGCACTCGCGGTGGGCGCCTCCTTTGCCAATCTAAGGCCATGGGGAAGGAGGCTGTAGAGACTCTATTGTCAGCCTTGCTGCGGTCACGCGCACCCTCGGGTTATGTTATGGAACGTGGGCTGCATGACCACAGAAGGCGGTTGCAGTTTGAGCTAGTTTGAGCCTGGCCATGAAGGGCTCCGGGGGGCTCCTAAAATAAAAGACTTACCCGCGTAACCTGTGTTGTCCAACTTCCTTCATCTGGTGACGAGGAAGAGGCACAGGGAGCCCGCCACGGAGCCCAGCGACGTTTCTCTCCAAGTGATTGAGGGACGTCCGCAGCGCTGGGAGCGAGTCCTTGCGACCGGCAGAGCAGGTCGCATGGTGAGCGGAGGGGCGTGAGGCCGGACTGTCTCCGCGGCGGCCAGTGTACAAGGTGCTGCTGGGAGACGGTCCAGGTGACGCTGCAGGAAGAGCGTCCCCGCCTCTGCTCTGAGCGGCCGCACGTAGCATCAGAAGGATCCCAAGCAGCTATTCCTGGTTGGTGCCGCCCACCCTGGCTCCTATTGGGCAGGAAGGTGAGGAGCTGGGGGAGGAGGGGCAGGGCACAACCGGAGGGGGAGGCACAATTTAGTGGCAAGAGTGACAATCAGAGGCCACAACAAAGGGAGGTGCCTCCCAAAGAATAACATTGGAACTGTTGAATGGCAACTATAGAGGAATTACTACAGTACATTGGGAAGTATTGAAGGACTTGCAAAAGCGAGGATAATATTGAGACTGTTGATTTGGCAACAAGAAGGTTACTGCTGCAGGCATTCAGGAGTATTATAGAACTTACAAAAGCAAGGAACAGTTTACCATAAGAGACATAAGAGAGTACAATTGTATAATTGTGCAGATTGGTGTGACCAGTGCACCATAATAACACATAAGGATGGCAGCTGCAAGTATGTCACCACCACCACCGTTTTTGCCAGAACCAGGTGCTCCATCAATAAGATGGGACAGGTGGAAGAAACTGTTTGACACCTACCTAATTGCCATAGGAGGTGATAAATTTGCATCGGCAAGAAAAGAGGCAATATTACTCCACAATTTGGGGACTGAAGGCAGTGTGTATGATGGATTGCCTGATCTTCCACAACAGGGACAAGGAGAAGTGGACCAATACTCCATGGCGGAAAAGAAGTTGAAAATCCATTTTGAAGCTAAGAAGAACATAACGTTTGAAAGACATAAGTTCTTCCAGAGGGTGCAAGATGTGCAAGAACCAGTGGAGAACTTTATTGCAGCATTGAGGTCACTTAGCCATACATGCGAGTTTGGACTACTCACTGACTCTCTCATAAGAGACCAATTGGTCCGGTGCACGAATAATGTGAAAAAACAGGAGAGGCTATTATCGAAAGATGCATCACTGGAGTCAGCTATAGACATGGCTAGAAGTAAGGAACAGATCCATAAATATATGTCAACAATGAAAGGAGAGAAGCCAGAGGGAGAAGTGGCTGCGGTGAAGGGAGTCCCAAACAAGGAAGTAAGATGTTACAAGTGTGGGAGCAACCGCCACATCTCCACAAGCATGTTTTGTCCAGCCAGAAACATCTCGTGCTTGAAATGCAAAAAGAAGGGCCATTTCGCGAGAGTTTGTCGGGAGTCGGGAGTGGTGCAAAATATTGAAGCAGGAGGAAAAGTGCCTGAACAAGAAGAGGATCACGCAATGGAAATGAGCAGCCAAGCAAAGCATGTGCTGGAAGTATCGGAAGTCTCAGCCAAGGGCAGTGCGCCCACGGATGTGTTCATGATGAATGGGAGAATAGTAACAATGAAAGTGGACAGTTGCTCGCCGTGGACTTTGATGTCAAAGGCAACATTTCTGGGTTGCATGCAAGGAGATGTGAAGCAATTGAGGGAGCACAATATTGAACCTTATGCGTATGGGAACGTGAGAATTGAAATTGTGGGGATGTTCAAAGCTTCCATTAAGTATAAAGGGAGGAGCTGCGAATCAGAGATATATGTTACTCAAGAAGGTTCATCACTCCTGGGGTGGGGTGAACAGTGGAAGTTAGGAATCAGATTTCAAGCAAATGCGGAGAGGCCTATTGATGTAGCTGAGATGAAGGACAAGTGGGAGAAGGAATACCCTAGAGTGTTTCAAGATGATCTGGGGATGTTGAAAGGATTTGAACACCAAATTCAGCTGAAGGCGGGTGCCAGTCCAAAGGTGCACAAGGTGAGGCCTGTGCCTCATGAATTGAGTGAGAAGCTAAAGGTAGAAATAGAGTTGTTACTTCAAAGAGGAATAATAGAGAGGAGTGAAAGCTCGGAATGGCTGTCGCCGGTGGTGGTGGCCGCGAAGGCAAATGGGGACATTAGATTATGTGTAGACCTGCGAGATCTGAATAGGAACATCTTAATAGATAGACATCCCCTGCCGATAATTGGTGACCAATTATCTGTGCTAAACAATGCCAAAGTGTTTTCAGTCATTGATCTTTCGCAAGCGTACCATCAGATTCCACTGAAGGAGGATTGTCAACACTCGGTGGCGTTTGTTACAGTGTTTGGAACCTTTAAGTACTGCAGGATGCCGTTTGGGCTCGCCTTGGCGGCGGCTGTATTCCAAAGGGTGATGGAGACAGTGTTGGACGGACTAAAAAACATAATTGTGTTCTAGGATGATATTATGATTTATGCTAGTTCCACTGCAGAACATGATGAAGTGTTGAGACAGGTGTTGAGCAGATTGAGTGAGGCAGGGTTAACGGTGAAAAGGAGCAAATGTAAGATTGTGGTGAGCAAAGTAGAGTATCTCAGACATGAGATTGATGAACAAGGGGTGAGACCTAAGAGGAATTTAGTAGAGGCAGTAAAGTGTGCACCTGTGCCAAAAGATAAAGAACAAGTGAAGTCATTTTTAGGTTTAGCCGAATATTATCATAAGTTTGTAAAAGATTTTGCCAAAGTGTCTATTCCTTTAAGAATGTTGTTCAAGAAGGGTGCAGAATTTGTATGGTCAGCAGAGTGTGAAATAGCTTTTGAGTGTATCAAGCAAGCGGTGAGTGAGGCACCATCCATAGGTAGGTTTGATCCCAAGGATAAGATTGTTTTGGTGGTTGATGCGAGCATGTTAGGGCTGGGTGCAACATTGGTGCAGTATGACAGGGATAATACTGAGAGAGTTATTGCATTTGCGTCTAGGACACTAAGAGGTGCGGAGTGCAAGTATTCCGTCATTGAAAGGGAATCGTTGGCCATGTTCTGGGCGGTGAGTCATTTTAAATACTTCTTGTGGGGAAGAAGATTCGTAGTCAGGTCGGACCACAAACCCATGGTTCAGCTCTTTGAAAGTGGAAGATGGGTGTTGGGTTCCCCAAGAATAAGTAAATGGGGTTTGGGACTCCAAAATGTTAACTTTGATGTGAGCTACTTGCCGGGGAAGAGGAATGTGGTGGCGGACTGCCTGTCCAGGCTGCCAGTAAACAGTAATCTGGTGGAAGAAAAGGAGGCAGAGGAGGAGTCAGTAGTGGCTGAAATACAGAGTGCAGTTAGTAAGGAAGAGTGGACACAGGAAGAAGATTTAGATGAGGATCTTAAGCTTGTAAAGAGTTGGACAGTGAGGGGGTGGCCTACAGAAAGAATTTTGGATAGTAAATTCAATACCTGGTGGGAGATGAAGGATGAGGTGAACTTGTGTGAAAGCAGATCAAGGAGGGGCAGATGCATTGTTCCCTGCAGTCACTTAGGTCTGTATTGGTGAGACTGGCACATCAGGGACATCCAGGAGAGGCTGCTATGAAAAGGAAATTGAGACAGAGCTATTGGTGGCCGGGAATCAATAGAAGTGCTGAAAGATATGTCAAAGATTGCATGACTTGCCAAACTAGTGACAAATGTAGAGTGGTAAGAGAAGCTCCGCTAATACCTAATGTGATACCAGACCAGCCTTGGAGTAAGTTGGCAGTGGATATAATGGGTCCCGTAACTGGGCTGGGAGAAGGCCTAAAATTTCTGTTTGTAGTGGTAGACTTTCACTCCAAATGGTTTGAATGGGAGGCCGTAAAAGAGGTCACGGCTAAGGAGTTGATTGGTTTCTTAGAGAGAGTTTTTCTTAAGGAAGGTGTACCTGTTGAAATTGTGTCTGATAACGGGGTACAATTTGTATCTGTGGCAATGAAATAATTTCTTGCAGGCTATGGCATAAAACACACGAGGACGGCGCTGTATAATCCCAAGGCGAATGGTCTTGTTGAAAGAGTCAACAGGCACATAAAAGGAGGCCTGCAGATGGCCATGAAATCGGGACAACCATGGAGGGGGGTGTTAAAAATGGTAACATGGAATTATGTTACTACACCGCACTCTGTGACTGGTGTATCTCCATTTGTGTCTATGAAAGGTAGAGAACCTGGAACAAGGCTTTGCACAGGATGGCTAGGTATGGCCAAAGTTGTTAATGTTGATCGTGAGCACATAATGAGACTCATTACTTTGAGTCAAGAAAGAAATAAGGAATTGTTTGATGACAGGATGAAGGTGAAGAAACGACAATGGAAGGTTGGAGAGATGGTATATGTTAAAAATCCTAGGGCTGTGAACAAATGTGTGGAAAGTAAATTTCTGGGACCGAAAAGGATATGTGCAGTAGAGAGTAACGTTGTCATATTGGAAGGAGGAGAAGTGTGGTCAAAAGGAAGATTGGCAAGAGTGGGGAATGGTAAACAGAATGAGTGGGTTAAGCAAGTGAAAGGAAGGGAAGTGAATGTAAACGATAATATGGAATTGGGAGAAGAGATGAAAGGAAGGGAGGTAAATGTGAACAGTGATGGCACCGGCGTGAGAAACAATGAAGAAGGATTGCATAGGTCTAGATCGAAGCCTGTGTGGATGAGAGATTATGAAACTTGATATATAAATATGAATTACATGTCAGATCCTATTACATGATTTTAGCATTTGACTCTTTTATGCTTTAGCATATATTTCTTAGATACTGCGTTTGCTACAATTGGTTATATTGTTCTCCTTACTTATTCTTCTTCAAATATTCTGTTTTGTTATGTTTTCCCTAAAGGGGAAAGGTGTGTAGAGACTCTATTGTCAGCCTCGCTGTGGTCACGCGCACCCTCGGGTTATGTTATGGAACGTGGGCCCCATGACCACAGGAGGCGGTTGCAGTTTGAACTAGTTTGAACCTGGCCATGAAGGGCTCCGGGGGGCTCCTAAAATAAAAGACTTACCCGCGTAACCTGTGTTGTCCAACTTCCTTCAGAGGCCCTGACATAAGCAGAGGTGGGGCTATTTCTAGACACACTATGACTCCATTTTGTGTACCCTCAACTCCAATTTTGGAGTATGGCGCATCCTGTCATTGCCAAGTTTCCCCTAACCCTCAGCAGTGCCACGAACAGCGAGCAATGACAGCCCCCACATTTTTCCTCCTGTGCCCGTTCTTCACAATTCCAGTTCTCATGGATGCGATGAGCCAAGATGCTGCAAACTAAGAATGTATCTTCATTCTGAGTGAAGGTCACCAGCTTTGAATTGTTGCTTGCGAGCTGAGGAAGCCCACGCATCGCACACACAGTATAAGGTTCAATTGTTTTTTGACCTTGAGAGAAAGGGACCATTCCGAAAGGAATTGAATTAAAGGAGGGGTGTAATAACGTAAGGTATGATAAGGTTCTCCATTCCAAAACTGAACAAACAAACATGTAAGTTCAGTTTCATGAAAAATCATTGATGGGAACGGAGTCTGCGTTACGGTCTGCGTTACGCCAAGAGAATGGAAATGCGGAATATAATGTAAGTTTGACTTTCGACGATTTTATATCCGAATGAGCATCAACTCATCATTAGCTGACTGTTATTGCTGGGTTACATTGTACTTGTTTGTTCTGTGTGGCATATTGCAATGAAACGCAAGTACAACCTTTGTGTGTACTGGTCTTTCTACCGGGCACATGGGCAGTCCAGCATCGAGATGCATGTAGACCACCACTCGGTTCCCCCAGGTTCAATGCTAATATTTCATTAAAATGCTATCTATGTGCACCTCGAATTGTAGCGTCAGCTTCCGCATCCCGTATAGAGCTGAACATGCTCCATAGCACTATCCTCGGAAGCAAATTGTGTCGTACTTTCCATGTTGTTTTCTCTCTGTTCACATTGTTTCACGTCTGTGCTAATCGTTAATTTTAACTTGATGCCAAATTAATAAGTAAAATGATGAATTGTAAGAAAGATCGGCTACTGAGACACATTTCTATTATGTTTTCCAAACAGGTACATCCTGCCATTCTGCGATTGTCATCGATTTCAGATACCAACTGATGGCTTTTTCAACCGGCAGCTGCAGATAATGTCAATAACTGGATATATTTGACTCTTCTTTGGGACGATTGCCAATGGCTGATATGCCCTTACGCGGTACTAGTGATTAGGAGCAACATACCATCCTTTGTGGTGGTCTAGCGCCAATTTGATGCACAAGCCTAGCAATTCACTGTGCGACCAAAGTGCTTTTTTTACCCAAAATGAACATCTTGTGTACCCAAAAGGAACACAGCGTGACTCACGATAAACATTTGCGGATTGAGAGCAAAGAAAAAAATTCCAATTTGATTGAATATGGCAATAGCCGGATGTTCTCGGAGCGTTTATTGTGAAATAAAAGTACTTTACAAATTGTACAGTCTTGCTTTTTCCTTTTGAAGTACAGTTTTATATTCCGAATTGTGATGCGCTGTGTTGTGAGACTATGTGTGTTGATTTCCGGGTTCTGCGTCATGTCACGTAGGTGATGACTGGGCGCGTTTGGCTATGCTGCCCAGTAACGTTACAGAGAAAGGCAGAGAATATCACTAGGTTTTGTGATGTCAGGGGCGGGGGATATGATTTAGTACCCCAAGGGCAGTCCTGCTTGGGCGATGTGGCAACGGATATGATTATCACCAAATGGCCACGCCCTATTGCTTGATTTTGCATGTGTTCAAAAGTGGAAAACTACGGTAAGGTGCATAGGAAATGTTTGTACGATCAATCAACGTATGCTTAAAAACACATACCCAAACCCTCAGGACAATAATATTCTGAGCGCACTATTCCTTTAAATCATATTATGCCACTCGGAAACAACTGATATATTTAGCATTCGTAGATTTCTGAGTGGCATTCGATTCCATCGACCGCCACTTACTGTTTGAGAAATTAACCCATTACAAATGCCCTAGCTCGCTTCTCCCCTTAATCAAAATTCTGCACACAAAAACAACTATGCAGGTGAGACTAATACTAAAAGGACTATTGTCCTCATGTTTTCCGACTGAACAGGGCCTAAAACAGGGATGCATTTTGGCCTCCATTTTGTTCTATTTATTTTAGACATGGCCGAAACATTTACAGCTACCGTTTCAGATGCTCCAAAATTAGGTCTACAACGAATCGCATGGCTTCTTTATGCAGACAATCTTATACTCCTATCCCAGACCCCCAAAGGGTTACAAAATCTCCTTCATAGATTAGACAAGTACGCCCATGGTAACAGTCTGCTTATAAATACAGACAAAACACAAGTAGTTGTTTGTAATATTAGTACAAAAAACACAACCATCTCCAAATTCAAGTGGTTGTTACAACATTCTGAACTCAAGGTATCAATGCAATATAAAGATCTAGAAGTGCCATTTAATAACTTGATGTCAGATGTCATTTTTGAACAAAGCCTAGATTTAAAATTAACAACATTGATATCACAGGCAAAGGTTCTGATGTACAGATATGGCAAATTCTCCTGTATGCATGTAATGATGTTTTTCCAACAAAAAGTTGTCCCAATTCTTTTGTATGGAATCAAAGCAAGAATCCCAAAAGACTTGGGATCTCCTTGAGGTGAGATTTTGGAGACAAGTATTAAAACTCCCAAATTGTTCACCCTTACCAATCATACAATTTGAACTGGGCTCACTTTCCTTATTTGTCCATGTTTTATGGACAATGTCTGCCTTACTACAAAAATGTCTTTTGGGACTCAGAACAAATAACATCCTGAGTGTAGTTGCATACTATCTTTTGAAATCTGACCATAATTTCCCTTGCAAATGCTGGACTTGTGTATTGGACGAATTATCAGATGCCTCCATAACATTGGACCTCTACTGGAGAATCCTACTTGAGCAAAGAACAAACTATTTGAATTTGACTGGATAAGCAATCGCTCCAAATGCGACTCTTATAAAGACTTTAATGGGTCCCCATTTGGACATAAAAGATTTCGTAACATGGCAGATTATGTAGTAAAGTGTTCAGCCCCCCATATTAGTAACCAATGTCTACGCTTTAGGCTACATTTATGGCCAACTAATGCTGTGCTAGCGAGAAGGGGACAAGAATTTTTGCCGGTTTTGTGTTGACACTTTGCAACAAGAAACATTACAGCATCTCATTGTAGATTGTCCTGCTTTGACAAGCAAATGCCAACTATACTTCAAAAATGTGATTTGCATCTATCGCTCCTTAGATTCCAATACCATATGGCAGCTTATTTTTTCCAATACTAGGCTTGCTATAAAAATAGCGGTAGTTCATTTTCTTGAAGCAATTTTTCCACCATAGCTGTTTGACAAGATTTTATAGGATACGACAGCTGTCTTGCAAACAATGTCTCTTGTTCTAAATTGGCTCTATCCTTATGGGCATGCTTCCGGCAAATAACAATCTAACAACAAGCCTCTACGATGCTCTAATTGATGTCAAATGTTTGAAAATTGTATAAGGTCTTGTGTTGTTTGATACAACTTGTTCGAATTTCTTTTGTTCATATTTTATATATTTTACCTTGTTAACACTCTAAATGAATTGCACTGACATTGTATTTGGTTGTAAAAGAATACCTTGTTATTGTTTGTTTTCAGACAATTAAGACAATTTTAATATGTATTAATACGTTGATTTGAAAGGTTGATGTTCTCAGCTAACCAAATTAAGTAAATAAATAAATAAACAAAAGAAGACATTGCTGATGACAGCTGGTTTGGATCACTCTTCTTTTGGGTTCCACAATGGATGGCAGATATATTCAAGTTCCATGGAGACCTGATTGTGTTGGTATTACTTGGATTTTGTGTGATCAAGATAATAATCTGGCAGTGCAAGAACAGCAAAGAAAGCCATAGGGATGAAGATTATGATTGATGTTGAAACAGGATGAAAGCCCAAAGATCTGACAGATGAAGCGATCAGAGACTTTGTGAAGGCCAGTATCCATGCACCTGAGGGAACAAAGTTCCTGTACACAAAGAACCATAAGAAATATGTGGGAAGATGGATTTATTGCAGTCCATATGGACAGTGCATGCTCATGACATGGAACAAGGATGAGCATGGAAAATCAGCCGGATGCCTGAAGGGAGTCATAAAGATATGGATCCCAAAGAAACATTTCTTCAGACAAAGATGTCTAGATGTGAAGGATGATGAGAAAGTGGTCCCATAGGGGGGAGTGTAGAGAAGGAGCCAAGAACCCCTACTCCAACCGCCCGCCCATATTACCTGTCTTGGAAACCAGAGTAAGAACATACACGGAGCAGTTGAACAAAGAGCAGCGTATGGACTCTGTGCAGTGCCAATTAGAGTACCAATACCTAAAAAGATCTGTGAGGCAAGGTACCCATTGAGAAAACCGTACCTACACACAAGACAATATGATGGCCATTTAAATGAGATTACTGAAGAAGCATAGCAGATGAAGGGCAGAGATGAATGGTGACATCACAACTGAGCTGAACTGACACACATAGAAGAGATGCAGAGACCAGAGAATGCAGACATTCTATAAGGCATCAAGAAAGTACCAAGGATAAGTGACATCTTGGGATCAAGGTGAAGAAACCTATGCCACAGAAACAGATGAAGATATTAAGCTAGTTTAAACATCTACAGATGCAAAAGAAACGCAAGCAGCAAAGTAATCTTAAAAGCTAGCCTCAAGCTTTATAGTAAATAGATTGCGGTAAGCACCAATATATATAGATGCATATGAACAAGTAAAAGATGGATGTTTCCACTACGCATTATAAGCAGTGGTGAACATTAACAAGAAGGCCTTATTTCAGTGTGTCGCAGTTAAAAAGCAAATTGAATTTACAAATGAATCTCAGCAGAAGGAGTTGGATGAGCAAAGAAGCCAAGGTCTTATCAGAACTGGAATTGGCTGACATTGGATACAAGTGGTGTGAAAGAACAGAGACTACTGTTCAGAAGGCTTGAGCAAAACAAAAGACATCAGAGGAATATTAGAAAATAATATTAAATACACAAAAAGGCTCGATTTCATGGTTTCCAGTCACGTGGAAGAAGGAAGTTGGCATGTCGAGGTGGTCACACCTACGCACGAGGGCAGGATGTGCCCACACTCCTTAAAATTCTCAGAGCACAGTACAAACTCAAGGCCAAACTTCAAAGCACTAATTGACACTGGACCATTGAGGTGATGATGGATTGATATATTAATTGGTGGGAAGCTGGTCAGTTAAGATGAGCTCACCAGCACCTGGATATTTAGTCTGAATGCTGCTAGACGAGTATTACCCAAATTGTTCAAACACAATTGTTCGAATTACCGAATTGACTGAAAGTCGAGGGTCCGAATTGACCTTTGCACAATTGACCGCACATATATAAATATATATATATATATATATATATATATATATATATATATATATTGGTTTGGTAATACATATATATGTATATATATATATTTATATATAATGGGGGTTCCGGAGGGTTTCCCCCCGCATATATGTAACAATTGACCTTCACAATTCGGTCAATTGTGCAAAGGTAAATTGTAATTCGAACAATTGTAGTTCGAACAATTCGTATACATCCGCTAGACGTGGGTGGAAAAGTACCGACGGGGGTTAGAAGCCAACCAATTGTAGAGGACCGCTTAATTAAGGGTCCTATAGTTTGTGTAGCCAATGGAACGTTGTGTAGTTAGTGACGTTTATAGTGCCCATTTTAAGGGGAGGTCTTAGTTGCCCCACCTGATGTTAAATACCCTATCACTCTCCTTCACGGTTCTATAGTGATATGGAACGTATACTTAGATATTCACTTAGAGCCAATCACTCCATTCAATAGGTTTTGCCATATCGGAGGACATTGGTACTGATGCCGGTCAGCACATCACTGATGACGATTTTGTATGATATAACCTACGTTTTTACTAAACATGAGTTGAGTAACAGGATCGAGCAAAAGCTGATGTTCGTTGTACTCCCTGTTTGATATTAAAACTGACTCCCTTTTGCCAAACTACCTGAGTCGTCATGATTATTGATGTATGAATAAAATCGGCATCCCCGTCCATCTCCAGTGTATTGCTACTCATCTTAAAGGGCTGGCAATCCAGTTCACCAGTGCATCCTTCGGCGAACATCGGACACTTGAGACAGACGTCCAATCCCGCAAACTGCACGGAATGCACCATTATGAGCTCCCTGTATTCTTTTCATGTTGGCTTGGGTAGTACCTACAAGAAGACTATTGCAATAGTCTAATTTAGTGTTAATGATAGCAGTTGCTATCAAGGCCCTGTCAGTCTCTGAAAGATATGGACGAGTTTGCCATAGCACGTGAATGGGTAAGAGTATCAGGAATTTAAATATGTAACATGCTTTTTAAAAGATAATTGAGAGTCAAAAAAGACCACCAGTGTTTTTTCAAATTCAGAGACTTGTATGCTGTAACCAGCAATTGTGAAACTGCTGTATAAGTACTTGGGGCCAATTCCCAAAATAAGCAGCTCGTTTCTTTACTAGTCAGAGCCAATGAGTTCACAGCCATCCAAGATTGTACGGCATTGAAAACTTATTTTACCCTTTCTGAGTCTTTAATATAGGATCCTCACAACTCAAACACAATCTGGGTGTCCGACTTGAGAATATGTAAGCCCCAATTGACTCAGTTCACAGGCATAGCACCTCCTTCTTCAGAATCCTGGGTGGTGAACCAAAATATTTGCGCCACCCTCGACTCAATCGTTCCCTTTCATCGGCAGGGAACAGCCAATTATCTTTAGCCGCAGGCCTAAAGGGATTTCTCAGCTAACAGTGGAAATGAGCTGCACCTTTTCTTTCAAGACAAGAATCTGGCTGTCATATGCATTTTCTTGACTGTGCAAAGCAACACTTAGGTCAAAAGGAGAGCAACGGATGTGGTCCTGGATTTTAATGAAGCCTATGGCGAGCTGCCATACAGACGACGTGTAGGCAAGATATCAGATCTACTCGCTCGACAACAACAGAGCCCTGAACAAGAGTTCAAGGACTAGGAGGGCGGTTTACATGATGGCAGAACTGGGGATCGATTTACCTAAGTCAGGCCTGGGAATCCCATGAAGAGCAGGGGTTTCAGGTTTTCCTGAACTGCAGGAGCATTGGAGTGCCCTAATTGCCGCTGGGATGGTGTTGCGGCATGCCGGCACATTGCAAGAGAAGGACTGTTTACCGGTCTTTTCCCTGCAGGCTAGTTTATTTTCCAGATAAAAGGACAAGGCGAAAGTGTTTGAGATGTGTAGCGCCAACCCATCAACTTCACTGTTGGGATTGAGTGTGGTGGTACAGTGTTTGGATGAGCTATGGGCAATTGTTGGTGAACTGTCAGCAACTGTATGGGGGAGAAAGGCTGTAACCCCTGAAGCAACCTTAGAAAGACAGCAGAGCAAACATTTCCCCAAAATCAGTGCGGCCAATTCAGGTGTGATCCATCAACGGACATTTTAACAAATTTAAAATGTGATATAATTGTTCAATTCAATCAAAACTTTGAATTCGTTATGTTTCAAGCATAATGTAGCTGTACCCTTGTGGTTGTGCCTACATTAACCTTTGGTGCATGAGCAAATGTTAGGCAGGTGTTCTGGTGGTGGTTGCCTTGTAGGTGATACGGGCAATTTTTAAAAGCATCCTGCCAGGGCTAGAGACAACATTTGCGCAGGATTGGGGTGGTGTGGTCAAATATTTTAGAACCAGTGACAAGGTAAGATGTGGCATGATGGACTGCTTTGAGGGGAGCCAGGTTTACCATCGGGAGCCTACTGAAGAGGCTGTTGCCCGCATCAATGTGTGTGATCATAGGAGCTTGTTTCACAGCCCCAAAGTCATGGGAAATGAAGAAAGACTTAATCTTGCTGAGCAGCGGGATCTGTTACCATGGGGACTGGGATTTCTTGTTGATGTGCTGCTGAAAGGAGATGTTGCAGTCCACGATGAACTGGATTTGGCGGACAGGGCAAGATGGCGGTGAATCCATCCATGTGCATCTTGTTCAGCCATCCTTGGATGATGTCTTGTTTGGAGGCAACGACAAAGAGCACAAATTCCATTTTGGTTGGGTTCAGATTTTTGTAATGCACTTGTCATCCACATTTGAGTGATGTCAAGTCATTTCTGTTAGCGAGTGATGTCGTGGGAGCGTCATCCGATAACTGATCGAGCAAGATGTCTGGTTCCATGTGATCCGGCTAATTGATGGGAAATGATGTTTGCTGGTAAACAGATTTCTCTCTAGTGATAAGGTTATGATCAGTGGCAGGCGTCAAATATCATAGCTAGGACCATGCTGTTCAAAGCCTTTTTCTAGACCTATACAAAGGGGCTGAAGGAGAAGGTGCAACTCTTAGTAGATGACACAAAGAGCTGTGGGAAAGATGATACACCAAACTGGATGGAGGAAATAAGGAAATGAGGCGGCATTTAAGAGAACCCAAACAAATCAGATAGGTTTCCCACTGGATTATTTTCATGAACAAATTTTTAAGCCCTCCTCATTCTTATCTCTATATCGCATCTCCAATCTCCTCCTTAGGACATCTCATGTATTCTATCACATAGTAGGAGCATCACATGCTTTTATCATACTCTGGCACATAGACACTTTTGAAGACCTTTGACTTAGAAGATTATAGATCTTAGTATATTTCCTATAAGCCTGGGATTATCTTCAAAACATGTTCTGTTTTCAAAATTGATATGCGCTGTTGAAACTTAAATTGGGGGTATATGATGCCATCAACGTATCTGCAAAACGTATGCGTTTGGGTGGAGAATGCTTATGCTTATGTCAGTTTGATATGTATTGTGCACTTGGCAAAAGTCAAATCCTTCTAGGCACTTCAAGAGTCTGTCTAGATCCTTCCTGTTTCCAGATTTAATTGTGAAGATTTGTACTCTCCGATATCACAAAGGAACTGATGGCCAAAACTCTCTCAGGAGATAACAAGATGTGCCTGCAAGGCGAATGGGCTGACACTGTCTGGGCAGGACAGGGGCTGGTGTCTTCCCGCAAGTGTGTGGAGTAGATGGAGGATGTGTTAGGATAGATAGCCGTGCAGCAAAACCACTCTGGGGCTGGAAGAGAGATGGAGGTTAATCAGACCCAGACTTGCCCAGAGCTCTCCCCATTGCCTAGGAGCTCAGACCCTGTGCCGACCAGGGTGGGTAGCCCAGCACTGAGTGAGTGGGTGCAAATCCCAGGATCTTACTTAGCGAGTGGGCACAAATCCCATGACCTTATTGAGAGAGTGGCCACAAATCCCATGACCTTACTGAGCGAGTGAGCACAAATACCATGACCTTATTGAGCGAGTGAGTGCAAATCCCATGACCTTACTGAGCGAGTGGGCAAAAATCCCATGACCTTACTGAGTGAGTGAGTGCAAATCCCATGACATTACTGAGCAAATGAGTGCAAATCCCATGACCTTACTGAGCGAGTGTACACAAATCCCATGACCTTATTGAGCGAGTGAGTGCAAATCCCATGACCTTACTGAGCGAGTGGGCAAAAATCCCATGACCTTAATGAGCGAGTGGGTGCAAATACCATGACCTTATTGAGCGAGTGAGTGCAAATCCCATGACCTTACTGAGCGAGTGGGCAAAAATCCCATGACCTTACTGAGCGAGTGGGTGCAAATCCCATGACCTTATTGAGCGAATGAGTGCAAATCCCATGACCTTACTGAGCGAGTGGGCAAAAATCCCATGACCTTACTGAGCGAGTGGGTGCAAATCCCATGACCTTATTGAGCGAGTGACCACAAATCCCATGACCATGCTGAGCGAGTGAGCGCAAACCCCATGACCTTCCTGAGCGAGTGAGCGCAAATCTCATGACCTTAATGAGCGAGTGAGCACAAATCCCATGACCTTATTGAGTGAGTGAGTGCAAATCCCATGACCTTACTGAGCGAGTGGGCACAAATCCCATGACCTTACTGAGCAAGTGAGTGCAAATCCCATGACCTTACTGAGCGAGTGGGCACAAATCCCATGACCTTACTGAGCGAGTGAGTGCAAATCCCATGACCTTACTGAGCGAGTGGGCATAAATCCCATGACCTTACTGAGCGAGTGGGTGCAAGTCCCATGACCTTACTGAGCGAGTGGGCACAAATCCCACAATTTACTGAGCAAATAAGCGTCAATCACTTCCATTGCTCTTCATACATTTATTTGGTGCTTTGATATGTCATGGGACTCGCTATACTTCAATGGGACTGCTTCTGTGCAGCACACATTTGTTATGAGTGTGATCTTACTTATTTTAAATGTCTGTGTGCAGCAGGGGATGAGGAGTGGCTGGCGTATGCTTGTTGGTGATCGGTGGTGCTCGTTAGGGACATCCTGTGGGGGAGTGTTTGTGGTGGTGCAGGAGTTCGAATTTACGCGTGATGTTGTGGTTCCTTTGTGTGGGCGAGGAGCCATACTTCCTTTTGTTCAGAGGTGTGTAGTGCCTTGGCTTCTCCACCCTGCCGAGTGCATGTCGGATGTTGGTGTGAGATGAATGAACGTCGAATGTCGGTGTGTGTGTGTGTGTGATGACATCTGTGTGGAGGAGAGTGTTGCAGGAGTGTTCGTTGGTGAGATGAGAGATGGAACGTCCTGTGGGTGTTACATATAATGGAGTCCCCTGCTTGTGCCTTACGGACCTGTAACTGCTGTGACTAATAAACACTCCTCTTCTACAACTATGGTGTTCCGCCTGGTTCCGGAACCACCCACATACATACCTCCAGGCTGGATACAACAGGAACCTACCGCCAGTGTGTGGTTTTCATGCAGGATTAACAAAATTATGTTTAAATTTATTGGAAACTAGCGCTCATATCTCTGAGTTCATGCGGAAATTCTCATTCCAGCTATCAGGGTTCAGAGCCTAAATCTGACAGGTAGTATTTCTCCACAGTCGGGAGGGCGGCATGTGGTAAGGAACAAAGACATGAGTAGCCAGTTCGGCCATTGGTTTGACCCATCTAGTGATCAATGGACTCATGCCCAAGTGCTGCCTTCTTCCCCTGGTATTGGTGGACTGTGCCTTGTGGACCGTCTCTCAATCAGAGGAACTGTAGATCCATAAGGAGTTTCATGCAGATGTTAAAAATAAACAATGAGGAGGGAGATCTTTGGGGGTCTCCACTTTATACGGGGGCCTCCTGAGGATAAGTCTCCTGGGGTCCTAGTGGAGAGTCTGACAGCATGTTGTAGCTGATGGGTGAAAGTGTTGTGGCAGTGGAGAGATGGAGCCTCACAAGCATTCTGATGTATCCTCTGTCTCCTAGGTCATTCCATATTGAGAGCAAGGTCATCTCCAGAAATGTAGGTATTTTTGCTGCATTCAGCTGGTTAAAGAGGCGAGGGTAGACTTTCCACTCGCAGTGTCGGTGGAAAAGGTACGGATCATAATTTATTGGCGCAGTGCTTGCCTCCACCAGCAAATCACAACCCGTCCACGCCTCTGCCCTCAGTAAAACTACCCTCTATGTGTTCCTCAAGTTGCAAAGTGGTGAGGGATTTAGAGTGCCAGGACGTCCAGCAGCATGGCAATAGTTTTTCAAGTCGTTTGAGCTCAGAGAATTAGAAGGGGCATTAGGCTCGATTGGGGGGTGCAGTTGATGAGGTTGGTGGTGGGAGTACATGTCCTTGTGGGCTGTCACAAAGGTTACAGGGGAGGGTTCATTTCATCTTTTTTTTAACGAGTGAGTACTAAGTCTTTTGCGGTGTTAGTGAAGCTGAAACGAGTTTGTTTGGCTTGTGGTGGGATGGGTTCCCGAGGTGGAATGATGGTGTTTTTTAAAAATCAGTTTTGTTTAAACTATTGTGAGTCTGTTTCTTTTAGTCTTACCTGTGCAGAAGGTGGGAAGCCCTGTGTAAACCTCACGCGGCTGGGGTCTATTTGGGGTACAAAATCCTGTTGAACCAAACAGAGCAATGGTTCAGTCCATGTGTGATAATTCTGCCCAAAGACATCAACATATCGCCTAAGTGAGACAGGGCAATGCGAAGAGGCAGGGGATTGGCCGGGGTGCATACGGAGAGGAAATCAGAAAGTCATGTTCCCAATGCTTACATCATTTCCGGTGCTACATCTCCCGGAAGGATACAGATTACAGACAGTGAAGTGCAGAGCTATCAACGCGGTGCGTTTCCTGCATTGGAAGGCAGGTGAACACAATCAAATCTGTACAGTTTGGAAGAAAGGGGGAGGGTTCAGAGAGACAATTAGACCCACAAGGAAAATATAAAAACAGAGTATGAGAACATTTCAGCAAACGTTCAAATCTAGAACAATCTAGAAGAATTCCTCGTGTGATTGTAATTGTAAGGGGAGTCTCAGTAATAGTAATATAACGATAATCTGGAAAAAACATAGTAAAAGTGTGCATCAAACCTTTGAAGGAAATTGCTGTCAGAATGTGAAAGGGAATTAAACAGACACATGGGAGTGATCATCGTTTAAGAGCAACGACAGAGCTAGAGGTTTTGTTGCAGTGGCAGACAGAAAACAGGAAGATAGGGTAGGCCTGGTTATCTTTGCCTGCCTTAAATATCTACGAGTCTAAGGTCCCGGTTTTAAACAGTGAATCGATACCGTGGTGGGCAATTAGACATCACAACAGTATGCTAGGCACAATCTCACCTTCTACTGAGCAAAGAAACTAACAAGCACAATGGTCCTTCACCAGATGGACTCCTATTCCAATGACCCCCTTGGACTACCTCTCTAATCTTTCAAGCCCCTTCAAAAGCTCTTTAACTTTGCCATCTTCCACCTCCCCAACAGATATCAGGCAGGGTGGTTCACACCTCACCTGGAGATACAGGCAGGGTGGTTCACACCTCCCCCACAGATACAGGCAGGGTGGTTCACACCGTCCCTACAGATATCAGGCAGAGTGGTTCACACCGCCCCTACAGATATCAGGCAGGGTGGTTCACACCTTCCCTAAAGATACAGGCAGGGTGGTTCACACCTCCCCTACGGATACAGGCAGGGTGGTTCACACTTCCCCTACAGATATCAGGCAGAGTGGTTCACACCTCCCCTACCGATACAGGCAGGGTGGTTCACACCGCCCCTTCAGATATCAGGCAGGGTGGTTCACACCTCCCTTACCGATACAGGCAGAGTGGTTCAAACCGCCCCTACAGATATCAGGCAGGGTGGTTCAGACCGCCCCTACAGATATCAGGCAAAGTGGTTCACACCACCCCTACAGATATCAGGCAAGGTGGTTCACACCTTCCCTAAAGATACAGGCAGGGTGGTTCACACCTCCCCTACAGATACAGGCAGGGTGGTTCACACCTCCCCTACGGATATCAGGCAGGGTGGTTCACATCTCCCCTACAGATATCAGGCAGAGTGGTTCACACTTCCCCTACGATACAGGCAGGGTGGTTCACACTGCCCCTTCAGATATCAGGCAGGGTGGTTCACACCTCTCTTCCAGATACAGGCAGGTGGTTCACACCTCCCCTAGAGATATCAGGCAGGGTGGTTCACACCTCCCCTACATATATCAGGCAGGGTGGTTCACACCGCCCCTACACATATCAGGCAGGGTGGTTCAGACCGCCCCTACAGATATCAGGCAGGGTGGTTCACACCTTCCCTAAAGATACAGGCAGGGTGGTTCACACCTCCCCTACAGATATCAGGCAGGGTGGTTCACACCGCCCCTACACATATCAGGCAGGGTGGTTCAGACCGCCCCTAAAGATACAGGCAGGGTGGTTCACACCTCCCCTACAGATACAGGCAGGGTGGTTCACACCTCCCCTACAGATACAGGCAGGGTGGTTCACACCTCCCTTACAGATATCAGGCAGGGTGGTTCACACCTCCCCTACAGATATCAGGCAGAGTGGTTCACACCTCCCCTACCGATACAGGCAGGGTGGTTCACACCTCCCCTAGAGATATCAGGCAGGGTGGTTCACACCTCCCCTACAGATATCAGGCAGAGTGGTTCACACCTCCCCTACCGATACAGGCAGGGTGGTTCACACCTCCCCTAGAGATATCAGGCAGGGTGGTTCACACCTCCCCTACAGATATCAGGCAGGGTGGTTCACGGTGTACAAGGTCTTGCTCCAGGTTCCTTACACTTGTACTGAACCCCGTAGCCTTCTCCACCCCAGACCAAACACTGCCTTACCATCTCCAAAGTGTCCTATGTCACCCTATTAAAGACAATTTCCCGACCTGGCACTGCTCTACTGAAACACCCCTCTCTTCCTAACGTTGGCTTTGAACATGAGCAACTTCAAAATGGCCTCAAAACCCACCTCCTCCAGCTCAGCAGTTCTCACGGCCACCTCGGCACTGCAAGATCAAGTAAATCCTGATCACTCCGTGGACTACTATATATGTACTGATGGATAATTTTTTTTAAGTCTTTGGGGACAACCTCGTCTCCGCACATTCTTAATTTTTTTTTTTTACCAAGAACAGGAAATGTTCTATGCACCATTTTTCTATGCAGTGTATGCATCACCCAGTTTTCTCTTTGAGAAGCTGAGCAAATAAATACATTAATGCAAAATAACATCCAAAGTCTGCGGGTTTGGTGCTAATATTCAACTGCTCTGCACTGGTTACCTGATGATGGTAAATCATGGCTTGTGCCTCTGCATCTCGAGTTGATGATATAAGCAGCATGTCTGGTGAGCCTGCCATTATGGCATCTTACTCCCCGGGGGGACCCTTTCCGCTCAGCCAGCTTGCCGGCAAGTCTTTTATGGCTCATCTGTGTGACACCTAATATTTGATGTTGCTCTGCATGGCTTTTTTTTCAATCTTTGAGTACCCGGCGTGTGGTTTTACTAAAGAGGTTGCCACCATTCTGGCTGATATCTTCGGTCAGTACCTGCATTTACTCCACAAAAAACGACTGCATACATTTTGAGAATTTCGATAGTAGCCGTTGGCGAGTCTGGAAATATGTATCAAAGCTCTGTCCGTGTAATTCTTGTCCAGTTTAACGAAGATTTGCTCTGAGACTCTCTCCATTTTAGCCTCAAACTCTGCAGTCATATTTGCTAACATTTATCCTGGAGGAAATGCAGAGATGCAAGATGTTTTTTTTCTCCCTATGTGAGCCTTTGCACTTGAAGTTCAGGTGTCCCCACAGGTTCCCAAATCATGTACACACTTCTTAGTGTTTTTCATACAGTTTACACACTTTATTTAATATATTCTTCATTCATATCATCAACACAAGTCATTTCACTTAATGTTTGTTCAATTTTGTTCCAAATTCATCAGGGACGTCATTTCACCAAAATGCCAGGGGTAGCGGACGTGACATCACATGACCCTTGACCTCTGATGACATCACAGGAAGTGATGTTATTTGACCCCACTGCAAAGTGACATCACGGGAAGCGATGGAACATGACCTTTCACCCCTTGACAAAACACTGTAAAGTGATATACATTTATACAAGAATGGATCACCATATGTATCATTAATATCAGCGCGTATAGGCCCATATTACCAAATGACTGTGAATGCAAGCAGACGTCCAAGGCCAAACGAAAATTAGGTGTTATTATATAGCACTTACGCTTAAGCACTTCATATAGAACAAACATACATATAATATTACCCATCGTGTGTTGGTACTTATTTATGAACCTCAGCAGGGTGAAAGGCTGAGTTGACTTTTCCGGGAGTCGATCCTGCAACCTGCAGATCACACACACTTTGCAGCTGAAAGATCTCAACCCACTGAGCTATCTTACCAGCTATAGCTATCAGAAAACCAGCCACTCCAGAAACAAAAAGCCACATGCTGCTGGCCGTAGCCCAGGATGCTCAATTTAAGAAGAAAAAAAAAGATATTTTTTATTTTTAGGGGTAGCAAGGAAGATCACAGGGGTAAGGGACACCTCAGGAGTCGCAGGTGCGACCCCTAAATGACGTCCCTACATTCATCAATACGACACAAGTTATTTCACTTCCCTTGTGACATTAGTAGTGACTTTTTTGGTGAGAAGGGGGGGCCCGGGAAGCGTTTCCCCCCCGGGGTGGTTTTTGGCGCTGCACAGGCCAGCGAGCTGGCCTGCGCATAGAGCGCTCACCGGGGTACTTAAGGGGGCAGGGAAGGTTCTGGAGCAGGTGATGGATGGCACGTGCGTTTGACTGCAGTCCAGGTCGCCTGCTTCCGAGCCTTCCCTGCGTCGGGGCCAGTTAGTTGTGTGGCGGAGGTGAGGAGGTCAGTTTAGTAAGTTTCAGAGGGTCAGGCAGGCAGTTAGATACATTTTTAAAAAAAATAAAATAAAATAGGAACTTTTTGTTTGGTATAGCCGGGGGACCCGTACATAAGGTACCCCCCCCACCCTTACGTCTCGTGGTAGCAGCCACTTGGGGTTTTCCTCGGTCAGGAGGTGGGTGCCCAGACCCGGAGTTTGTTGTCATCGTGTTCAGGCTTCGTTCGCCTGGGATTGTGCATCGTGCCCCCATTTGTTAGCACGTTTCCTCCGGGTGCGAGCTGATTGTAGAGGGCTTTCTTAGCAGCGGGAGTATCGTTGGGCATTGCGCGGGCCCCGCGGCGTGTTCCTAGGCATCTGCTCTGTGGGGCGGGACTGTTTTGTTAAAGGGCCTGCTTCTGCTTTTGCTGCTCCTGCCCAGGGAAAGGCAGCCTGCATTGGAGGGTCACGGCAGTGCAGTGCTTTCAGTGCGCTGCCAGAGGGCAGTAGTGTTTTTATGTTAATCTGTTGTAGGAATAGTGGCGCCCCCTAGTTTTGGCTTTAACTTCAATTTTTTGTGGGGGCAGGTTTTTTCTAAAGGACAATTTTTCTTTTTGGGCATTTTTTCCAGCTGGTGTCGTAATTTCAAAAAATAAAAAAATAGTGGGTATCTTTTATTATAATATTAGGAATATAAAAGTTTAAATATGTTCCTTAGTAGATTTATTATTATCTGTTGTGTATTTGGGGTATACCTGTGGTTGTGACCCCCCTGGCCCCTCCACGCGTATTGTCCTCGGGCAGGCTTTGGCTCAGGGGCCAGTGCTCTTAGGGTAGAGCAGCAAGGGGCATATTTTTGCGCTCTGCTATATTGATTTGGGTTCGCCATGGTGGGTCAGGGAGAAGGGATTGGTGGATGCCAAGGCCCTCAGGGAAGCATTGGAGATCATAAGTAGGGCATTGAAAGCCCAGCTTGAGGGGGCTGTGGGTGAGGTTACAGGTGAAGGGGAGGACAGAGGAGGAAGCCCGCAACGGAGAGCAGCGGCAGATGGGGCACTCGCGGCAGTGGTGGCTTGTAGCCCAGCGGCAGGCAGAGGAGAGGTCTGGGAATCCAGGGGCAGGAAGATGAGGAGGGAGATTGACAGGAGAGCGTCTAGGGGGGAGTTCAGTTGGGAGAGGGGTTAGAAAGGGTTTTGGGGGATAATGAACAGGTGGATGAAGGGGAAGTTAGGTGTGTCCAGAAAGGTGTAGGTCAGGTGGGGCACGAAGGTGTAGGTGACGGGGTTCAGAGAGTGGTGACAGGGCACAGGGGCAAGGGTGGGAAATACCTGCAGAAGAGTGCAGGTGGGAGGAGGAGAGAGCGGTCCCCATCAATTAGTGATGTTAGGGAGGGGCGCAACGGCCCCCCAGGATATGAGGATTTCGGGCGGAGGGCACAGAGCAGCCCAGGCCGTTGCAGAGGATGAATATGGAGAGGGTTTAGGAACGGCCCATCCTCCAACTGCGCGAGGACAGTCTAGAGGGCACAGCCTGGCCCCCAGCGAGGTAGAACACAGGGTGGAGGACAGGACGCCTCGCCCGAGAGAAGAGAAGTGAGAAGAGGATCAGGAAGGGGTTTCTGTGGCCCTGCCGAGAAGACGTCGGAGGAGTGGCGGGGTGGACGCCCCGGCTCACAAGAGGAGGATCTACACGTCCCGAGCATGTGCTCGCAACAGCAATGGTATTTCATGGGTAATGATAAAGGGATGGAAGAATATGTGGGGCAGTGGGAGGATGAAGGTTATAGGTTGATAAGGAGGAGGAGGAGGGCGAGAAGGGGCCATAGGTGGGATTGTGAAAGACAGGAACAAGGGGGTTGGGGGACACAAGGTCCAGGTGAATAATTGGCTGGGTGAGACTGCTGACATGTTTTATCCTCGCAGCAGGAGCCCAGTAAGGAAGGAGATGTGGAGCATCGGAGTGGAGGCCAGGCTGCAGACGGACGATGGCAGGGCGGAAAGAGGTGAGCGGGAAGGGGACTGGTCAACTGCATGGCAGAGGGGGACACGAGAACGGGGGCAAGAAGTGAAGGGTCAGGTTTGCAAGGGGTAAGGAGGGAGATTGGTGTACAGGCTATTGGAGCCTTGGTGGGAGAAAGGAAAAATTGCTCGGTGGAGGTCCAGCCAGACAAGGTGATTGAGCCAGTGGCGCTCGGGGTACAAGTTTCAAAAGAAAAAGAGGTTGAGGTGAAGGGCAAGGAGAAAAAGCTACCATACATGGGCATCACAAAACCTTTGGGAGCACACTTGATGACAGCGACTAAGGATAAGATTCAGGCAGGGGAATTTGTGGATGTGTTTAAGTTGCTTCATAGGGATGTGAGAGCAAAGGAGGGTTCTAAGGAGCAGGAGAGGGAGTTGGCCTCACGCCCAAGGCTACCGGTGACAATTGGACGTCGGCATTCATTATCTACGCTAGTGTCTATTGCGAGAAATTTCCGGAGAGATGTGTGGCTCTGCTAAAATACATCGATGTGATTAGAAAGGCATTTACACGTTTTGGGGGCTTTGCGTGGGTGCGTTGCGATGAAGATTTTAGGGCAAGAATGGCAGAGGACAGCCAGGCGGTCTGGGGCAAAATAGACATGGATCTATGGCTGCAGTGGATGGCACCAACAAGGCCTGCCTGACATTGCACACAGCAAGTGGTTTGCCTGTGCCTTTCCGGCCCTTTCTTGGTCGCCCCGGCCAGGTAACCATCAGCGGCATGCTGGGCCTTTAATAAGGACAGCTGCACAAGGAATGTGTGTAGGTTCAGACATGAAAGTAGCAAGTGTGCAAGGAAGCACCCACCTACTCAGTGTTTCCAAGAAGGAGACAGGGGGAGGGGGAGAGGATCCGGCAGAGGGGTTGTGGGGAAAGGCTTTTACTCCAATTAAATTGGAAGTTTTGGAGAAGTGGTTGGAATTTTATCCGGACAGGGAAGGGGCTGAGATTTTGGGAGATGGTTTTCGTCATGGTTTCAGGCTGGGTTACTAGGGGCCAAGGGTGTGTCGATGGGTGGAAAATTTGAAGTCCGCCAAGGAAAATGAGGATGTGGTGAGGGAGAAATTGAGGCAATGAGATAGCGGTAGGGAGGGTGGTAGGGCCATTTCATGATCTGCCAGGAGAACTAGTGGTATCCCCATTGGGAGTTGTACCCAAGAAGGGCCCGGGGGAATTTAGATTAATACACCACTTATCATGTCCAGAGGGCATGTCTGTCAACGATTTTATTGCTCCTAAAGAGTGTGGGGTTGTATACACAAGTGTGGTCCAGGCAGTGGATTTGGTGAGGAAAGCTGTGTGTGGGGCTTTCATGGCCAAGTGTGACATTAAGGCGGCTTTGAGGTTGTTGCCGGTGCACCCGGAGGATTTTTGACTACTGGGAATGCAATTTGAGGACCGCATCTACATCGACAAAGCTTTGCCAATGGGGTGCGCAATTTCTTGCACCTTGTTCGAGCGTTTCAGTTCCTTTTTACAGTGGGTTTTCTCATACAGTTCTGGTTGGGAAGGGGTATTGCATTACCTAGATGATTTTCTGTTCATTAGCAGGGCAGACAGAGAGAGGAAGTGCAGGGAGATGCTAAAGATGTTTCAGGACCTGGTAGGAGAGTTGGGGATACCTTTGGCAGAAGACAAAACGGAGGGACCAGCAGTGGTGTTAACCTTTCTAGGGATTGAATTAGATTCAGTGGCCATGACCTCACGCTTGCCGCACGACAAGGTGAGCAAACTGGTAGGATTGCTGGAGAAAGCGGTGGGGGCTCGGAGGATGAAGCTAGTGGAAATGCAGAGACTGGTGGGGCATTTGAATTTTGCATGCAAGGTGGTGGCCCCAGGGTGGACTTTTTGTAGAAACGGTGCGGTCCATGGCGGGAGCAAAGTGCCCACATCATCGGGTAAGGGTATCAGATGCAGTTCGGGAGGACTGTAGGATTTGGCTGCGTTTTCTGGAGAGTTTTAACGGGGTGTCCATGTGGTTGCAAGGGGATCCGGTGTCATGGGAAGTGCAGATATTTTCAGAGGTTTATAGTGACATTTTCAAACGTCACATTTTCAAAATGCCATTTTTTTTAAACCAAAATGCAGAAAAAATATTTTCCGAATGTTTTTTTTTTGTTTTATTTTTTAAATGGGGGGGTTCCCCCCAACCCCCTGTTATTTTATATTGACAATTTTTTTTACTAAATAAAAATAAAACATATAAATAAAAAAAAACTATTCACTTTTTTTTCGGCAATTTTGTTTCGACAAAAATGGCATTTCGAAAAAATGTGTTTTTCTAAAATTTAACTGGATACCATTTTCAGATGCAGAGGGTGCGGGAGGGTTTGAAGTGCTTTGGGGAGGAAAATGGTGCGTGGAGAAGAGGCCATCGCAATGGTTGAAGGAAGGGAGGAGCATAGCATTTCTTGAATTCTTTCCTTTGTTGGTTGCAATGGAGTTGTGGGGGAAGGAGTTGCAGAACAGGAAAGTACATTTTAACATTGACAACGAATGCATGGCTCATGTAGTGAACAGGCAGTCGGCAGTGGATCAGAGGGTGGTGAGGCTGATGAGAGAGTTCATGCTGCGTTGCTTGGAATGGAATGTGGTGTTTAAAGCGACACATGTGCCGAGGAAGGATAATGTCACCGCTGATGCATTATCTCGTTTTCAATGACAGAGATTCCGTGGATTGGCTCCAGGAGCGGAACAGGAGGGGCAGCGGATTCCGGAGGAGCTGTGGAAGATAGGAAGCTGAGAGCGCTTTCCCTGGCGGAGGGTTCGCTTGCCCGGGCATCTAGGGAGGCATACAGGAGAGCATGGAAAGATTTCATAAAAGGGGGAGCTCGTAGTTGGAAGGGTAAGGGGGATGCGGAAGAGCAGAGCAGGGATGATGTCACTAACTTCCTATTGAGGTGCATGGATAAGGGTTGGTCTAAGGCAACTATAATGGGGAAGATGGCAAGGATCGCTTTCTATGGGAAATGGTTTTGTGGTTTTCAGCCGAACAGTGGCGAAATGGCGACCAGGATGTTGGAAGGGTGGGCAAGGGAGAATAGGAGGGAAATGGACAAGAGGAGACCGGTATCGGTGGAGCTACTAGCCAGATTGTGTAGGGCTGTGGGGGTGGGGGTTTGCTGGTCGGCCAGGGAAGGAGAGTTGTTTGTGACTTGCTTTACATGGCTGTTCTTTGGGGCCTTTAGGGTTTCTGGGCTGGTGGAAGGAAAGAGTGGGGTAAGTGGACTGCGCTGTGAAGATGTTTATTTTACGGAATTAGGGATGGACATCAGGATTAAAAGGTCTAAGACTGATCAAAAAGGAAAGGGCTCTTGGGTTTGGCTGGGTTGGGGGAGAAGGATGTGTGCCCGGTGCGCACAGGTTTGGTGTGGAAGGAGCGATGTGGTGGGAGGACAGGTTTGGTTTTTCAACATAAGGACGGGGCGGCAGTACCAGCGGCGCAAGTTTTGGGGGTGCTGCGAAAGGTTTTGGTAGCGGTAAGGGAAAACGTGAAGGAATTTGGAACTCATTCATTTAGGATGGGGGCAGCATCTGAAGGTAATAAATTGGGCTTATCGGAGGATAAGGAGAAAAGTTTGGGATGGTGGAAGTCCGGGAAATACAAAGGGTACGTCGGGGACTTGGGTAAAGGGGACGTTTGAAACAAGGTTTTGGGGGATTTCAGGAGTGCCAAAGGTGGTAGGGTGGTTTTGATTTGAAAGTGATATTGTAATTTCTTTTTCAGATGCTGCTCGGAGGCCAGGGGAGATGCTGCAGATTTGGATTGTGGGCCACTCTATTGTTAAGTGGGCGGAGAAGGAGGCAGAGAAAAGAGTCTTTGGCAGGCAATTGGGTTGCAGCTACAAGGTGGCATTGGTAAGATGGTGCGGTTCAGGGGGGCTTCGCTGGGTTCAGCTGCTGCCTATGCTGGCTGGGTTGAGGGAAAGCTATGGGTCTCCAGAGGGGGTGATCATTCATGCAGGGGAAAATGACCTGTAGGAGATACAGGTATGGCTTTTCTTAGAAAAATGAAAAGGGATTTGGTATGGATCAGGGAAATGTGGCCCCAAGCATGTGTAGTTTGGACTACGTTGTTGCCGCGGAGAGTTTGGAGGGGAGCGGGAAGTGAGGGAGCAATAGAGCGGGCAAGGAAGGGAATAAAGAGAGAGATGGGAAAATGTTGTGCCTCGGGGGTGTGGTGAAGGTTTTAGAACACAAAGAAATAGTTTATGAAGGTTTCAAGATCTTTAGAGAGGGTGGCGTCCACTTGTCAGTTTACGGGAATAGTTATTATCTGGCGGATTTGACCTTGCAGGTGGAAGAGATAGTAAGGAGTTGGAAGTAGAAATAAGTGGTAGGGGTGGGGCACAAAGACCACCTTGGTGGAGGGTTTTTCTGGTGCCGGGGGCATGGCCCCTTTAGATGTGGGGGGAGTGAAGCACAATGGGGGAATAGCGTGTGAAAGGATGGGGGTGGTGCTGTTTTGCACAAACGGGCTACCCCGGGAGAACAGGTATTGAACCTGGAGGGGCATGGCCCCAGGGAGAAAGCGGGACGCCTTGAGAAGATGGTAAGGAGACGGTAGGGCCCAAGGGATAGTTAGGGAGGAAGTGGAACTATTTAATTATTTATTTATGGGGGAAATATGAAAGTGTTGAATTATTAAATTGGTTGTTAAAACATTTTGTTAGTCTGTAAGGCCATGGGAGCCAGGTTAGCGGTTATTTGTGAGCTTTGGCATGTCATATTAAAGCAACCTTTTCCACTATAGGCGAGTCTGGGTGTTTTGTGCAGTAAGCCAAAAATGCGTTATTTCTTATATAAAGCATTTATGCCAGTGTAAAATGTGTTATTTTTTGCAAAAAACATTTGTGCTACTGTTTCGCCCTTTCTTGGGCTTTGTCAAGGCACATTCTTTACTTTGTATTGTGTGTCAGTTTTGTATTAAGCTTCACATTTGAGTGCAAACATTTCATGTTTATGACACACGCATATGTTATATATGCTTGCAGCTACATACATAAGATTATTTCATTTTTTCTTTTTTCTTGCTTTGCGAGAGAGAAAACATCAGTGGGTCTCAGGTACCAGGTAAGTACACTGGTATATTGTTGGTGTTCTGCGGCTGCATAGGGTATTTCTTTCGGTTTGTTAAGTCAGCAATTCTGTTTCTGTTGCTTTTATTACAGGCCCTGTTGGGCTGAAACTGTTCCACGGTCCCGTGCTCGGGTCCTCCAGTCATTCGGGTTTGTTAGTAACTTGTGTTGATGATAGGAATTTAGTAACTTGTGTTGATGATAGGAATGAAGAATATATTAAATAAAGTGTGTAAAGTGTATGAAAAACACTAACAGGTGTGTACCTCACACTTGTTATATGATTTGGGAACCTGTGGGGACACCGGTACTTCAAGCGCAAAGGCTCACATAGGAAAACCCATCTCTCATAACAAATAGACCGACAGGTGAATATTGGTCCCTACTGAGCGATGCAGCCACTGACCCCCAACTAAATGTGGACAGGTCAGTTACGAATGAAACATAATAACAGAAAGGAAATTTAACAAACTAAACCATGGGTAGAGCGCACAGACTGATACTATTCACCCAAAGCAAGAAACACGAAATGCAGAGATGCCCCCAAGATCCTAGACATGATCTGCCATTTTGAGATAAATGTAAGGAAATCCTTGTGCAGTCTACAAATGCATGCATGAAGACGTCCAAAATGTCCCCCGGCGTCTCCAGAAGGCTCCCGTGCAAATCCCTGTAGATAAAGTCATCAATGTTTGCTTCTGCTTTAAGGTCTAGAATGATTATAGCAACCGCTTCAAGAATGATTATAGCAACAGCTTCAAGAATGATTATAGCAACAGCTTCAAATACTAGACTTCGATCAGAACATTTGATATTCATTTTCTAGGTGATTGCAATTGAAAAGAGCTAGGAAGGCTCAGGACCGGCTCACAATTACTATCAACACAAGGCTCTGTGTCGTGGAATTTCCTACCTTTGGACTCAAATTCCCTCAGAGGCCACGATGAATTGAAAAGGCTCCTCAAGAGGAAGCCACACCAGCACAACCGAGAACTGCCTCCTCCCAGCAGCTTAGGTTTCCAACTGCACCTTCCAGGATTTGTTGTTGTCCGATCTGAAAGCATGGTGAAGTGAACTTT